>NC_061119.1:24012413-24100899 GCF_002878395.1 Capsicum annuum
GTAGATGATGTTGAGCCTTTTTGGTGTGATCTTGATTCTCATGGTTTAGAAATATAAGTTTAGAGAGGTGATATTAGTAAGCTATGACACGGGTAGTTTTGTTTATTAAAGATTGATATTGTCCGTGTTAAGTGTTAGAATCTAAGTTTGAATCCTTGAAGATTGAGAGAACAGAAGTAAGAGTTGAAGCTCTAGGTGGTGTGAAATAAAGATCTGGTGATACTATGAAGATTCTAAGTTAGTGAGTGTTTAAGTTGTTATATGATGACTTTTGAGGATATAGAAATCTAAGAGTGAAATCTCAGAAGGAGGTATTAGCACTGGGAGTTACACGTTAAGATACAACCCTTCAGGGTAAGTTTATTTTTATGTGTATTGATTTTATGCCAGACTCTAGAGTAAAGTGATTGCAGTTTAGATTAGAGTTTATATAGTGGTTCACAAACTTAGAGTGATGGCTTAAAGCTAAGGGGGAGATGATAGGGTAAGAAATAAAGTCAAACTTCCAGATTCTAGTAGTGATGATGAATACTTGTGTGGATGGGAGAAAGTAAATGTGTTATGGTTGGGAAGATTGTTGTATGTTTGTTTTATGTAGGTCTGTAAATGAAGGAATATTGAGGTGAAGCGTTTTGTGCATGACTTGGTTAGTTGAGAATATTTTTTGTGTGTCTTCATACGAATTGAATAGTGAATGGAAGTTGTTATTGATAAAGGTATTGGAGAATATAAGAAAGATGCTTTCATGTGTATGTGTTAGAAGTGCATATATGGTTATGAAGATAGGATTGAATGTTATGTTTGTATATATTTGGAAGGATGTATTGTGCGTTAGTGAGATCCTAGTAGAAGGTTGAATGTAGTCATTGAAGTGGAATGTACAGTATGAATTAACCCGTTTAGCCAGAAATTCAATCTAGTAGCCATACGGACAAGTTTCTATGGTTTTCAATCTTCCCATCTAGTCATATCATTCTAAAAGGAAATTTGCTCCATTCTCATATCTTGTAAATTCAGCTTAGTTTATGCATCAGTTTTAGAATCTAGATGATCAGTCATGATTCAACTCATAAGCTTCCCGTTCATTATCTCAGTCTTTTTCTAGTATTTCAATCAAATTAGTATCATTTAGGGACGAACGATCCCAAGAGGGAGTGTTGTAATACCCTGAGTTTTTCATGTCATAAACCTCTTATTCATTTTCTCATGAAATTATATCCAGCCTAAAGTAATGGTTACTTAGAAGTTGACGCCCTCGTTTCTATATCAGCCATATAGCTATTTTCATGAGAATTCATACATTCGTAGATCAGTTCAGTAACTTATTATGTTTAAGATTCAGTTATTCAATTTATTTCAATTGTACATGATAGCTTATAACCTCATATTCTTTAGTATTTTCAGTATATTATCCACATTTGAGGATGAATGTTCCCAAGGGGGAGATAGTGGAACACCCTATGTTTTTCCTAGCTTAAAATTCGTTTCTAGATTATTAAGAGTGTGCTTCAAAAAGGTATAACCTTTATTTCATACGGAATTTTCCAGTAGACCTTCCATTGTGTGGGAAATTGAATAAGCTTTCCATCGATATCAAATTCGCCCAAATCCGACACTTGGTGAAGAAGTTAGAGCAATTTTAGTAATGCAATATCCCACCTAGGCACTCACCGCGTCATGGTGGATGCCAAAATGCCAATCGTCATATTTCAGTGGACCTCCGTGATATTGGCACATTGGAAAGAGGTCCAAATTCCCAATTGTCAATTTTTAGTGGCGCAACGCGATAGCACTGCGTCGCGCCAGAGTGCAAATTCACACTCGTCCTTTTCCAGTAGCTTAATGAGATTTCAACGCATCGCGGTGAAGGTGTAATTTTCATACTCTTGATCCATAATTTGAATTCTTTTGACATTAATTTAATCCTAAGTATGTGAAGTCCTTATTAGGTGAATAATGTTCATAGAAGTCACTTAGAGCCTAGTGGAGCTAAGAACATTAGATTCGACCAAAATTTGGCATTCAATCCTACAAGGGTCTAATTTAAACATGTATAACATTTTATATACATGGAATTTTCCATCCCAAGATCCACAAAATTGTAGATAATTGAATTAGCTTTCCGACGATACCAATTTCGCAAAAATCCGGTACCCGAGCGAAAAGTTATAGCCATTTTAGTGTGAGGCAGTGGGCTGCCGCGATGGGATCGTGTTGCGCTAAAGGTCAAAATAGGGATGCGGGTTATGAATTTTTACTTTAAATTAATAAGGGTCAATGGGGTCTTTTCCCACTTCAACCCAAGTCGGTAAAACGCTATCTGAGGCTTCAATTGGGGTATTATTTGCCCCCATTCTCCAATTTTTTCCCTCAAGAACAACCCTAATCAATTCCCTCAAGAAACATCAATTCCATCTTCTTGTTTTCAACAAAAAGATCAAGAATTTAGGGTTCTTAATCCAAGAACTTCTAGAATGTTTTCAAGATCATCTCCAAAGGGTTCAAAGTTCAAGCTTTAACATTCAATTCATTATAGGAATAAGAAATTCAATCTTTCTCATCTAAGATCATCAATTAAGGTATGTGGGGTTATGAATAAGGACAATCCTTTCATTCTTGTGCCCAAAATTATATTTTTCATCAAGTATCTTATTATTTGAAAGTAGGATTCATACCCAATTATAAGTATTTGATGATTATGAGTTTACAAGTGATTGAACATTGAATTGCGTGACTATTTTCATATATGTATGCGCGTAATGTAATTTTTCAGATTTCTAAATTGAGTTTAAGCATGATATTGAGATTCTTGATCTTATTATTTTGATGTTGTTGAAGTATGTTCAAGAAGCAAATTGAGCCTTATGTTTTTCTATGATTTGAATGTTTATACATGACTTCTAAATTGTGATTTCATACCCATTATCACTATTTACAAGATTACGAGTTTTGAGAGATTTTGAAGATAAGTTTCATGTCTATTCTCATATTTTCATGTTATGGCAGAAATTTTTAGATTTTGAGTTAAATTATTATTGAGTTCATTAACAAGCATGATTACTATGAATTTACATGAGTTTAAGAATGGGCTATTTGGCCCTAATTTGAGTATTTATATTTCAAGAACTTGTGCTTTGAACACCCTGAGATTAGTATATTTTGAGTTGAATAAAAGTATTTGATCTTCGGATCCTAGTTGAGTTTTGGAATCCACTTTTCAGAGTTTATTTCAGATTACAGATATATATGAGTTTGGTTTTCACTATAAACCATGAGATTATTTTGTTTAAAAGTGGATTTCCAATGAGATGAGCGTAGCTAATTATAGGTAGTAGTATTTAGCACCGAGTCGGATAAGTTTCTACGGTTTCATACCCCAGAACTACGTACCACCGTAGGATTGAGATTTATGGGCCCAAGTCCAAGACAGTGATCATTGAGTTGAGGTTATACTCCCTGGAAAAACTATTATGCCTCTCCCCAACGTGACGTTTCTTCCTTAGGAGGACAAAACATTGGACTCCATGTAGCTCACATGGTTTATGTCGGTTAAGAGAACCTCCCTGCTATTAAAAAGTAAATAAACAGCTTTTGAGTATATTTCCCTAATAGTAAGATTTTCAGAGTATTCCCTAAAGTATGTTCCTTTGAGATGACTTATTTTCCCTAAAGCTTTGAAAGATTTTCTTGTCAGTAGATACTAAGTGTAAAGGATTACAAGCTTATTCAAATATTGTTTTACTTGAGATTTTAGTTTCAAAGTTATAGTGTTAGCTTTCAGATACAGAGGTGAGCACTTTACCACTTAGTCTATATGTTTTGAGAAGGGAATAAAACTACAAATTTTAGAACTAAGTTTAATGACTCACGAGATTTATACTACATGCTTCATTATTCATGATTTATGAGTTTTAGATTTCGAATTTCTCAAGTTATGTCAGTTATTTATATTTAGCATGCATTGTTTTATAAATGATGATTATGAGATATGGTTTTACTTATGCATTCACCCCATATGCTCAGTACATTCCCAAAGTACTGATCCACATATACGTCTATGTGCTACATTGTCTCATAATGTAGGTACAAGTTTTAGTATACACATTCAGATTCGGACAGTCGCAGATTCCAGCCTGTGAGATAATGATTCCTCCTACTTCGGGGACTTCAGTTACACCTACTTATATTCTTTACTTTCTTATCCATATATATTGATTAGCAATAGTTGGAGTATCTTTCTAACTATTTATAGTCAGTATTAGTAGAGGCTTCATAGACAGTCAATAAAGTTAATGTATTAAGTTTCAGTTTCTTTGTAAAAGCAGTGTTGTAATAGTGTGAATTCAGTTTTGTATTGATCAAATTCAGGAAAGAGTTATCTTCCACTTATTTTGTTCATATTTATTTATCTTATTCATTTGCTCATAAGTTATGCCAGTATAAGGGTTAACTTGGGATCACTTGTGGTCCTAAGCACCGTGTGATGTTTCGGGACCTGTTTTCGGGGCGTTACATCCTCATAGTCATGATGTATGACCTATAGATATGAGATGTCTTATACATGTTATATGTTTATTGATATTATGCCTCCTAGATATGAGATGCCTCCTAGATGTGAGATGCCTCCTGTCACGACCGGAGCTGGGGCTCTGGCCGCGACGGGCATCCCGAACCACAATGGTTCGAGAGACCTTTTAGCATTCAACCATAAGTATAATACATACATGATCAAAGTGCGGAAGATAAAATGAAATTTATGGGAAACTTATAATACAAACCATGTCAAAAAAAATATGACAATACAATACTCAACTTCTATCTAGGAAGCCTCTACTAAACACTGACGATCTAGGCCGGGACAAGGCCCCCATCTAAATCATAAACTGATTGAGATTACATATAGATAAAATGCCTTCCGGTGTACGGTTGGCTTACTAAACTCTGGATATCCGACAATAATCTACTGTTGAGCTGGACCCCGGGTTTGAAACTCAGAACCTGTAGATAGAGGGTTAATACTCAAAAATACTAGTATCTAGAACATTCCAAAAATAACACATCATGTAAAATAAGTGAGATAATTATGAAAAAAATTCATCATAGTATATATTGAAATACATGGCCATAGTCAATTAGCTTTAAAACATTTCTGTAAGTCACGCTCAACTCTTTGTCTTACTTCTGAGCTAGATAATGCACCCTGCAATTCTGATTTACCCATGCGCTATATGGTTCCACCTTTGACTCGACGGTTAAGCCCCCAAACCAAGTTTTCCATAAGGATTGGAGTTTGTAATCTCTACTACATCACAAGACCATCGCCAGCATACTATCCCCTATTTCAAGAAAAAATAAAACACGCATCGATAAAACGCAGTTACGAGCAATGAGTTATTAGAACTCATGCCTTCTTCAGATAACTATCTAACTCTCTTTAACCTCAATTTTAGCTGCTTAAAACATTCATCTTCTAAATTCATGATTGGAAATCTGAAAAGTTTGTAGTCTGTTTTGTCCTTAACCTGTCATGGCATTTGTCTGATTTGGTATCATCATACCAAGACTTGCAAGTCATATAAGCCATATCATATCATGTCTTAGTCTCTTTTTTCAAAAGATGTTATTAGACCACCAAAATATTTAAACATTTCAAGAAAGTTCTTATTTCAAAACATATGAAATTCATGCAAAATGCTCTCTTTTCAATACTTTGACAAAGTTTGGTTATCTCTTTCATCAATCACATGCAATTTATCTTTTATGACATGAGCATTTATGAATTAATAAAACACCCTCACATAGGATCATAAAGCAAGGAAAAACCATAATTGATTATGAAACATTTAAACTCAGGCTTTTAACTGTATGAACAAACACAACACATTAAGACAACAGATTTCGTAACAAGAGCGGGAATTTTGTAAATCATGCTCTCCTATAACTTTTGAAAAATCATAACATTTATACACATGGATATAATTCAAGGTTAGGGAAAATCCCCATAGTTCAAACCAAGATTTCATCATAAAATGGGGTTCCCAATGCATGCTGTTCAATAATTTCAAAACCCATTGTGAAGGATAATACATATTCTTAAAGCTTGCAAAATAGTAAAATCATACCGATGATATTTAGGATAGTCCCACATACCTTTTGATAGAGAAAAACCAAAGAGAGCGTAGAGAAATTGGACCCCCAAAGCCTAAATTCCTCAAACCCTCGGTAGTTTCTCCTCTCTTTCTCATGGAGAGATGATTAGGGATTATGGAGAGGTGATGAAATGATGTTATGTCATTGAAATAGATGAAACTAGGGTAATATAATGTGTAGTTGCCATTTATAACTAAAAAGACTTCAATACCCTTCCTCCCAAGTCAACAAACCAAAAAATTGATGAATTTAAGGTATCGGTGCATCGTGTAGGTTACTCTCCATGATGAGCTCCATGTCGTGCCGCTTTTGCGGAACCTTACTGCCTCCTCACAAAAATGCTCAAAATATTTTTCTTAGGTATCGGATTAAGACGAAAGTAGCAGTGTTGGAAAGACAATTCAATCATCTACGATTTAGTAGATCTTGAGCTCCCAAAATAAACATATTCCATAAGTTATACACATTCAAAGTTGACTCTTGTAGAATCAAATTTCAAAATTTGTTTGATACTGAAAGTTCTTATCTGCACTTCACTCTATGTGTTTTCTATGAACATTTTTCCCCTCAAAAGAACTTTTCGCACTAGGATAATCATCATGACACTTATAATAATATAGAAAAGAATTGGATTCAAGCTTATACATGTAGAACAACGGTTTAAATTCTAGCCCAAAAATATAGGGTGTTACATTATCTCCCCCTTGGAATCATTCATCCTTGAATGATGGATAGGATTCTTTTGAAGCTTTCGAAGTATTGAACAAGGTATATAAGTTAACATCAAGATTTCTTCCTCAACAAAACACGTATAGAAATAAATAGGAAAAAGGCTTAATGACATCACAAAGTACATTATATAAGCATGAATCATAAGACAACGAGACCAAGGTCATTAAAAGGGGTAAAAGACCCAAAGTTCTTCACCCCAAGTTAGAAAAATTAGAATAATTGAAATTTTAATTATGTTCACATCATGGACCTTATCACGGAGGCTTACTGCCTCTGTGAAAAAAAACTACCCTGAACCCCATCTGAAAATTTTGGAACTCTTTTAGGTTACCCTTTTTTCATCCCCGAACATAGTTTGAGTCAAAAACCAATGGTTCAAGCACGATAAGGTCAAGAATAGAATGATGGAATCTTTGAGGGTCTTACACTAATTGCCCTTAACCATCACAATACTTCTCAACTATGACTTCAACTACAATACTACACTTCACCATTTCAATCTTACATATTCCCAATAATACACATTGCTACAAGAGCCAGAGTTTAACTTTACATCGCTTCCATGTTCAAGCCTAACCCAAAGTTGAAAGACACTAACTTGAGCTACAGGTCTCTATACTTTATATCTATCCATGAATACAACTTTATCCTATCATTGTAGTCAAATAACAACATGCCTTAACCAAGAGTACTAGCCATATAATACAATGGGTTGTGTTTTCATCAATCATAACATTCAAGCTTATCTTTACTGCACCCACTTAATGGACCTCTCCACTAAAACAAAAAAATTCAATCACTCTCACAAAGACTTTCACCGCATATCCCCCTTTCTAAATATTTCACATAATGAAAGTTCATCTTCGTCTTCCCTTTTTACCTATAACCTTAGCATGAGTAACCACACCAAAACTTTCACAATCAAGAACATTTATTCCCTTATCTAAAGCATCATTAGGCTTCCATAACCACTATCATACTATCATAAGGAGGTTTATTGGGGACTAGAGTAGAAACATCAATAATGGAAGTAAAACTATTCGATAATAACTTATACTTGTTGGTTTACTCAAGACGGGGTATGAGATGCCAGATACGATGCAATAGGCACAAAATGATTCATATATCAAATGTCTAGTTCACTAATAGAGTGTCATTCAGGCTTAAACATACACAATATGAGTCTTTAGGAGAAACATGAGTGCATATATCATGAGTTGTACAACATAAAGCCAGGATTTATATATTCAAGGAATATGACAAGGATTGTTGCTTAAAGATATTGCTTCTCATTTTCGGAGCTGGGATAGTCATGGGTTTGTATAAAATTTATTACTTTGGCTAATTCCAATATAAAATGAATCAATAATATATAGAAAGCATATTCCTAAGAACTAAGCATGATATGAGATTTAGATTTATGGATCATGAACATCATAACATAGAGCTTTAATACTTGAAAGATTAGATTACTGAGACATCAATGCTTCTAGTTTGGAGGTCAGAACATGACATAAGACAAATAGAGAACTCAAAGCTTAGAATAGGCATGACTTAAATACATAAAACTTTAGCAGAATGTCCTCATTGAATTGAAGTAGGAGGAATTTTCTTGAATAGGCATAGATTTAGCACGACCCTTTCTTGAAACTTGCCACCACGAGAAAATTTGAGAACTACCTTAATTCATCATATCCCCTTTTGATCAAAGTCACAATCCTAGACTTGAGGACATATCCTTTCATTAAATCTACCTGAACAAAACTTAATACAATGGGATTATCACCATACACATGAATGCCAAACCCCTTGATAGCTATAATATGAAGACACTACCCTACAGGGATACTAATCTTAACTTTTGCAAGGTTACATAGGCATCACCCTGTAACTCACACTCTCACAAGCATATACGTTCACCCTTCTTAACACATAACAATCAATTCAGTACTACTTAACATTACACCTCTAATCGTATAACTCATAACTTAACAAAATTTGTAAAACTAGACCAAGAGTTCACATCATCTATCTATATTTCCATAATTCAGCTCTAAAAAACACCATATAGCATCTCTCTAGCCTTTTCCATATTAAGAAATCAAAGAACATAAACTAGGCAACCATGGCATATATATACTTAGGACCTTATCTAACAACAAGCTACCTGGGGTTCAACTTATTCCTTTAAACCCAACACTCTTATCCACCTAGTGAATCAGCTAGAATTGATCCTTTTAACACTAATCCTCATGTACACATGTACATTAAAATTTTCCACTCAAACTTTTCATAAGTTACCAACCTCGGCCTCTTTCACATACTGTATCAAACCTACTCATTAATTCCCATAAATCTTGCATCATAGATCTTGAGTTAACATTTTTATCACCACAATCCATATCTAAAGTCCAATTCTATTGTCTTAAAATAGTCATGTATCACCAATGAAATATGCCACAGGCTTTACTAATTCATCGAATAGACATAAATTAACCTATGTCTCTTATTTCACTTAAATACGGCCCATAAGTTCATCCTCTCCACTATCTTACTACCACACCTTAGAATTTACCACATATCTCCTCACATATAGTACTAGTTTACAATTACTAGAGAAAAGACAATCAAGGGGGCCAATGTCACATAATAAGGATAGTTGATCTTAGTCTCATAATATAACCCATTACAATCTATTAACATATTCTACTTTCTCACATCATATTTTCTTACCCACACATACATCCCTACTACCTTCAAATTCCATAAACACCAAAGAGTCTTTACCTATGACTTACTGACTAATCTACCCCTTTCTATTTACTACTTATAAATAATTTCCACCACCACCATAGCTATCCACTCTGAGCTCCTTCCCTATTTTAAATAGATAACAATTATAGATAATAACTTCCTCCACAGACTACCATACAATCTACAAATCTTGCTAAACCATTAGTCAATCACAATAAAAGGGAAACCCACCCCTCAATCAAAGGTTATACAACTAAAACCAGTTTCTTTACATAAAAGTCACTCTCACTTTGACTTCTAAACTTGTGACTTCATATCACTAACCTTTGGACTATCTCACCACTAATGGGTTATGACACCTTAACATACACTATTTCTAAGTAGGAAATATTGTCCAACATTCCACTACACATCTCTACCCTTAAGTATGACATCTGAAACAAGGATTCTAAAAGGAATTGAATACACTTCATACCTCAGGCCCAAATACATGATGTATATAGATAGGGGTATACTATAGACTCAACACACTCTGAAGCACTAATAGACTTCTCTCAAGTCCTAGTCTATTTCATAACTTTATGGATAACTAAATCAAAAAGGACCACGCTATCAAGAATCTAAACTGTTGAACTTGTATTGCCTCAACAATGAGGTATGGCCTATATAGTTAAGGTAAGTGAGGAATTTGGATAAATTTTGTATGGATAATGCGATAGCACGAACTAGAGTATGAAAAAATAACAAACAACTCCTAAATGCCCGACAACCACCTGATTATAAGTGTGGTGCACAACACACCCATAAGAAGGACTACTAGACATATATTTGTAGACACCTTGGGATACAAGCTCTGATACCAAGCTTGTCATGACCCGAGCCAGGGCCTTGGATGCGAAGGGCATCCTAAACCACAAGGGCTAGATAAACCACTTAGCATTATACCATAAGCATAATCCATACATAATCAATGTGAAAAATATGTAATGAAATTTTAGGGAAACTTATAATACAAATTGTATTAAAAAAATATGACAATACAATACTCAACTTTTATCTGTGAAGCCTCCACTAAAAACTAACTATCTAGGCTGGGACAAGGCCCCTGGATGAACTATAAACTAACTGAGATTACATATAGATAGAATGTCTTCCGGTGTAAGGGAGGCTCACAAAACTCTGGATAAGTAGGAACACTCTACTACTAAGCTGGACCCTGGGACTGAACCTCAGAACCTGTAGATAAGGGTCAATACTAAAAAGTACTTGTATGTGAAAAAATCCAAAAATAACACATACTTTATGTAAAATAAGTGAGAGAATTATGAAAATAATTTCTGATAATATATTTAGAAATACTTAGGCATAATCAATAAGCTTCAAAACATTTCTATAAGTCGTGACTCAACTCTTTGTCTTACTTCAGAGTTAGATAGTACACCCTATAATTTTGATTTACTCACGGACTATATGAGTTCTCCCTTGACTTGGCGCCCAAGCCCCCAACCCAAGTTTACCGTAGGGGATGGAGTTTCTGATCTCTACTATGTCACAAGGACATCGCTAGCGTACCATACCCTATTTTGGGACAAAATAAAACTTACGGCGGCAAAACATAGTTTTGGGCAATGAGTTATCTGAACTCATGCCTTTTATGAGTAACCATATAACCTCTTTAAGACTAATTTTAGCCTCTTAAAATATGTATTTCTGAATTTATGATTGGAAATGTAAAAAATCTGCAGTCTATTCTGTTCTAAATCTGTCATGGCATTTGTCTGATTTGGTATCATCATACCAAGACCTAAAGCCATATTAGACATATCATGTATGTATTAGACTTTTCTTTCAAAACATGTAATTGGACCACCAAAAAATTAAAATATTTCAAGAGAGTTCTTATTTCAAAGCATATGAAACTCATGCAAATATCCTCTTTTCAATATTTTGACAAAGTTTGGTCATCTCTTTCATCAATCACATGCAATTTATCTTTTAGGACACAAGAGTATTTATGAATTAATAAAACTCCCACTCATAGGATCATAAGACAAAACCACAATTGATAATGAAACATTTAAACTCAGGCTAATAACCATTCATATAAAAAACCACAACACATTAGGACAATAGATTTCGTAACAAGAGTGGGAATTTCATAAATCATTCTCTCATATAACTTCTAAGAACTCATAACATTCATACTCATGGATATAATTCAAGTATAGGGAAAACCCCCATAGTTTAAACCAAAATTTCATCATAAAATAGGGTTCCCAACGCATGCTCTGCAATAATTTCAAAACCCATTGTGAAGGATACATAATACATATTCTTAAAGCTTTCAAAATAGTAAAATCATGCCGATGAGATTTAGGATAGTACTACATACCTTTTGATAGAGAAAAACTGAAGAGAGCGTAATGAAATTGGACCCTCAAAGATTGAATTCCTCAAACCCTATGTAGTTTCTCCATTATTTCTCATGGAGAGATGATTAGGGATTTTGGAGAGATGTTGAAATAATGTTATGTTATGGAAACAGATAAAATTAGGGTAATATAGCATGTAGGGGTCGTTTATAAGTGAAAAGACTTCAATACCCTTCCTCTCAAGTCAACAAACCCAAAAATTAATGTATTTAAGGTATCAGCATATCACGAAGGGTAATCTCTATGATTAGCTCCGTATTGCACCACTATCGTGTACCCTTACTGTCTCCTCACAAAAATGCTCATAACTTTTTGCTCGAGTAATAGATTAAGCAGAAGTTGGGGGCGTTGGAAAGATAATTCAATCATCTACAATTTGGTGGGTCTTGATCTCCAAAATTATACATATTCAAAAATTTATGCACATTCAAAATTGACCCTTGTATAATCAAATTTCAAAATTTGGTCGATATTAAACGTTCTTATCTCCACTTCACTCTACGTTTTTTCTATGAATATTCTTTCCCTCAAAGGTACTTTTCACACTAAGATAATTCTCGTGACACTTATATTTATATAAAGAAGAATTGGATTAAAAATTATACACATAGAACAACAGTTCAAATTTTAGCCCAAAAATGTGGGGTGTTGCACCTCCTATATGTGAGATGATTACAGATATGCTATGGCTTATAAATATAATTATCGATATGAGTTTTAGATACGTATATGGTACTAAGTACATGATTATGATGTTATGATCATTCCGTATATGTTATTGATCCAAGGCCATGTTATGATATAGGTTGGATATCCGAGAAGTATTTATCCTTTTAAAGGATACAATTGTAGAATATAGATACATATATGTTTATGTTTCTCATGATTTCATTGACTAAATACTGGTGATTGTATACATAGATTCAGTTCATTCATGATCATGTTATCGATATTGATATGATCCTATTTGAAATATGACATTATCACTATTTTTCCTAAATAATGGTTTAAACGTAATTTTCACCTTAATAATGGATTTATTGACTATAATATTGCCTAACTAAATGGAATGTTTATAGTATAAAATAGGTTAAAATTATTATTTTAAAAATTTGACCGAGATAGATTTCAATCCATGACTTGACACTATTATTTACTCTAATCGTGAGATATTCCAACCCTTTTTACATTTTTACAATGATTTAGTCCCAAAGATCATTCCAAGCAATAGCCTTATGAATTTATGCTCTTTTAGTCACGTCTTGAGTCTGTGTACCTATATATATATATATATATATATATATATATGTATGTATATATATATGTATGTATCGATGGCTATGATGATAGTGATATCCAACAAGGCTGGAGAACATTGTGATAATATATTGATACCCGGCATGGTCGGAGGATACTGCTATGATGATATATATACCCATCAAGGCCGAAGACAATGTGATGATATATTGATACACGATAAGACCGGAGGATACTGTTATGATAATATTGATAGCTGGCAAGGCCAGAGGACACTGTGATAATGTTATTAATACCCAATAAGGCTAGATGATGTTGTGATGATTATATATATACCTGATTCGAGTTCAAAGGATGGTTGTGATATTGATTATGTACCTTGTATTCATTCTTGCATGTGCATCGCCTATCACCAGTATGCACCCATGTCTATTAGTTGATATGGGATGATTGTATAGATATAGGTGAGAACTATGCCTTATTTTATTGTGTGCTGATTGAGCATTTCAAGCCTGGGGCGGTGGGGGAATGCATAGGCTCGATTAGGTATATGGTTGTTCAGAATAGCCGGTATAATTGTTATGATCATTATTATGTTTAGCTTATTATAGATTGGTCATTAATTAGATAGAAAGATTTGAGGTATGATTTTTGCCTCTCCTATCTTATGATTGGATTATTATGCATGTTTATTTCATATCTAGCCATGTGGATTAGAAACCCTGAGCTGGTTAGCACTAAATCCTATTTGGATTATAATAAGGCTTTATAATGATGATATGATGATCTAAGTTGTTCCTCAAGATAACCTTGCATCCATATATATATATGTATGTATATCTATATATATATATATGATATCTAGCTATATGTATCTATGGTTCTACTATATATCCTTTCTTTCTTTGGTTTACATTGTATATTCATTCCTTGGCCTTGTATAACATTGTATATATTCTTTTTTCCCCCTTTTCTTCATATAATGGTCAAGGATATATGTATAGGATTGATATTTATGAGTATGGCTACAATAGGGTAGTTCATCCTTGATACTCTCTTAGCCTTATTATGTTGGTCTATTGGACATGGTTAGGATAGGCTATCCTTATTATCTCATTGGCTAGTTATATGATTAATGGATATTTGGGTATAGTTTTTCCATTCTATTTATATACTTTGTATATATGCTTTAACTTTGGAGCTCAGTTGGCAGTTGCCTACTTAGTATAATTTGTTTGGTACTTATACTACACTTTTGTAGCTTGCAGATCGTAGTACGACTTAATATCATTGATATGTGTGTTGTGAGCAGCAACTATTGTTCAGAGACTTAGAGTGATATCCTGACGTTCAGAGTATTACTTATCTCTCGCTTATGTGTTAAACTAGTCTCTACATTATTTTTAGAGCTGTATTAGTGTAATTCCTTTGATATTTAATTTTTGTACTCTTATTATATTAGAATCTTTTGTACTGATACCACCAGATTTTTTTATTTATTCACGTATTTACACCTTTTTTATACTTATTCTGTATTCATCCTTATTCTATTGAGTAGTCTGTTACTAACCATTCTAGACTGTGGGTTCGGCTTGCCTACTGGTGGGTCATAGTAGGCGCTATCATGACTTGAGAAACTAGGTCATGACAAATTGGTATCAGAGCCTAGGTTTCACCAGTGTGTTAGTACAAGAGCTAAGTGTTAGTAGAGTCCTGAGGATCAATGAGGAAATGTAACACCTAAAAAATAGGTCCTGAGACATCACACGGTGCTCAAGACTACGAGTAGCCTTAAGATAACCCTGTCTGCCTTCTACTAAGTTTGAATCTCAAAATAAGGTAATATAGATATCAAAATCCTACTGAATGCGGAAGCTGTCTGAATATAATATCTGAAAATACTAATCTCAAGGGTCTAATGAATCAATACTAAAATTTTGTATCAAAACTAGCAGTCTGATAAACCTCTACTACTAATATCTAGAGAGTCACTGGGACAAACCCCCAGCTGACTCAAACTATTTGAAAAGAATATTGAATTATCTAAATTGATAATCTAAAAATAAATTGAATGACTAAGTCCCCGAACTATGAGGACTCACCAACTATTGCGATATAGATGGAGATGCTCGAAATCACTCACATTGCTGGAATTGAGCACCAGAACCTACATTATGAGACAATGTAGCACATAGACGTATATGTGGATCAGTAATTTGAGAATGTACTGAGTATATAGGGGTGAATGCATAAGTAAAACATAATATCAATCATCATCATAGTTTGTAACGCCCCGAGAGTACACCCAGGGCGTCACATGGTGCTTACGACCCTGAAGGATCACAAGCTAACCCATGACTAATATCTTTTATAAGCACTGAATAGTAATATTGAAATAAATGTGGAAAATTAGGTGAAATGCCATAAGGTTCAAAATCTAAAATACTGATAAATGTAACACTTGTTAAAAACATCTGAAAATCTAAATATTGTCTGAACTAGTCTAGTCTAAAAGCCTCTAACTAAACTGTCTAAATATTGAGTTGATAGGACAAACCCCCAACTAACTCCGACTACTGATCTACTGTTAAACTGAAATAAAATAAAGTATGCCCTTGATAGATGATGACTTACTACTAAATCTGCGACTGCTGAATGGATTTGTCTAAGCGCGGTCAGGAACCTGAGCGTCTAAACCTATGATATGACACATCGTAGTGCAAAGAAAGAGTATGCATTCAGTACGTGGAATGTACTAGTATGCTAGATAAGGTAAGGATGAATGCAAGGGTTCACATGCATGAAAAGTAACTAACTGAATGATATAGAGTAACTGAATATAAGAGTATGTGAGTAACTAATGCTACGGAAATCACTGAGTATACAATACTGTGCACATACGTGTATACTATAACTGAGCTTTTCTGAAGTTGAATACTAATTTCTGATAACTGAGTAATTGATATCTAAATTTATTGATAACTGATTTACTGATACTAATTGATTGGTATGACAGTCCTGATTCTACAAAATGAAGTGAATTCTAAATTGAAGACTAAAACTGAAACTGTGGGAAGTAATTATCTAACGACATGCCCCAAATCTTAGCTGATAAGGGTCCGGCCTGTGACCTCAGTTAGAAGGGTGCTAATACCGTGCCATGGGTACTAATACTAGAAAAACAGGATGCAAAGCCTAACTGATGGGTGACACCTGAGCAGAGCCAAACCTAATTTAACGGGTGACCCCTAGTAGGTAGTCAAGCCCAGTCTGATGGGTGACTCCTCATCCTGCACTGGCTATGCAATTCTAAGGTACAATGACTGCTACTAACGACTCTGCCTCTCTGACGGAGAAGCCGTCATCTTTACACTTGCTCGGTGCTAAATCCTACTCCTAACTAAAAGACACTGAACTAACTATACGAAATTGGACTAGACTGATACTGAGTTTTCTGAGTTTTCCCGAGTTCTATAACTGACTAAGTTCTACTTAGTTCTATAGCTGACTGAATTCTATCGATCGCTTCATGACTGATACTATTCTATAACTGACACTGATTTTAGGTAAACAACTAGATTATTGGGTATTAGATACCCCCAGGACAAGATAGCATAAAAAGTAAAGCATTGCATTATCTTGCATGGCATAACAATGTACACTTGTTAATATTTCATCTATAGAGACATTTTATCAAACGCTTGTAGGACATAAACTTGTACATATACTAACATGTCATGATTTTATCACTTTATTCACATGGACATTCTATCAACAACTTGGGGAGCACAACTTCATGCACATAATCATGGACAACATATAAACATGGCAACTACAATGCCCAAACTTACAATTTCATGAGTTTAGCATGAAATTCATATAATTCCCCATAAAATACTAATATAATTTCATGAATCTTATAATAATCGTGGATTAAACCCAATTATCATCATAGACACATTAATCACTTTGTAAATTCAAGGGTTTATCAAGATAATCACATATTCATCACACATGCTATTCAAATTCATGAAGGCTTGTAATTTAATCATGGACTAAGACCCCACAATTATATGAACATGAATTCAATTCAATTGAAACCTAGAAGTTCATAATTCAACAATCTTGTAATTTGAAAACAAATTTGTGGACTCTATGGGTGAAAGAAACCCATAGATGAACACCTCACATACCTGAATCTTATGGATTCTTGAAGTTCTTAAAGGATTTCTTGAGGATTAGTCTTGATTCTTGAAGCTATGGTTTTTGCCTCTTTGAGAGAGAATGCCTTTTGATTTGAGGAAAAGTTGAATAAAGAATGGCTTAAAACATTTTTAGGGATTAAATCCCATATCCAGGCATATAAAAATTATCGGAAAAGATTGTTTTAACCTTGGACGAAACATTTAATTTTCATTAAAATTTTCTGATTTGAGACGTTGGTATGATGTGGCGCTATCGTGCCATGTCTCTAGAATTTGCCAACTGGGAAAGTGGATGGTGGCATAATGCGGTGGTATCATGTTGCTACCTTGGATGCAACTTGTAAGTTCACCATTACGCGGTGGGATCGCGTTGGTATACGGGAAATTGACAAATATGAAAATAATCTGTGGCACAACACGCTGGTATCGTGATACCTCACTGGAAACTGACAATTGCCATTTTAACATACTCCGTTATGTGCTACTAGACCGAATGATGGTGTTTAGCGACTGAAACTTAAAATAGCCATAACTTGTTACCCATTTATTGGATTTAGGCGAATTTTATATCATTAAAAAGCTAACTAAATTTCCTACGCATTGGAGACTCTAAACTAAAAAATACTAAGTATTTAGAAAAATTTATATTGAATCACTCATGTACTAAGAGTTAATCTAGGCTAGGAAAATACAGGGTATTACAATATCTCCCCTTGGAAACATTCATCCTCGAATGAGATTTATTAAGCTAAGCAACACAGATATACTGAGGTTACACACTGAACATGCATATCTGATGCATGAAATACATGACCGAACTTCTGACAAGCTGAATTTTCCTACTAAACACGAATATCTGATGCATGAGTACATGACTGAAATGATTCATGAATGCATGGCTATCGTGAAGATGATATGGAATGGCAAAGAATACCAAGTTTATAACTGTTACTAGACATGGAATTGAGTAAATTTAAAGAAGACTGTGACCTTAAGCTGAGAATACTAATGAACCTAAGATCACTTACTGAACATGTATGAACGGGAACATGAGATCATGACTGAGTCTGGTACATGATAAATAAACTAAATATCATGAACTAAACTAATTTATTGAATACATGTCAGATAGTTGAGATTTAGAATAAGAGGGCCAACTTATGAGTACCCACTACTCCAAGCTAGATTTTTTACGTGAAGAGAAACTGGAAAGTTTAGGACATAAAAGTTTGGGGGTTATAATGCATCCCCCCTCTTGGGATATTCTGTCCCTCAAAGAATGTTGACTTGGTTGAGATACTAAGAAAAAGTTGAGACGATACATGGGGCACCTACGAACTGAATCATGACTGAATATTTGGGCTCTGAAACTAAGGCATGATTCATAGATTGAGATGAATTCATAACTATTGGGATGCTCTATCTTAAAATAGTCATACTCATGAAACTTTATATAGTACGATTGGGTAGAAAGATGGGAAACCATACAAACTTTTCCGCCTGACTGCTAAACTGAATTCTTGGCTTTACAGACTAACTCATACTGAAAAATTATAATCAACTAGAGTATTTATTGACACTCTTTCTATAAAGTTCTACTGACTTTAGGGAGTAAGGAAATCTTGACATTGACTGAATAAGACATCTGTATAAGAATTCACCATATGGCTAAAATTTTGTAATATGGGCACTAATAACTCTACCTAATGAGGTCTGAGCTAAACTAAATTCTCCCACTATGTTCAAGCCTACTCAAATCTCTAAAATGCATTTAGCTACTTACACATCAATATGACATTCAAGCCCATCTTTATAACTACAACCTTGTGTAAAACTAGCATGCAATAATCTTTTCTTAATATTAAACATTTACTCTCTCCCTTCTAATTAACTTTTCATTACTACACCATTTAATAAGGAGAGTTCACTGAAGGTTAAAACATAAGGACCTGAAGTGTGAATGGACACTATACTAAACTTGACACTTAACTGAGTCTTGAGGATTAGAATATCATTATCTTGATTTATCAAGAGATCTAGACTGAGGATATACATAACATAAATCTAAATTTAATTGATCATTAGGAGTATTGCATAGGTCATGGAAATTGAGCGCACTATAGGGCATGAGTACATGAGTTATTAGCTACATGACCTGAGTTTGGAGTTTCTGTATTCATGGAACATAATTCGTAATATTGAGGAAACTGGAACTCCTTATACTAGAAACTGTAAAGGTACATAACTTTTGATAATGTGCATGAATAGGAACTATGTGATCTGACATGGACTGCGTGAGTAGATATCGTGATAGCTTAAGTGCAATACTTTGCATTGAGGTAAGGACGGGTTGGGCATCAACCTCTCCCACTACTTCTTTATGCATACTGACATTACTACTAAAATTTGAAAGTCTGACTTGGTTAATTGTTCTACCATCTCCCCTTAAGCTTAAAGTCGCTATTCTAAGTCTGTGAAGCACTTAATAAACTCTAAATCAAACTAAACCACTTTAATCTAGAGCCTGAAATATAACAATACTCATAAACACTAAACTCATTCTGAAGGACTACTCCTGACAATGTAAGGTCCACTGTTAGTGCTTCCTTCTGATACATGATTCTTTGATTTCTATTTCCCCAACAATTATCATATAGAAAGCTCAATACTGACTAACTTATAATTCTCAACTTTTATTTCTACTAGGTCAATCTATAGATTCAAACTCAAATTAACTGAAATTGAGGTACTACCCCTTTATTCAATGATTGGTCCATCAGGAAACTAAAATGGAATGACCCCATTATTGAAATTAACTGAAGGGATTTTCTAAAATACTGTAAATGAGTAATTTTTGTATACTCGTCTGGCTGGAATAGATTTACCTACTGAGCTAAGCACTAGGAAAGGTTCTGTTAAGATTTTTAGTCTGACTTAAAGTTGAGTGCTATGCAAGGAGCTACAAAGAACAGAAAAGCTCCTGGATCTAATAAGGCATGAATATGAAAAAAGAAGATCATTAATGTACCAGTGACCGCATTAGGAGAACTTTCTTGATATTTCCTGGACTGAAGTGCATAAAGCCTGTTTGGGCATTGCCTATTGGTGGCATTGGAAATGGCACCCTACTGGTTCGAACAATTGGACAGAGCTGAAAAATGGTGGTACTGACCCTGTTGGCATAAATATTTTCCCTTCTGAGCCATTACTCTATACTCTCGGATCCTGTGGCCTAACGTACCACATCTAAAATATACGCCACTGCCAGCCCTACACACACCCTGATGATTTCGACCAGATATCTAGTAAAGTGGGTGTGTACGACCTCTTCTCATGCTACCCTGAGACTTAGAATTTGATCTGTTATCTCGATTGACATTTCTAAACTTTGGCACTGAAGTGATAGCTACAGAAGGATTTAGGGCTGAGAATTTTTAACAGAACTGGAAACGGTTAGCACCCTCTGACCTTGGCCTAAAATCACTTGTTCTAACTCTTTTATTCTTTCTATGTTTCTTCCCATGCTTCCCCCTTACTCTGCTGAGTACAACCCCAAGCCTAGATAGGAAAACAACCTGTAGATTGTTCTGAGAAACTACTGAATAAGCTAAGGTAGTGAAAGCACTTCTAAATTCGCTGTTGGAGACATGCTCATCCAGGGGATCTACCTGAATGGCTTGAGGTGCTGACTAATTTCCAGTTCTTCTTCCGTTAGTCTTTTTAGGAGGCATGTTCTTTAATCGGAAGGAAGAAAATAACATGAATACTGAATAAAGAGAAACTTTTCCTAAAGTTTTTTATAGCCTCTTGTCCATGAGAGTAAAGCGCTACACATCCATGCATAAGACTCTACTAGATGTGGCTTTTAGACTCCCTAGGACTCTATTGAACCTCAGGTTCTGATACTAAGTTTGTAACACCCCAAGAGTACACCCTAGGCATCACACGGTGCTTACGACCCCGAAAGACCACAAGCTAACCCATGACTAATATCTTCTATGAGAACTGAATAGTAATACTAAAATAAATGTGGAAAATAGGCTAAAATGCCATTAGGATAAAAATATAAAATACTACTAAATGTAACATTTGTTAAAAACATGTAAAAACTAAAATACTGTCTGAACTAGTCTAGTCTGAATTTCTCTAATTAAACTGTCTAAAAATAGAGTTGATGGGACAAACCCCCAACTAACTCTGATTACTAATCTATTGATAAACTAAAATACAAAAATAAAGTATGCCCTCGATAGATGAGGACTCACTACTAAATCTACGACTGTTGAATGGATCTGTCTAAGCGAGGTCAGGAACCTGACCATCCGAACCTATGATATGAGACATTATAGTATAAATAAAAAGTATATGGTTAGTACGTGGAATGTATTGGTATGCTAGATGAGGTAAGGCTAAATACAATGGTTCATATTCATGAATTATAACTAACTGAATGATATAGAGAAACTGAATATAAGAGTACGTGAGTCACTAATACTACTGAAATCACTGAGTATGCAATACTGTGCATATACATGTATAACTGAGCTTTTCTAAAGATGAATATAGAGTTTTGATAACTGAGTAACTAATATCTAAAGTTATTGATAACTGATTTACTGATACTGATTGACTGTCTCTGACAGTCCTAATTCTATAAAATAAACTGAATTCTAAACTAAATACTGAAGACTAAAACTATGGGAGGTAATCATCTAACCAACATACCCCAAATCTGAGCTAATAGGGGTCCAACCTATGACCCCAGTTGGAAGGGTGCTAATATCGTGCCACGGGTACTAATATTGGAAAACCAAGATGCCAAGCCTAACTGATGGGTGACACCTGGGCGAAGCTAAGCCTAACCTAATGGGTGATCCCTAGGAGATAGTCAAGCCTAGTCTGATGAGTGACTCATCATCTAGCGCTGGCTACACACTTCTAGAGTACAAGGACCGCTACTAATGACTCTGCCTCTCTGACGGGGAAGTTGTCATCCCTGCACTCTCTTGGTGCTAAATTCTACTCCTAATTGAAAGACACTGAACTAAGTATATGGAACTGGACTGGACTGATACTGAGTTTTCTGAGTTTTCCTAAGTTCTGTTACTGACTAAATTCTACTGAGTTCTGTGGCTGACTGAATTCTACCAATCGTGACATGACTGGTACTATTGTATAACTGACACTGGCGCTAGGTAAAAAGCTAGATTGTTGGGTATTACATACCCCAGGACTCGATAGCATAAAAAGTAAAGCATCGCATGATCTTGCAAGGCATAACAATGTACACATGTTCATATTTCATCTATAGGGACATTTTATCAAACACTTGTAGGGCATAAGCTTGTACATATACTAACATGTCATGATTTTATCACTTTATTCACATGGATATTTTATCAATCAGTTGGGGAGCACAACTTCATGCAAATAATCACGGATAACATATAAACTTGGCAACTATAATGCCCAAACTTACAATTTCATGGGTTTAGCATGCAATTCATATAATTCCCCATAAAATACTGATCTAATTTTATAAATCTTCTAATAATCATGGATTAAACCCAATTAACATCATAGAAACATTAATCACTTTGTAAATTCAAGGGTTTATCAAGATAATCACATATTCATCACACATGCTATTTAATTTCATAAAGGCTTATAATTTAATGATGGACTAAGACCCCAGAATAACATGAACATGAATTCAATTCAAACCTGGAAGTTCATAATTCAACAATCTTGTAATTTGAAAATAAATTCGTGGACTCTATGGGTGAAAGGAACCCATAGATGAACACCTAACATACCTACATCTTATGGATTCTTGAAGTTCTTGAAGGATTTATTGAGGATTAGTCTTGATTCTTGAAGCAAGGGTTTTTGCCTTTTTTAGAGAGAATGCCTTTTGCTTTGGAGAAAAGTTGAATAATGAATGACTTAAAATATTTTTAGGGATTAAATCCCATATCTGGGAATATAAAAATTAGGGAAAAGATAGTTTTGATCCTGGATGAAACATTTAATTTTTGTCAAATTTTTTCAATTTGGGCCCTTGGCACAATACGGTGCTATCAGGACCTGTCTCTAAAATTTGCCAACTGGGAAAGTGGCTGGTGGCGCGATGCGGTGGTATCATATTTCTACCTTGGTTGTGACCTGAAAGTTCACCGTAATACGGTGGGATCGCGTTGGTACACTAGAAATTGACAAATGTGAAAATAATCGGTGGCGCGATGCGCCAGTATCATAGTACCTCACTGAAAACTGACAATTGCCATTTTGGCATACTCCGCAATACGCTACTAGCCTGAATTACAGTGTTTAGCGACTGACACTTAACATAGCCATAACTTCTTACCTGGTTATCAGATTTAGGCGAATTTTATATCGTTGGAAAACTAACTGAATTTCCTATGCATTGGAGGCTCTACACTTTAATATGCTGAGTATTTAGATAAATTTATATTGAATCACTCATGTACTGAGAGTTAATCTTGGCTAGGGAAATACGGGGTATTACATAGTTTGTAAAAGAATGCATGCTAAATGTAAATGACTCACATTGGCTAGAATATCTTAAATCTGAAATCTGTAATCATCAATAGAAAATCATATTTCATAAATCTAATGAGTCATAACATTTAGTTATGAAAGATGTACTACTGTTCTGTCTATAAATCATATTGTCTAAGAGTAAAAAAAAGGACTCGTTTTTACATCTAAAATCTAAAAGCTGAAGTCTGTAGCTAATATCTTTCTATAAAGCATTATTTGAAAAAAGTTGTGAGCTTTTACACTTAGTTTTCTAAAATATTTTCTTTTTAGTAGAGAATTCTCTTAAAACTTTTCTGCAAGGGAGGTTTTTTTAACTGACATAAACCATCTGAGCTAAAATAGAGTCCAACGTCTTGTTCCCCTAAGGGAAAATCCTCATGGTGGGGAGAGATATCATAATATTGATAAGGATTATAACCTAATCTAAGTGATCACATTTGTATCTGTCATCAATATAGAAATAGGAATAATCTGAATCTGTACCACGTTGGCTACATAGTTTTGTGGAAGATAGGGCACGCTAATCCCACACTTTTCGCTCGGTGCTAAATACTACTCCCTTTAATCTATATGCTCATTCTGTTGGAAATCTACTTTAAAAGCTAGCATAAGGGTTATTACAAAACCAATTATGCATTTATCTGATTCAATCTATAAATAAAACTATTCTGATTTCTGAAATCTATAATAGATTTGTAAAATGGATTCCAAATCTTAACTGAGGATCAAAAGATCAAGGCATTCAGAAAATCTAAAAATAAATTGATCATCTTATGGTTAAAGCATAATCTTTCTTGAAATAATAATATTCAATCTAGGGATAGTAACCCATACATCAATCTCATGTCAAAACATCATAATAATCATGCTTGATAATGTAATTAATGGTAATTCATCTCAAAATCTGAAATTTACTGCAATAGGGCATGTAAATATGAAAATAGTCATGCAATTCAACTTCTAAAACACTTGAAATATCATAATCTTGTAATTAGCAATAGTGGGTATGACTCCCAATTTAAAACTCAGGTATAATCATTCAAAATCATATAAATTTGAAATAAAAACTTGGTTTTGGGCACAAGGATGAATGAGGATCCTTGTTTATAAACCCCACATACCTTAATTGATGTAATTTCTAAGAAAGGTTGAATTTGAATCTCTATTTGTGCTTTTGATGATGAAATCTTGATTATCTTTATTTGGGAAAGCTAAATTTTGTGTTTTCTACGAGCAACAATGGAGGAATTTGATTTCTTGGAGAGTAAACTTTGAGCTCTAGGGTTTTTCTTCGAGAGAGAATGAATGAAAATAAGCATAAAGTTCTTAAAATAGGTTTAATTCCTTGTTTATGAAGAATTAGGGGCTTGGGAATTGATCAAAGTTCCCTTTTTAAATTTTGATTGAAACTGGGAACAATCATTTTTTTTATTTTACATGCCTCCGCGATGCACCACTATTGTGGTGGCTCACTAAAAAAAGGATGAGTGTGAACTAGAAGTTCAACGCGATGCGGAGCTATCATGTGCACTACTAAAATGCTAGTTGGTCCATTATGGTGATGTGCCACCATCGCGTTGAGCCACTAGAAATTGAAAAATGAGAAATTGAAACTCACCGCGATGCGAGCTTATCACGGTGGTCCACTGGAATTTGACGAATGGGAATTTAACCCTCACCGCGATGTGATGTTTTCTCAGATGGCGTACTGCTTTACTAAAAGCTTCATAATTTCTCAACTGCGTATCTAATTTAGGTGAAATTGGTATTGATGGAAAGCTTATTCAATTATCTACTCAATGGAGGGTCTAAATATATAAAATTTCACATGTAACAAAAGTTATTTATTTTTAAAGATAGCCTTTGACATTTAGGGGCTAAATTAAGCTAGGAAAAGTATGGGGTATTACAATATCTCCCCCCTGGGAACATTCTTCCTAGAATATGGATAGTTAAGCTAAAAATACTGAGGAATTTGAGGCTATAAGCTATCATGCACAACTGAAATAACTGTGTGACTGAATCGAAAACTTACTGAGCTACTGAAATGATCTGCGAGTGCATGAATTTACATGAAAATAGCTATATCACTGAATCTGAGACTGGAAAAGAACTGAATAAAGGAAGACTATTACCTTTGGCTGAATCTTAGTTCGTGGAGAAGAGATGAGGATACTTGGTACGTATATCTGCTTCTGCTTCCCAAGTAGCACCCTCAATGGACTGGTTTTGCCACAGAACTTTGACCAAGGGAACTTCTTTGCTGCTTAGTCTATGAATTTGATGATCAAGAATCTCTACTAGAACTTCTTAATATGAGAGGATATTCTGAATATCTGTACTTTCTAGAGGAACTATAACGGCTGAATCGTCTATGCACTTCTTCAACAAGGACAAATGAAATACTGGATGGACTGAGGATAAATCTGCGGGTAGCTAAAGCTTATACGTCATCTTCCCAACACAACTCAAAATTCAGAAGGGACCTATAGATCGAGGACTAAGCTTCCCCTTTTTGCCAAATCTCTTTACCACTTTCATGGGTAAAACTTTCAAATACACAAGGCCATCAACCTCGAACTCAAGATCTCTTCTTCTTATGTCTGCATAAGATATCTGATGACTCTAAGCTACTTTGATTCCTTCTCTAATCAACTGAACTTTCTCCATGGCCTCAAATACTATGTCTGGCCCAATTAAAGTGGCCTCATCCACTTCAAACCAACAAACTATTGATCTACATCTCTGCCCATAAAGAGCTTCAAACAGAGCCATTTGAATACTAGCATGGCAACTGTTATTATAAGCGAATTCAATCAACAATAAATGGTCATCCTAAATTTCTTTTAAATCAAGAATAAATGCCCTCAACATGTCCTCTAGAGTCTGAATGGTCCTTTCTGCTTGACCATTTGTCTGCGGATGAAAAGCTGAACTAAGATAAACCTAGGTACCAAGACTTTTCTGAAAGGCTTTCCAAAACTGAGAGGTAAACTGAGTACCCCTATCTGAGATGATAGATTAAGAAACTCTATGCAATCTAACTATCTCTCTGATATACAACTTAGCATAATCTTTAGTTGTGTAGGATGTGTGAACTGGTAATAAATGCGCTACCTTAGTCAATCTGTCTGATATCATCCAAATAGAATAATGCTGATGACGTAAATGGGGTAATCTAGTCACAAAGTCCATATTCACCTCTTCCCATTTCAAAGTAGGGATACTAAACTCCTGTAAAGCTCCACTAGGTCTTTGGTGTTCTACCTTAACCTGTTGACAAGTTGCATACTTGGATACAAACTCTACTATATCTCTCTTCATACCACTCCACCAATAGATTTCCCGCAAGTCACGATACATCTTGGTAGCACCCAGATGAATGGAGTAGTGTGCACCATGCGCTTTTACTATAATCTGCTTCTTCTAATCATCAGTACATGGCACACACAATCTACTTTAGTACCTCAACACACTATCTCCCCCTTGGGATAAAACCTTTTTCTTTTGGTCTTTAACTGACTCCTTCAGTTTGGCCAAACTAGAACTCTCATCTTGCTTCCTTTCACTTTAGAAACTAGAGAAGATTCAGAACTACTCTGAACACAAACATTCCCTTTATTTGATTCAGCCAATCTAACACCCAACCTAGCTAATCGATGAACTTCTCGAACTAACTCCTTCTTAATATTCTCCACGTGAGAAACATTGCCCATAGACAATCTACTGAGGGATTCTGCCATAATATTGGCCTTGCCCAAATGATACAACATAGTCATATCATAATCTTTGAACAATTCTAACTACCTTCTCTGCTAAAGATTCAACTCTCTGAGTAAACGCATACTGCAAGCTTTTGTGATCCATGAACACATCAACATGCACCCCATAAAGATAATGTCTCTGGATTTTCAAAGAAAATACAATAGTAGCTAACTTAAGATCATGGGTAGGATAGTTCTTTTTGTGAGGCTTAAGTTGTCGAGAGGCATAGGCTATAACCTTACCTTTCTACATCAAAACACTACCCAGACTGATTCTAGAGGCATCACAATAGACAACAAAACCATATGTACCATCAAGTAATGCTAAAACTGGGGCTGAAGTAAGTCGAGTCTGCAACTCCTGAAAACTCTTCTTGTAGGAATCTGACTACTGAAACTTAACCTTTTTCTGAGTTAATCTAGACATAGGGGATGCAATAGATAAGAAACCCTCAATAAAACATCTGTAATAGCCAGCTAAACCCAAGAAACTTCTAATATCTAATGGAGAAATAGGTTTAGGCTAATTCCTTACTGCTTTTGTCTTTTGGGGATCAACTCTAATGCCATTATCGGAGATAATATGACCAAGGAAAGTTACTAAACTTAGCCAAAATTCACACTTGTTGAATTTGACGAACAACTGGTGATATTTAAGAATTTTGTAGTACAATTCTAAGGTAGTCTGCATGATCATCCTCACTATGAGGGTAAACAAGAATATCATCGATAAGGACTACGACAAACATGTCCAGCTACTGTTTAAACACTCTATTCATCAAGTCCATGAAGGTTGTTGGGGCATTAGTTATCCCGAACGACATGACTAGTAATAAAGAATGACCATAATGGGTTCTGAAAGCTGTCTTTGGAATATCATATTCCTTTACTCTAAGTTGATGATAGCCGAATCTAAGGTCTATTTTTGAGAAATAATTTGTACCTTGGAGATGGTCGAATAAGTCATCAATTCTAGGAAGATGATACTTGTTTTTGACTATTACTTTATTCAGCTAAGGATAGTCAATACACATCTGCAAAGAACCATCTTTCTTTTGCACGAATAGAATGGGAGTGCCCTATGGAGAAACACTAGGCCTTATGAAACCTTTGTCTAAAAGATCTTTGAGTTGCTTCTTTAAATCTTTAAGCTTAGCTATATCCATATGATATGGAGGAATAGAGATGGGTTGAGTATCTGGAAGAAGATCGATACCAAACTCTATTTCCCTATTAAGAGGTACCCCTAGCAAATCTTTGGGAAAAACATCAGGAAATTTATTGACTACACTGACTGACTGAATTGTTGGAGTCTCAGACTTAGTGTATTTGACCCAAACTAAATGATAGATACACCCTTTGGAAATCAACTTTCCAGCTTTAAGATAAGATATGAAATTTTTAGGAGACACTGAATTTCCTTTCCACTCAAAGACTGGCTCACCTGGAAATTGAAACTTCACCACTCGGGTGCGACAATCTATGGATGTATAATAGGAATGGAGCCAATACATACCAAGAATATGATTGAAGTAAATGATATATAACTCTATTAGGTCTGCTAACATGATTTTATGAAGGACGGTAATAGGACACTTTCTATAGATCTATTTGGTAATAACTGATTCACCTACTAGGGTAGAAACTAAGAAGGGCTCAGGGATTTTTTTAGGATTTATTTCATAATTTACTGCAACTAGCGGGTTCTCATGAGAGAAACTTGACTCGGGGTCTAACAACACATAAACATTAAGATGAAAGACACGAAGCATATCAGTAACAACATCTGGTGAATCCTCTTTCTCCTGACAGGATGGTAAAGCATAAAACTGATTCTAGCGCTGACCACCACCGGTATTGGATAATATGCCCTAAGAAGGAACTGGGAGACCTAGTGGAGCTGGTGCACTAGTAGCTGGGTCTGGGGACGAATATATCTGTTTTCTTGCTTAGCATATGGACACTCCCTAATTCCATGTCCTATCTTACCACAACCATAACAACCTTTCTATCCCATCAAATACTTATCAGGATGATTCGAATCATACTTAGCACATGGACGATAACTGGGTCTTCCACTCATACTATTTTGAGATTTGGACATAGAAGACTTACTCTAATGCTCCTGTCTAGCTCTGGGAGTAGGAGCACTAGCTGAAGATGGTGCTGGCATAGATGAACAATTCTAAAACTATGAATGATTTTCCCCTTGAAATCTAGCCTGGCCTTACTCAAACTTCCCTGTTCTAGCTTTTTTATTTCCCCTCTCTCTTCCTTTTAACTTCTTTACCTCAATCTGCTGAGCATGAATCATAAATCTAGCAAGATCAATGTCTTCAATAAGCATGGTAGTCCTACACACCTTGACTACTAAACTAGACACTCAAGTAACAAACTTACTCATATTTTCCCTAAGATCAACCATCGTATAAGGGTCATACTTAGACAACTAATTGAACTTAAGGCAGTACTCCTTCACTATCATTGATCCCTGTCTCAGGTTCATAAACTCATCTATCTTAGCTTCTCTCATTTCACATAGAAAGAACCTGTCTAGAAATGCATTCTAAAACACTTGCTAACTTATTGTTATTCCATTCTCACCTCTACTATTCTTCTACATGACAACCAAATCATACGCTACATCCTTCAATCTATAGGATACCAACTCTACACTCTCCTCTTTAAAAACATGCATAATCTAGGTGATCTTTTTTACCTCATCTAAATAAAGTTGTGGGTTCTCACCTGTTTTCAACCTAAAGAACTCTGGCGGAATTATTCTCATGAAGTCTCTTATTTTGGCTGCTGCTAAGTCCCCATTCTACTTAAGTGGAACTACAGCCTGATGGTTGCCCTAAACATTGGCTGTTACTACCTGGGCTAACACCTGAAAGGCAGCCCAAAACTCGGAATGGGATATGTTCTCACTCAAAGGATCAGCAGACTGGGGTAGCTGGTTAACACTTCTGCAGGCATTAGCTTGACGAGGAGGCATATTCAATTGTCATGTAAAATCATGCGTTAAAATTAGATAGAGATATTATAAGCATGATAGATCATGAAAGAAAGAGATGATTTCCTAAGAATGTCCCATAGCCTCTTGCTTATAAATATGGTGTGCTTTACACCCATGATCATACTCTACGTAACGCAGCTTGTCTGACTCACTAGGACTCTTAAAAATCTTAGGCTCTGATACCAAGTTTGTAACACCGCAAAAAAAAGTCCCCGAGATGTCACACGGTGCTTAAGACTATCAGTAGCCTTAAGATAACCCTATCTGCCTTCTACTAAGTCTAAATCTCATAATAAAGTAATATAGATATCAAAATCATATTGAATACGGAAGCTGTCTAAATATAATATTTGAAAAATACTAATCTCAAGGGTTTGATGAATCAATACTGAAAGTTTGTATCAAAACTAGCAGTCTAACAAGGCTCTACTAATAATATCTAGAGATTCACTAGGACTAACCCCCAACCGACTCAAACTATCTGAAAAGAATACTAAATCATATAAACTGATAAGCTAAAAATAAATTGAATGACTAAGTCCCCAAACTATGAGGACTCACCAACTGTTAGGATGTAGATGGAGATGCTCAAAATCACTCATGCTGCTGGAATTAAGCACCTAAACCTACATTATGAGACAATGTAGCACATAGATATTTATGTGGATTAGTACTTTGAGGATGTACCAAGTATATGGGGGTGAATGCATAAGTAAAACGTAATATTAATCATCATCATAGTTTGTAAAATAATGCATGTTAAATGTAAATGACTCACATAATTTGGATATCTGAAATAGAAATTTGTAATCATGAATACCAAATCATACTTTGTAAATCTAGTGAGTCATAATATTTAGTTCTGAAAGCTGTACTAATGTTTTTCCTGTAAATCATACTGTCTAAGTATAAAAAAAATGACTCACTTTTAAATTTGAAATCTGAAAGCTGAATTTTGTTGCTAATATCTTTCTGTAAAGTGTAATCTGAATAAAGTTGTGAGCCTTTACACTTAGTTTTCTAAAAGCTTTTATTTCTACTAGGAAATTCTCTTAAAATTGTTATGCAATAGAGGTTCTTTTAACCGGCATAAACCATGTGAGCTAACATGGAGTCCAATATCTTGTTCCCCTAAGGGGAAAACCACACGATGGGAAGAGGTGTAATACACTTGCCAAGGAGTATAACCTAATTTAAGTGATCACATCTGTATCTTTCATCCATATAGAAATGAGAATAATCTTAATCTGTATCTACATTGTCTACGTAGTTCTGTGGAAGATAGGGCACTCTAATCCCATATTTCCCGCTCGGTGCTAACTATTACTTCCTTTAATCTGTATGCTTATTCTATTGGAAATCCACTTTTAAAGCTATCATAAGGGTTATTACAGAACCAATTATGCATTTATCTGATTCAATCTATAAATAAAACTATTTTGATTTCTCAAATCTATAATAAATATGTAAAGTGGATTCCAAATCTTCTTTGAGGATAAAAAAATCAAGGCTTTCTGAAAATTTGAAAATAAACTGATCATCTGATGCTCAAAGCATAATGTTTCTTAAAATAATAATATTCAATCTAGAGATGATAACCCATACATCAATCTCATGTCAAAACATCATAATAATCATGCTTGATAGTGTAATTAATGACAATGCAACTCAAAATCTTAAATTTACTACAATAGGGCATGTAAATATGAAAATAGTCATGCAATTAAACTTCTAAAACACTTGAAATCTCATAATCTTGCAATTAGCAATAATGGGTATGAATCCCAATATAAAACTCAGGTATAATCATTCAAAATCATATAAATTTGAAATAAAAACTTGGTTTTGGGCACAAGGATGAAAGAGGATCCTTGTTCATAAACCCCACATACCTTAATTGATGAAATTTCTAAGAAAGCTTAAACTTGAATCTCTATTTGTGCTTTTGATGATGAACTCTTGATTATCTTGATTTGAGAATCCTAAATTTTGAATTTTCTTGGAGCAACAATGGAGGAATTTTATTTCTTAGAGAGTAAGCTTTGAGCTCTAGGGTTTTTATTTGAGAGAGAATGGATGAAAATAAGCATAAAGTGCTTAGAATAGGCTTAATTCCTTGTTAATGATGAATTGGGGGCTTGGGAATTAACCAAAGTGCCCTTTTTGAATTTTGATCAGAACTGAGAACAGTCATTTTTTCCAATTTTACATGCCTCCGCAACGCACCACTATCGCGGTGGCTCACTGAAAAAGGACAACTGGGAACTGAAAGTTCAATGCGATGCGGAGCTATCACGGTGCACTACTAAAATTCCAGTTGGCCCATCACAGCGATGCACCACCTTCGCAGTGAGCTACTGGAAATTGACAATTGGGAAATTAGACCTTACCGCAATTTGAGCTCATCGCAGTGGTCCATTGGAATTTGATGAATGGAAATTTAACCCTCAACGCAATGTGGTGTTTTCTCAGATGGCGTACTATTTTACTAAAAATGCTATAACTTCTCGACCGAGTATCAGATTTGGGCGAAATTGGTATCGATGGAAAGATTATTTAATTATATACACAATGGAGGGTATAAATCTAGAAACTTTCACATGTAACAAAATTTATTCATTTTTAAAGCTAGCCTTTGACATTTTAGGGGAAAAATTGAGTTAGGAAAAGTATGGGGCATTACAGAAGACATACAAAACCTATCTTCGGGTGGCTACAATAAATTTTGAGGAAATTTACTTCTTGAATCCCTATCATGTGTACGCATTGCTATTAATCTTGAACATATTCTTTGACTCTATTCTATCTCTAAAAGATGATGTACATTATTGATAGATGCAAACGAAACTTCAACACGGACTTATAGTATTTCAGTGCAACATCGGACTAGAGATTTAGAGATAGATGTTGAAGACCTTCAGCATCAACCAAAAGGATTTGGGGCGAGCTTAGGCTCTAATTGAGCTCGTGGCTACTTCATCCCTTTGAGGTTCAGCATTGAGGATCCTAAGTCTATTGTATATTCCTCACAACGATGGGTGACATTTGATTCATCGGGCAATTCTCAGACCAAAGTTAGTTCTATTGGTGTTCATTAGGGTCTTTGACTAGTTTTTGAGTATGAGATTAGATTTCTCGACTGGGCCAAATATATTTGTATGCTATACTCTTTGAGCCGAGCATAATGCATGAATTTTTTGAGGTTTTACATTGTCACTCTAGTTAGCCTCGGAGCACTTGATAGAAACTGAGTCTTCTTTTCCTCATGATATTTATAATTAGAAGACCATAGAGAGCACAAGTATTAAGACTCATAGAAGTGGTGGCGAGAGGCCATGCTTTCAATATAGTGTTATTGGTATTTTATCCGAGAGTGACGATCCTTCTGATAGAGTTCAGCTTTACTTGCAGTGTATCGACTCTTTATAGATAGTATTTTAGACTATGAGTATTCTTGGATTAGCTATGATGATCATAGTAGGGAGAGGTTCCAACAGACTTTGCAGAGTTTTGGGTATGGCTCTTCAGGCCATAACAACCATTCTAGATTTTGAGGGGTAGTTGATGTGCAAAAATTACAACCTTCATATGAAAGTGTAAGAGGTCGCTGTCAAATATAGAACCCAACTGGGTTGGGTGTCGAATCCCAAAGGGAATACTGTGTTCACTAAGTATTGTGGTTGTTATTAGACTATTGATCGAAGGTTCCTGAGCCAAAAAGGGGTTTTTGATTTATCAATTGTATAAAAATGCTTGTCACAAAAAGTAATCCACTTGTTGATTGTATTAAAAATAGGAATTCAGTAAAAGTAGTCAAACTAGAGTTATGGTTACCAAGATAGTTAAGCAGCTAGGGTTGTGAACTTTTTTGAATTCCCTATGAACAATTCTAATTGCAAGAGTAATTGAATTCTATGGTTTACTCATTAGTTTCTCAACCTAAATGAGTAATTTTATCCCTTAATTCTTTCAAACATAAGGAACATATTATTTGTTCAACTGTATTCTTACATGAGTTGATCCGATTAAGGCATCTACCCTCTATCCAAAGGTTAAATCCTTTAGATTTGTGTAAATCCTTTCTTTTCCCAACAAACACTTTTCCGTTCAAACAAGTGATGTTCTTAGGCTCACTTTTCAAGCTTCCAACCAAGAAGAGCCATTAAAGGGATGAAGGGTTTATGCAACATCGATTAATCATGGGAATCTACTAAGTTCACAACCTAATTCAGCTTTTCACATCAAGGCTCCCATAACCCTAGTTATGGGAGCTTAGCCACACATCTCCATAATCGAAAGAGAAGAAATCATTGTGTTATTCATGAATTAATTCAAGATTTACTTACAAAGGTTACAAGAATTTGTTCTTGAATCTTCAATAGAGATGGAATGATTAGATCCCCAAGATTTTCTTAATTCTCTCCCAAAATACTAGGTTACCCAGAGTTTCTAGATATGGAGACTATGATAAAAGATGAAAAAAAAATAAAACCTAAAACTGGTATTTATACATTCCCAGGTGAAAAGAATCTAAAATTTGAATTTAGAGCACCACGTCCAAACTCATGGTCAAATTGGTGGTCTATCGAGGGGTTGACGGTCCACTATTTGGTCCGTCGCTGCTGATCCTAGATAGTCATATTCAGGATAAGGCTGACAGCCAATCTGGTGGTCCGTCAAAATACTGACGGCCCACCATTTGGTTCATCGCTAAGTCTTTCAGGAGGCAATGTTCTTGATAAGACTGATGGCCAATCTGGTGGTCCATCGCAGATCTAATAGTCCACCATTTGGTCCGTCGCTGAGTCTTTTAGGAGGCAATGTTTTAGATAAGATTAACGGCCAAGCTGGTGGTCATTCACAGAACTGACGGACCACTATTTGGTCCGTCATTGAGAGTTTTGAAACCTTGGGTTCTACCTAAGACTTAACGGTAAGGTTGGTGGTCCGTCAAAGGTATGACGGTCCACCATTTCAACTGTCAGAAGCACTTTTCTTCCACTTTCCAAAGTGTTTTCCTTCAGCTAACTCCTTGCCCTGAAACACTAAAAACCAGCATCAAATGCAACCTTGGTTGCTTGAAAATATCTAATTTTCCCAAGAAAAGATGAAAAATATTCTGTCAAAAGCCAGAACATCAACACCATCAACTTAAAATCATTGCTTATCCTTAAGCAACTCAATACCTAATTGTGAACATAAATAATATCATGACAAGCAACCAACTAATGAATCATTTTGTTGCAATCATTCACTCATCATTTCACGCACATGAATTTAACACATCAGGCTCTACGCGTAGCAATGATTATAATTCAGCCCACACGCATGGATGTTATGTCCCATAGAGAAAAGCAAACTGAATTAAAACTCCAGTTGCCCTCATAACAAAGAATTCCACCACTCATTATATTATGTGGACACAATCTATGCTCTCACACTCACAAAGAAGTTACAAGCATAGTCCAAGTGACCATAGGATTTCCCTTGCCATATGACTCACCCTCAATATTGATTCTCTAAGATCAAATAGGTCTTTTCTAGGCTTGCAATGAGGCTTCGGGCTAGGCGAGGATGTGATTTTGGGTAAAGTGACTCATAAAGACTCAACTCTCCTTGCTCTAGCATCTTTGAAACCCCAATCTGCTATTTTAAACAGCTTGTTTTCACTCTCCATTATTCATTTTTTTAAAGGGATCAACCACCCTCAACTTATGCTGATGTACCCAACTAAGGTGCATAATAACTTTGACAGATCAGGGCCAAATGCCTTTAACTAAGTTCTAAACCAACTTTACACCGGGCACTTTTATTTTGACAATAGCCATCCTCAATTTAGGTGTTTTGCCTAAATTAAGGTGCATAATACCCAATATTTGGTCAGGGACAGAGTTGAACTTGAATACTAAAGTCTTATGGAGAGTTAATTAAAATTATTATTCAAGAAGAAAAAAACTAAAAGATCTAAATGGGTTCAAGTGAGGGAGCAATCATTTTGGTGGGGTTAATTATTTAGACTAAGCAGACTGAAAGTACAAAGAGGCCTGGCATTCTATCCTAGTGAATCAGCTAGAAGCTAGAATCAATGACTCAGACAAGTTCTAGGCATTAGAATATGCAAAAACTGAAGAAATATCCTCACACACACAATGGCAACTGAGTTAAACTTCTTCTACTGCTCTTAGGATTTCCAACACATAATTCATACACCTCTTTCATGTTAATGCCAAATGCAGACTCACTGAAATTTATGCACACATGATACGTGATTAGAGTAAATAATTACACATTCATACACATAGTTTTATACCAGCATCATTCATTATTCATATCTATAAAGGGATACTGAAATAGGGAAAATTTTTATAAATAACATTAAACACAGAAATAAAAATACCCTAGATAGGAAATTAAAGATGCAAAAATAAAAACACACTAGACATGTTGATTTTACTAGATAGCACATGGAGGGAAAAGAGATTGGCAACATAACCCACCATGGTACAAGTACAAGTACACCACCCCCTCAGAAAAATAGATGTATTGTCCTCAAAGCATTGATTTAAAGTACAAGGAAATGTTTTTACTTATTTTGCCTCTTATTCATCTGAGGTGTCTCTGAAGTATGGCGAGGCTCCTACGTCCTCACCTAATGTAATGTTGGCCCTTATGGTAGTAGGGGCTCTCACAATATCGCCCTCTAAGATTGGAGGAATCATCTCTCGAACAAATCCTTCACTGTGCCTCCTTGCTGGGGCAGCGCTAGTGGATACCCCTACTACTTTGTATCCTTCTTTCTTTCTCCTATTTTCTTCATCCTTCAATGACTTCTTCTGAGCCCTCTTAATATCATGTTGTTATTGTTGTTTTGGTGTCATTTCTTCTCTCTTCCTCCTCTTTGCTTCTTTTCTTATAGCTTTTTCATCTATTTGCTCTTTCCCTTTAGTCTTCACTGGTCTTCCCATCAAGTCTACTATACCTTTATCAACATCACTTTCCACTAAGGTTGGGTCAAAAATAGGCTATTGTGGCTTCTTATTCTTTAGCTCTACAATGTCCACCTTTGCCTGTTCAATTTTAGCCATCAGCTTGGCAAAATCGGGAAGGGACAGTGAATCGAGCCTTTTGTTGATACAAAGTTCCATGGTGTCCATCCTAGACTGAATGTTTTGGTATGGACGAATTGCATCCGCCATAATTTCATCAACAAAAGGCTTAAAGTCTGCAACCCACTTATCTAGCTGTCTCTGAAACCTCTTTTGTGTCTTGATAGACTTAGCAAAGTTTTTTTGTGTGAACCTACGCTCAGAAAAATCTGCTCCACCCATAGATTATGCGGAACCTGACCCTACAGATATGCCTTGGGGTATGAACTCAGGTGGCACATAGGTGGTAATGGGCAATGGCATATCTGTGGGGATCTCTATAGTATCAGGAGCTGGTGCAGATTTAATTTAATAAGCTGGAGGCTTTGTGACACGCATCTCGAATTTCAAGTCGTCTTTCGACTTCTCAATGTCTTATTTGTGTACAACCTGGATTTCATTATCTACTCCACGACTTAAGGGCACACCAGCCTGTCTATATAAAGTTTTGATTAAGCATGAAAATGGAAATACACTGGAAATTTTGTGGGCCCTCACGAATATCTCATCTATAATTATCTGGCCAAAGTCAACTTGACATCTTGAGATCAAGTTTGCCACCAACACGGCTATGTGTTTATCCAAGTTTCCATCCCTTTTTGTTGGGATTAACCTCAAATGAACAATAGTCCACCAAAATTTAGCCTTAAAACTAAGGGAGTATTTTGCAATACGCTCCCGTGAGTTGGTCAACCAAGAGGGGTTACCATCTTTAGTCAAAAATGAAGCCACCCACTACCTTTGAGTAGAAGCATTTTTCAATCTGTACTCAAGATTAGGTACAGCAAGCGGTTTCTCGTACTCTGGTCCAAATAACATCCTATTGATTGTTCTGGATGAAATATCAATAGTGACTCCTCAGACCGGTACAGACTCTCTATGCGGCAAATTTGTAATTGATGTCCCCTTTGGGCAATCCTGTTCTACCAGTGCAATATAATTTGCAAAGAATTCTCTTACCCAATTCGGTTGATAGTCTCCCAGTGGCTGGCTTATCCATGCTAGGTCATACTCGTTGAAACGGTGTTCCAACTCAGGATATTCATGTAATTCCTTTGTCACAATCTGATGTTCTTTTCCAAATGACCTTTTGATCCCTCTCGCAGTAGGTGTTAACCATTCATAGAACTTCTCACGTTCTCCTTCTATCTGCCATCTAATCATCTCCCAAACTTGGGGATTCTTTCATCTGACAATTTTAGCATCTTCAGGTTCAGTTTCTACATTCTCTGCTTTAGGTTGCCCTTCTACATTGGCATCTTTAGTTTCAACATCAGCAGGCTCAGGTGTAGTGACATCAACTGCGGCCTCGTCTGTGCTCGAACTGGTACTACTGGTACTATTCTTACTCTCTTCTTCAGACAGAAAGAGTGAGGGATTTTTCTTTCTACTTTGTCTGGTGTTGTATACGGATGCAGGTCCATCGCCACCCCTTTGAGATCTTTCTCCTCTGTTTACTGGTAGTTTGGGAGCCATAACACCTGAAAAAGAAGTAAAATTAGTTCAAAGCTCAAAAATAGTCAAATCATTTCATTTTGTGTCTTGACAGTCAAAGTTGTGGTTCACCAGTGATGGGATGGTCCACCAGTTTGGCCGACGTACCTTAACCACTGTGCAGAAAATTTTAGACCCTTGCAATGGTCAATTTGGTGGTCCGTCACAAATTTGATGGTCCACCAGTTTGTCCTTCACGGCTTATCCAGTAAATGCTATTTCAATGAGTCCTACGATAATCAATTTGGTGGTCCGTCACAAAGTTGATGATTCACCAGTTTGGCCGTCGCACCTCCGTCTTCAGCTACAGGTTTTGATTCAACCTTATGTTGAGCAACTCAAATGCCAGATCAATTTTTAGCTATAGCAATGCCATGAAATTCACATTTGAAGTACTTTTCTTCTCATTTTAAGCAGTTTAATTAGTTCAGACCTCACCTAACAGGATACATTAAAGTTTCAACTCAAAACATCCATTCTCAACACAAAAGAAGCACTCCAAGAGAACAAATTATGCTTTTACATTTCTTATAGAGAACAAAAAGAGAAGTTTATATGCATACCTTGGTTTGCAGTAATCTACTTGCTTGGAACTTCAGAGGTAAAAATTAACTTAGAACTTTAGCACCTCTTTCACTCTTTGTTTGAGATAAAGAGAGAGAGAGATTGAGCTTGATCAAATAAGGGAATTTGAAGAAGATGGGGAGTCTTAGATGGAAGAACTCCCTTTAGATTCTTTGAATCATAAGGTAGTGGAATGGTTAAAGTACATGAAATGATTTAAATGAATGTGATCGCTCAATTTTATCCATAACACTCGATTGGGTCAAATACGGAGAACTTAAGAAAAGAACATATTTAACCCGACCTAATTTGGAATTAGGGTTAAAATGACGGCGATCCTGATGATATGACGGACCGCCACCCCGGCCATCGTTACTTACAAATATTTTGGTGGTTCTGCTTCATTGTGACGGTCAGTGGGATGGACCACCAAGATTTTGACGGTCCACCAGTCTGACCGTCAAACGTTACCAAAGCGTACGTCACCTATCTTTAGTTTAATGGTGGATTTGACAGACCACCAAGATTGTGACATCCCACAACTTTTACCATTAATTCAATCTAGTGAATGAACTTTATTGCCTTTTTTTTTATGGTTGAATTGGTGGTCCGTAAGATGACTGGTGGTCCACCAAATCAGCCATCAATTTTATTCCAGTAGCTCAGATTTGTGTCATATCTTTAACTATATCTTTCCTTCCCCCTTTTTACTACATTTTTGGTCCTACACACTCGACAAACACATAAAAAATGCTCAAAAACATAACATGAACTCTAACTATGGTTACAACAATAATTTGTGGGTTGCCTCCCACTAGCGCCTCCCACTTGATTACTCAGACTTCATCGAGATACAAGGTATCAATACTTTTTATCGATTCTTTTAGACCGATATAAAGTTTTATTCATTGCCCATTAACTTTGAAGACGCTTCCATCTTCATTTTCAAGTTCCACTACTCCAGATGAGTAGGCTTGACTAACTTTAAACGGTCCTATCCACTTGGACTTGAGTTTACTTGAAAATAATTTGAGTATGGAGTTGAATAGAAGCACCAAATCACCTTTTTGGAAATCTCTACTTTCAATCCTCCGATCATGGTACTTAATTATCTTCTCTTTGTAAAGATCTGCCCTTTCATCAGCCTCGAGACGGAATTCATCCATCTTATTCAGTTGCCCCAATCTTAGCTCTGCTTCTTCCTTCCAATTCAGATTTAACCTTTTGAGAGCCTACAAATCCTTGTGTTCCAGCTTGATCGGTAAATGACATGCTTTTCCATAGACTAACTGATATGGTGACATACCAATTGGTGTCTTAAAAGCAGTCTGATATGCCCATAAAACGTCATCTTTCGAGACCAATCTTGCCTATTAGCGTTCACTATTTTCACTAGGATGGCTTTAATCTCCCAATTCGACACCTCCACTTGCGTACTAGTCTGTGGGTGGTATGGAGTTTCTACTCTATGCTGTTTCACCCCATATTTCACCAAAGCAGCCCGAAACACTTTGTTGTAGAAGTGAGATCCTTCGTTGCTTATAATAGTACATGGTACTCCAAAGTGAGAGAAGATGTTCTTCTTGAGAAACGCAATGACTTTCTTCCCTTCGTTATCAGACAAGGCAATGGCTTCTACCCATTTTGACACATAATCCATAGAAACTAAAATCTATTTCATTCCATATGAGTTTACAAAAGGGCCCATGAAATCGATGCCCCAGACGTCCAAAATTTTCTACTTCAAGCATCTTAGTCAAAGGCATCTCATGCCACTTGGAGATCGACCCCTGTCTCTGACATTGGTCACACTTTTTCACAAACTCATGAGCATCCTTGAATAGCGTTGGCCAATAGTAGCCACTCAGCAACACCTTTCTAGTCGTTTGGTCACCTGTATGGTGACCTCCAACTGGGGAAGAATGACATACTTCCAATATGCATAATATATCCACTTCTGGCACACATCTCCTTATAATGTTGTCAGCACATAGCCAAAAAAGATATGGCTCAGCTCAAAAGTAGTATGTTACATCATGAAGGAATTTTTTTCTTTGATAGAAAGAAAGATTTTCCAGAATGACCTCGCTCACCACATAGTTTACAAAATCAATTTACCAAGGTACTTTCTCCATAGCAGTAGCTAAGATATCCTCATCAGGAAATGCATCATTTATCTCAACTTCCTCACCTTCCATCCTAGATAGATGATCTGTAACTTGGTTTTCGCAACCCTTCCTATCTGTGACTTCAAAGTCAAATTCTTAGAGCAGCAAAACCCATCTAATTATCCTTGGTTTTGCATCCTTACTATCCATCAAATACCTCAAGGCTGCATGGTCAGTATGGACCACCACCTTGGTCCCTAGCAGATAAGCTCAAAATTCTCACAAGCGTAGACTACAGTAAGGAGTTCCTGTTCGATGACAGTGTAGTTCTTTTGAGTTCCATTCAGTGCTTTGCTTGCATAATAAATCCGGTGAAAGAATTTTTCCTTCTTCTGTCCTAACACTACTCCAAAGGCAACACCGTTTGCATCACACATCAAATGGTTTTAACCAATCTGGTGTGACCATAATTGGGGCCTCAATTAGCTTCTCTTTAAGGCATTTGAATGCCTTTATGCAACCATTATCAAAGACAAACTTAGCATCCTTCTCTAAGAGTTTGCAAAGTGGATTTGGAATCTTGGAGAAGTCCTTTATAAACCTCCGATAAAAGCCAGCATGTCTAAGGAAACTACGCACTTCCTTCTCTGAAATGGGGGGTGGTAGCTTCTCAACAACCTCAACCTTGGCTCAATTAACTTCAATCCTTTTTGCTAAACTTTTATGCCCGATAACAATTCCCTCCTTCACCATGAAGTGACATTTTTCCAAATTAAGTACAAGGTTGAATTCCACACACCGTTGCAAAACTCTACTCAGGTCACTAAACATAACTCAAATGAATCTCATACCGCAGAAAAGTCATCCATGAACACCTCCAGGGTGTCTTCAACCATATCTGAGAAAATAGACATCATACACCATTGGAAGGTAGCAGGGGTATTACATAACCCAAATGGTATTCTCTTAAATACGAAAGTGCCACACGAGCATGTAAACATTATTTTCTCTTGATTTTTAGGAGCAATGCATATCTGATTATATCCATAATAACTATCCAAGAAGTAATATCACCCTCTTTCTGCCAATCAATTGAGCATTTGATCTATGAAGGGCATCGGGAAGTGGTCTTTTAAAGTCCATGAATTTAGTTTGCGGTTATTCAAATAATTTGCCTCTTCTTCTGAATCCAAATCATCTCTACCATAGGACGCAACAGCCTTAACTTTTTCAATTTTTATGGATAATAAGGGCCTGGTCAACAAGTCCATTTGTGTCTTCAAATATGCCATATCTTGATCGTGTTCTTTATTTTTATTACGTTGTTCTATAGTCATACCAACAGAAATAGTAGGGCTTGCTACCATAGAATCTCCGGTATTCCAAGCTCTATTTTGTTTGGTCATTCAATCAAGCATCTCTGAGGCCTCTTGAAAAGTAAGATCCATAAATGTTCCCCTGCAGCATTATCAATAACTGGTTTTGTAATAGAGTTCAAAGCCCAATAGAGAGTCTCCATTAGATGAATATTCGTCATATTATGGTTTTGGCACTGCATCAACTTCTTTTTAAACATCTTCTAAGTTTTGTGAAGAGCTTCAATTGGGAGATGTCTGAAATTACTAATATCATCCCTCAATTGTACCCTCTTGTAGGGCGGAAAGAACCTTTCTGGGAAAGCCTCCTTCAATTGCCTCCAGTTGGTTATAGAATCAGGCGTCAGTTCATTAAGCCACAATGTTGCCTCCCCAAATAGAGACAATGGAAATAACCTCAAGCGAATAGCATTCTGACCTACTCCAGGATTATCAAAAGATTTAAAAATAGTGATAAAATTCACCAAATGCATGTTAGGGTTATCTCCTGGTAGACTACTGGATAACTCATTTAGATGCAGGAATTAGATCATTATAGCGGTGATATTGAATTTTGCTCTAGGTGATAAAGGTGAAGGAATAATAGCTCCAGTCGCTCCTACTCTATCCATTCCATCGTCATTGTCATTGAGATCATACTGAATAGGTTGCTGGTCCTGTCTTCCCCTGAAAGGGCGATCTCAATGTACATTACGATTCACAGGTGTAGCTACAATCCTAGCACGCCTTAGGTATACAGGATCTAATAAGTCATTATCTCCCAGGTCCTCATCATTAGGATTTGGCACCCGACCTGGGTTATCAATATTTTGCTGATTTACTTGAGTATTAGCCAAGGCAGCTAATCTTTCTTCCTCTTGTGGATCAACCATTCTACCAATCAACTGAGGCTTTGGATGTATTGGTAATAATGGTGCACCTAATCTCTATGTATTATGCATACACTATTATCAACCTGCACAAACAAAAACAATAAATAAAAGTAAAGCTTTAAGACACTTTGACCAAAGGCTCAATTAACAATCACAAACTTAATTGACAACTGTATTCCCCGACAACAACGCCAAAATTAGATACGACTAAATTACAACCTTCTTATGAAAGTGTAAGCGATCCCTGTCAAATATAGAATCCAACTAGGTTGGGTGGCGAATCCCATAGGGAATACTGTGTTCACTAAGTATTATGGTTGTTATTAGACTGTTGATCGAAGGTTACTAAGCCAAAAAGGGGTTTTCGATTTATCAATTGTATAAAAATGCTTGTCACTGAAAGTAATCCACTTATTGATTGTATTAAAAATAGGAATTCAGTAAAAGTAGTCAAACTAGAGTTATGGTTGCCAAGATAGTTAAGCTACAAGGGCTGTGAACTATTTTTAATTCCCTATGAACAATTCTAATTGCAAGAATATTTGAATTCTATGGTTTACTCATTAGTTTCTCAACCTAAATGAGTAATTTTATCCCTTAATTCTTTCAAGCATAAGGAACATATTATTTGTTCAACTATATTCTCTCATGGGTTGATCTGGTTAAGGTATCTACCCTCTATCCAAAGGTTAAATCCTTTGGATTTGTGTAAACCCTTTTTTTTCAACAAATATTTTTCCTTTCGAACAAGTGATGTTCTTGGGCTCACTTTTTAAGTTTGCAACCAAGAAGAGTCATTAAAGTGAAGAAAGGTTTATGCAACATTGATTAATCATAGGAATCTACTAGATTCACAACCCAATTTAGCTTTTCAAATCAAGGCTCCCATAACCCTAGTTATGGGAGCTTATCCACACATCTCCATAATAGAAAGAGAAGAAATGATTGTGTTATTCATGAATTAATTCAATATTTACTTACAAAGGTTACAAGAATTTGTTCTTGAATCTTCAATAGATATGTAATGATTAGATCTCCAAGATTTGCTTATTTCTCCCCCAAAATACTAGGTTACCCAAAGTTTCTAGATATGGAGACTACAATAAAAGATGAAAAAATAAAGATAAAAAAAATAAAACCTAAAACTAGTATTTATACGTTCCCGGGTGAAAAGAATCTAAAATTTAAATTTAGAGCATCGCGTCCAAACTGACGGTCAAATTGGTGGTCTATCGAGGGATTGACGGTCTACCATTTGGTCCATTGCTGCTGATCCTAGATAGTCACATTCTGGATAAGGCTGAAAGCCAATCTGGTGGTCCATTAAAATACTGACAGTCCACTATTTGTTCCATCACTATGTCTTTCAGGAGGTAATGTTTGAGATAAGACTGACGGCCAATCTGGTGGTCCGTCGCAGATCTGACAGTCCACCATTTGGTCTGTCACTGAGTCTTTTAGAAGGAAATGTTTTGAATAAGACTAACGGCCAAACGGATGGTTCATTGCAGATCCGACGGTCCACCATTTGGTCGATCGCTGAGAGTTCTAAAACCTTGGGTTCTGCCTAAGACTTGACGGTAAGGTTTGTGGTCCATCGAAGGTGTGACGGTCCACCATTTCAATAGTCAGAAGAACTTTTCTGCCACTTTCCATAGTTTTTTCCTTCAGTTAACTCCTTGCCCTAAAACACTAAAAACCAACATCAAAATTAACCTTGGTTGCTTGAAAACATCTAATTTTCCGAAGAAAAGATATAAAATATTCCGTCAAAAGTCGGAACATCAGTAGTGTCTCAGGCTATTATAGGATCTTAGATTAGCTGTGTCACGATGATACATTGGTTATGAGAGTGCCTCAAATATGAGTTAGTCAATTAGACAAAGTTAGCATATATTTCCTACCAGCCTAGAGTTCTTGAGACAGGCTATAACTGTGAAAGAATGGACATAATTCTAGAGAATTCTGTCAGCATTAGTTGGCTAGCTATTTAAGATCAGCTTGTGTCCCACCATATTGATGCTTCACGAGTTGCTATGATGATATAGAGATCAAATACATATAAGGCCCCGCAAAGTTCTCTCGTATTTTGAGCCATAGGGCGTGTCAAGTGAGGCATGATTTCGACCCTAAAAGATTGAGAAGTGGCTTCCTACGTGAATATTGGATTAACCATATAGAATTTCACTAATTTTAACTTTTTATCACGTGAGAAATCTGATAAGCTTTCCATCAATATAAGATTTTCCCAAATCCAATACCCGAGTAAGAAGTTATGGCTAATTTAAGCCTTAGTCATAAACAAAATCATTTAGGTGTTTGGCGTGTCGCGGAGAGGGTTTATTTGGCAATTTTCAAATTTTAGTGGAACTTCGCGATAGTGGCGCATCGCGCTGAAGGTTCAGGTCCCAACTAGTGGGACAATGTGATGGCTTCGTGTTGCGGGGACTCCTAATTTCTCAATTGTCAATTCCAGTGAGCCACCGCGATAAGTGGCGCGTTGCGGTGGCCTATGAAATCGGGTACCCAGTTTAATTTTTTCAGCTTCGTTCAGATGTTAAAAAGGTCACTTTGGACTTTTTCCAAGCCTATAAAATCATGCAAACACCAAATCAAAGTCATTTGCAAGCATCCTATGAGGTTTTTCTCAAGTTTTCTCTCAACAAAAACTCCAAGTATCCAAAACCTCTTCCAAGAATTTCAAGAATCCACCATAGATTTTCTAAATTAAGCCAAGATTCAAGGTTCCCAAGTCAAGGGATTCAAGAACCCTCACCCAATAGTAAGAAGAGGAAGTTTAGAGCGAGCTTGTTCATCTAATTCAATAATCCAAGGTATGTGGGGTTTTGAACAAGGGTAACCCTTTCACCCTTGTTCCCAAAAGGCTTATTTACATCATGAATATCCTTAAATCTATGAGGTTTTTACATGAATTTGAATTGGAGTTTTTCACCCATTATTATTGAATGCATTATCTTGATATTTCCCAAGAATTAAGAGTCAAATGACATGATTTCTACATGTTTTATTGAGAATTTATAGCTGGGTATAAAACCCATGATTTTACTCCTTGAGAAGCTAATATTTGCAATGTTGAGATATTGAAGCGTATAACTATATTGAGATTTTGAGATAAATTGCTGAAATTCCCAGATTTTCACATGATTTATGAATCTATATGCTATATATTATGCTTTTTATGATCTTTAACTTGAGATTGAACTATGGTTTAGTAAGCCCTATTTGAGACTTGTGAAATTATGAACTCTTGTGCTATAAGCACCCATAATTTGAGTATTTTGAGATGATTGAGAAATGAACTGACCTAATGGTCCGAAAGCTTTGAAATCCACTTCATTATATGAGATTATCAATTTGATTATTTGGTTTGTGGTGAACCATGAGATTATTCTAAAAGTGAATTTTTATGAGATGAGCGTAGATAATCTAAAGGGAGTAGTATTTAGCATCGAGCGGGTAAGTTACTACAGTTTCTTACCCCAAAACTATGTGCCATCGTAGGTTGGGCTTGAGGCTAAGTTTATGATAATTATGATTAGGCCCAAGGCCGAGTTTCGTTTAGTGATCACTAGACCTAGGTTATACTCCCTGGCAAGAGTATGACGCTCCTTTCCAACGTGGGATCTCCTCCTTAGGAGGACAAAACGTTGGACTCCATGTAGCTCACATAGTTTATGTTGGTTATGAGAACCTCCCTTGCCCTTTAAACTTCGAGATCAGTACTTCCTTGAAAACTAAAGTATTTTCCCTTTCTATGAGCTATTTTTCTAATGGTAAAGTTGCAAAATGGTTCCCTAACTAAAGAATTTCGTTGATATGAGTTATTTCTCTAAACGAAAGTATTCTTCCTTGATATGGTATTTTCGATGAAGCTTTGAGATAAGTTATTTCCTTAAACTAGAGTATCTTTCCATTAAGATTGAATAATTTTCCTAAAGCTTGAAATGAGATCCTTTCCTAAAGTGAATGAAATACCTTCAAGTATGTTTCAAAGTTATATGATTCTGAATTCTAAGTATTTGAGTTTAAAACAGTTATAAGATCTTGAGCGTTAAAGAAGTCCTACTCTTCATGAGATATATGAATAATTTGAAAGTACTATTTAAAGTTTCTTTAGCATTGAGGATTGAGAATAAGAGAGGATTTCTGATTTCAACGTTAAAGTATGATAACTCACGGGATTTGTGTTACATTCTTCATTTTGCATGACTTATGATCTTTACATTTTATACTTGTCCAAGCCATGTGAGTCGTCCCATATTGGATGCATAATTTGATTGAAGAAGATTGATACTATTTTATACATATGTATTCACCCCCATATACTTAGTACATTCCCAAGTGCTGATCCACAGATACATCTATGTGCTACATTGTCTCAAAATATAGGTGCAAATATTTGTAGTGCATGCACCATATCCATTCAGTTCGCAGCTTCCAGTCAGCAGGTGATGGGTCCCCTTTTTATTTAAGGGCTCGAGTCAGTGATACAATTGAATCATGTCATATTTTCTTTATTCTGTCATATTGAGTTGGGGTGGTTGGGGGTCATGACCTAGCTACCTATAGTCAGTACTAGTAGAGGCTTCATAGACAATCAGTAGGAGTTGACGCATTGAGTTTTAGTTTTATTGTAAAAGCAGAGTTGTAAATTTGTGACTTCAGTTTTGTATTGAGCCAATTCATAATAGAGTTATTTTCACCTTATTCTTTTAGATTTATGTACTTTGTTCAGTTGCTTATGAGTTATTCCAATAGAAGGGTTGGCTTGGGGTCACTTGTGACCCTAGGCACCGTGTGGAATCTCGAGGGGTGATTTTGGGTCGTTACACTACTAGTCTAGAAAGTGTCTCTGACATGGAATTTCTAGTCATTCAGCTTATTCAGATCAGCCCCGTGATATTATGGCATCTTTAGTTAGAGATAATGTGTTTGGCGCCTTAGTAGATGATTCAGTTGTTCAGTTTGAGTTAAAAACCATTCAGATTTATTCTTCTTTTGCCCATCAGGAATGTGAGTGTGGATTTCACCATGATAGATGAACTTTTATTTCTCGCATTTATGTTTTATGATGTGAATTTGGGTTTTCATACACATTGATGATTATATGCCATGATGAATTGATATTGATTATAATATGCCTTATTATTGAATTCATGATTATATTACTACTCTATGGTTTATTTCTTTTATTAGTGGATGGAGTAGATCTGCATATATATTTGCTCCCTATCGGTGTAGCTTTTGGGTTAGAGTCCGATTTATCTTGGTACATTTGCCTTATTGTGGCCTTTGAGTGGTATGTGATATTGAGGTTCATTTTGGTACGACATATTCATTATATTGATTTTGATATTATTGTTGTTATTGCTATCAGTGCTTGAGGTTATTGATATTAATTGATATTATTTGATATTATTACTTGATGTAATTGATCCTTGTTGGATAACTATTTAGACTAGTGTTATCTAGTTAGAATTTTATTTTTATTTGGGATATTATTTGGTGGCTTAAGTAGATATAGCCCGATTTGATGGTTTCTTTCCCATAGCGCGGCGAGGTTGATTTTTCTCTCTTGGTTAGCTGTGTTAGATTGATTTGGGAATACATTGTGGTATCGAAGGTAAGTTGACCTTTCATGGTTCTATGTGGTTTTTAAGTTGGCAATTTAGTTTTATTGCCTATTATTGAATTCGATAATCGTAGACTTTCCTCCTATGTTGCGAAGGCTTTTGTTTTGGCTATCCCTTCCCATATAACCCATTTTGAGATTGACTAGTTTTGCGTCCATTCTTTGTTGTGGCCATTTCTTCACCAATGGTTTTGATATTATGATTAAGATGTCATTAATTCATCTTATAGGTTTGTTGGGTTCATTACCTTGTGATGGGTTACCCCTGTTGTTAGTGTGGAGATTAGATTCTCTTTTCTTATGATATAATTTCAACTTAAGTGGAGTTGGAGAGTTAGAGACAGGTGGCCTTTCCTGTGATCGCTTATTAAGTTGACAAACTAAAAATTCTTTATCTTGAGTTATTGATTTTCTGGTGGTGGTCTTGACTTTGACCTTGGTTTAGAGATTGATGTATTTCTTCTTCGATGATTTAATTCTTGGATGGATTTGAACAATCCCTATTTTAGAGTTTGTGCGGCCTAATGAGGCTTCGTGGAGTGATTCTCCTCGATGATATGTGACTATGGTTAATCTTTGTCTAGATGGAGTGTTAAATTGATTAGTTGTTGGATAAAGTTGCATTTCTCTGAGTTGCTAGACTTTTTGCCATTACTGGTGTGGTTTTTAGCCTTGGGGTATTTTTGATTATGTTTGGATAGTTTATGCCCTCAAGCGGTTATAGAGTGGGTTAATTGAATGCTTTGCCGGTGATTTATCCTTTGGCATGATTTATATTTTATGGCTATATTTCATACCCTCTAGATGATATAGAGTTGGTTTATTGCATTTTCAATTGATGGTTATCTTTGTGGTGATTTTTGTTCTTTAGATATATCTCAACTTTGGCTTAGCATAATTTATCTCGGATATGTCAGATTTGGACACTAAAGTCGATTTGATATAGTTGACATTGATATAGCCTTATTGGCTTAGTTTTTGATTTGATGCCTTGGAATGGCAGTTTGAAAGTATGATAGATTTGGAACATGAATGCCTACCTACCTTTAGGTTTGGTTTGGGAAGTTGAGATCGAACGATTCAGTCTTGGTATTGAGATTTATCTTGGTGTTGTAGATCATGCGTGCAATATTTATTTTAGACTTGTCTCGGATCAAATTTCACTTATTGGCTGGTTGAGCCTACTCTGTGGTTCCCTATTGGGTTTTCTTGACTTTGGATGGATTATACTTGATAAATGCTCAGATGATAGCCAATAGACCTGGTATTGGTTCTTTTAGCTTTGACCTTGAGTCTCCAATTTTCTTTGGGAATTTTGGATGACATACTCTTTGTGTGCATTAAACTTGAGTTGAATTTAGTATGGCTTCATTCTCGATTGATGAGACATCCTAGAGTGGAATATCCAGTGATGGATAGTTATGCCTTGATTCCTTGAATTTTAGTTTGACTACCATCCAGACTGGTTGTAGCATTGGCATAGATTGCCTTCCTTTATTATCTTCATTTGTATGCCCAAAAAATGTCTTATGGACTTATTCTCATGTCTACTCTATGGACTTTCAGCGGATCAACTTCAGTTCTTCAAGTTCTCTGTGATATGATTGCGTTGACCAGAATCAGATGATGTTTCTCCTAGGCTTGGAGGGGATAGTAGGTGTGGAATGGTAAAAGAAGGATTATAATTGGATTTGGAGTTGGCCGTATGACTCATGTGTCCCCTCACCCCCAACCACCCACACACAAAATACCATGGGCGAGTAAAGTGTGGGTAAATGGTTTCGCATTTTTTTGTTTGTCTGCTTCTATTCCTTTTAACTTCTGACAAATCAATTTTGTTCACTACCTTTTTACATTTTCCATGCTCTTGTTAGAGCTAGTTTTCTCACTTAATATCCTAGTTTTGTCAGTCACTTCCTTCTAAAGAATCTTTTTCAATAAATTTTCAATGTATATTGGCTATGTCACCTTCCAACTCTCCATAGATTTGGATACCTTGGTGATTTTTTATCCTCAGTTGAAAGGCTTTCTGAAATTTTTCGTCAGACTATCTGGGGTATGCTCATATGTTGTTGTTGCTTTCCGCTCTCTCATTGTTTTCCATATTCCCTTTAATCTTTTTAATACTTTTAAAAGATTATATATATATATCTTCTGCAGCTTGTTTTTTTCTATCTTGTTCCACTGTTTCAGTGTGAGGATAGCTTTATGTATCCTATTTGTTGGTACTGGTCTTTTCCTGAATTGAGATTTTGTCTTGGTTTATTCTGTGTTTTCTACTAATAGATTTTGCTCTTTTTTTTTCTTTGGCATTGCTCCTTCTTGATGTTTATCCTAGTCTCAATAGTTTTTCTTCCACCCCTTTAATTTTGTTGTTAAGCTTTTGATTGGAACTCTCACGTTGTTGCTTGATCATCCTATCCCCAATAGCCTCCATATCCTGGTGCTTGAACATAATTAGCTCCTATTTCGTAATTTGGAGTTGGAGAAAATTATCATTAGTGCTTGATAAGCTAACTAAAATTATTGACTAGCAATCATAGTGTGTAAGCTTTTAAGGAGAGTGAGTAGGTGGTGAAAGTCTGCTATCGGAATATTTTCTATTCTGACAACATAAAACATTCTATTAAAATGAAGAAATTTTATTCAAGTCCATTGAAAACTAAAGAAACTTATATTCTTCAATGTGAACTAAAAAGATCTAACACTAATTAATCAAGTTTTATAATTGGTGTTGGTGAAATCTCCCTCGCAATAAGCTTGGGATCATTTCCCATTCCATTTCCTCAGAGGAAATGAATAAATGTAACACTATAAATATATCTTACATGTAAATAAAAATTTCTTGTACAGAAAATATCAACTAAAAAAATAAATTTACAAAGTATTACAAACATCCATTGACTCACCTTCATATGACTAATAAAGGTTGTGGTAGAGTAGTAAGTACTTAATAAGGAGTATTGCTTTCATCCAAAGATGAAGAAGACATCTTTAGCTCACTTGACTTTATTTAGTCTTTCGATCCTAACATCATTGAACAAACTCATCGCTCAGTGGATAAGAAATTGTCTTTATTAGGCATTAGCTTACCTCAATATGGGACAAGTTTATCTCTTGATGGATACAAAGTCGTGTTTATTAGGCATCTATTTATAACCCTCAATATGAGACTTTACAACACAATGGGAATACCGGGCGTCAAATAGGAAAACAACCCGCTACCATATTAGGGGTGCTTATTTGGTGGTTTATTTTTGTTTTTTGCACTTATGATTTGGCTTGTTATTTATCAATATTTATATGGCTATATTGTTATCAAAATGATAGGAGCATTTTTGGACCAAACCAGTCACATTAGAGCCATTTTTATTCAATTTGACATAGTTTAAGGGTATTTTGACCCCTTTTGTTTATAAAATTCTAAATTGCTCTTAAAATTTTGATCCAATAACCCAATACCAATAATTATATTCAATAACATTTTTTCAATTTAGGTTATGGATTATGGTTTGATTTTTAACACCCCTACTTGATATGTACTAGAAACAAGGGAAAAATAATAATTGGCTTTCTTTAAAAGGACAGAAGCTTCAAATCTCTTCCCTTTTATTACTTTGATCACATTGCTTACATCTTTTTCACTTCCATAATATGTACCTTGAAATCTGAAAACCAATGGGCAGAACCCTGAATGGTTTCCACTTCCAGAAGATGATTTTCAATTGGCCATCTTTGAAGTTACCGAAAATGGAAATAAAAATGCCTTAGATTTCAAAATTTGTTATTTTTTGAATTCAATTCAAGGAACTAGAAAAACGGTAGATGAACTTCATTTACTGAGTTTTGGAAAGTTAGTTTTTGTTTTTAATTTAATAGTGGTAATTTAGTAATAATAACAAAATTAAAAGTTTCTACATTTGATGGACCACCCAACCGAAAAATAAAACAATGAAATTGGGATTATTTTGGGTCCAGCCAATTGCCCCAAACTTGATCCCTTCAGATAGATATAAAGGTTCTTCGTGTTTCCTAAAGTTCTATTCTCCCTCATCCGCCGTTTAAGCTTAGTCTTAGGTGAAAAATGATGTTGGCTCCTCTTTTGAGTCTTCAATCTTCGATGCTACTTCTTTGGGTCATCAACATAGTGCCCTTGATTTGCTCTTCCTCTTTGTTCTTCAGCTCTCAGAAGTATTCTATTGCCTCTTTGCAGATTTTGTACCTTGTTATTTCTTTCTTTTTTTTTCGCAGATTTGTTCCTTGTTTGATTGCCTTCAGCTGAGTTCTCTGGTAGATGGGATGTTTTTTGCTTTTTGGTGCTGAATCGAAGGGTCTAGACCCCTGGGTCAGTTTACATGGCCAAGTAGGTATTGCTGTCAGCTTCCACATCTTATACGTTTGACTTGCCTGTATTTACCTACTCACTTCTTTGCAGGTATGGATGGGATGGAGATTCTGGGATGGTCGACCCCATAACTACTTAAACATGAGGCTTTCACCCAGGTTTAATAGTTGCATTGATATCCAATGACCCTTTCTTATTACTAAGAGTCCATTTTGATGGCTGAAAGTGTATAGGCTAGTCAGCTTTTTCATCTTTTTGATGCCCTTTGGTTATGTAAATACTGATTGTGATGACTGCTTTCTGTATATGTTGTACCCTTTATCCCCCTGCTCCCCTTGTATCCTTTCTTTGCTATTATTTTGATGTAAGGACATTGAAGTTTGTCACTATTTAAGATCTTTCTTGCTTTGTTGTCCAACTATTGGAAAGATGTAAAACAGAATTCCCATTTATCTATGGCAAGATTTGCACAGTAATCAGCCAATTGCTTTCCTTCCCTCATTATGCGCTTAAAATGTACCTGCTTGTCTTTCATTATTGAACTGATATTCTCTTTAGTATCTATCAAATTCCATGGACATTGCCATTCATTAGTCAATACCTTCCACATAAGCATTGAATCTCTTTGAATAATGATTTTGTTGAATTTGGATTGACTACAATGATTTGTTGCTTTGAGAATTGCATATTCTTCTGGTTCAGTATTTGTAGTATCTTCAATTCTTACACCTTTTGCATATATCAAATCACCTCTTTCATCCTTTAGATAGAATGCATAAGAACCAACCCCTGGATTACCCCTTGATGCTCCATCAGTGTTGTACTTTATCCATCCCGTATCTGGAAATTTCCATTCAATTTTAATGAGCTTCATCTTCATTCTTCTTTGCTCCAACTCCTTCTGTATGTTTGACCACAATGATGCGAATACTTGTCTAAGGTTTTAAGTAATAATCCAATGTTTTTGGTAATATTAAATATTACTTTATGAGTTGAAAAAGTTTTTCCCTTATATTTTGAGCTATTTTTTCTTCTACATAATCCCCATAGTATCATACTAGGAATAGCTTGATAATAAGTTTTAGTCCTTTCATGTACCTCAACATTCCACCATGTGAGAATTAGTTCTCTGAGACTGTGACCATTCCCTGTTATACCTGCAAAAGAAGAAAAATAGGACCAAGTCCTATTAGCAGTAACTGATCTTAGAAACACACGAGAGAGTGTTTCCTGATCAGGTGTAGTGCAGCACCAGCACCTAGTGGGACCTTCTATTCCCCATCTCCTCAACTTTTCTTCCACTAGAATTTTTCCTTTCCACATCCTCCACATTAGAAATTCCATTTTAAAAGGCATTCCTTTGACCCATATATTCTTGTACATTCTATTCACCTCTTCCCTTTGTCTAATGTAATTCCACGATAACTTCACAATAAATGTTCCTGTTAAATCTAGTTTCCAGATTGGACTATCATTCTCCTTTATCATGTTTGGTAATTTGATTGTCTGGATAATATGATTTGCCAAACCCTTAGAAAATAGTTGATTGATCACCTGTACATTGACTCTCCTCCCTGTATTACATTCTTCACCTGCTGGTACTCTGTATCTGTCATGATCCAAATTGGGGTCCTGGACGTGACGGGTATCCCGAACCATGACGATTCGAGTGCCCTTTTTCTTTCTGGAAATCATGCACAACATTCTAACAGTATAAAGAAATGCAAAAGTTTTAACATACAGAAACATGGTCAATTTCATAATTCAACTGGACAATACGAAAGGAAACTCTTAACTTTTAAAACATCAGACACCAATTTGTAAAATCTCTAACCATTACTAAAAATGAACATCTATCTAAAAGCAAAACTGGGACAAAGCCCCAGTCAAACCATAATTAAAATAAATGACAATGGCTTATAAACTCTGCCTTCCGAACTAGGGGAGACTCACCAAATGCAAATCTCAGATGCACCAATCTACTGCTTAGTGGTACCTCAGGCTTGAGCCTCGGATCCTGAAATATAGGGGATCAATACAATTATACTTGTATGTGGAATAATGTAAAATAGCATTTTTATGACACAATATAGATGAGAGCATTTCGTAAAGCATTACATATAAGTTAAGTAAAACACATGGGCATAATTTATAATTTCAAATTCTTTCTTACAATTATGACTCAACACTTTGTTATTCTTCTAAGCTAATTGGTATACCCTACAATTAGAAATTTCCATGGGCTATATAGAATCCTCCCTTGACTCAGCGGCCAAGCTTCCAATCCAAGTGTGCCACAAGGATTGGAGTTTTAATAAGTCTGTACACCCCCTTACAAGTGTATCATGGCATCACCCTTACATGACATCCAAATTATCCCTCTTCCATGATAATACCCGTATCGGTAACTACGGTTTCCAACGATCAGCCCTTATACTCAAACGCCTTCTTCGGGTAAGCAATTAGCTCTCTTAACCCCAACTTTTAGTTCTTTAAATATCATGCTTCATACTTTCATAACATTCAATACTTATTCTGTTAAGGGCATGTCATCACTAGGTATCTTCATACCCTAACTTGCAAGTCAATATCATATCTAATTCACAGCCCATATTATTCAAAACATGACCACCCATCATTTACAACATCATAAGAGGGTAATCACTTTTAAATCTCAAGAAAAACTTATGCAATTATCCTCTTTTAACAAGACTTACAAACATACGGTGGCCATGGCAATTATTCAATCACATGAAATTCTTCATTTAAATTCAATGATTATAGTTATGCAAAGAAAACTCCGTCTCATCATGGCATAAACCATGCCAATTTCAACAACAATAAGAAACTTACTTTCAAAACACTAGTTCATCATTTGAAATAATCCACAATACAATTAAACCATATTGTCATACCAAGAGAGGGAAGTTGTTGTTCATGCTCTCAATTAAATCTTTTAAAAAGACATTCGAAAACACATGTATACATAGTCGTAATTCAGTTCTATGTTAAATAGTTCAAAACCAATGTATATTTTTATCAAAACAAAACCATGACGCATATCATTCAAATGTTATCAAGAACCATTTTTATAATTATGATTGTATATCTTTAAATTTAGTAAAAACATTAAAACTTATGCCCATGGGGTTTAAGGATAGTTCCACATACCTTAAGTTATTTAGTTCGAAGAATGAAACCTTAGTCTAGACTCTTTTCTTGAGAAATCATGGACTGAAAGGCTCATTCTTTCCTTGAAAGAAACCCTAAATTCTCTTGATCTTTAGAGTAAAGAGGATTTTGAGATGTTTTGAAACTGATAAAAGATGATTAATAATGTTTAGAGTATAATTTAATTCATGGGGGAGGTTTTTGGGAAGGGAATGTACCAAAATACCCATTTAAAAACATCCCGTCTAAGCAACTTGGCCTCGACAGACGGCTTAGTTAACGGACCATCATTCTGGTGATGGACGATCACTCCAACCATTAGTTGTTAGACATAGAACGAGATTTCATCCTGAGGTTGATGAGCAGGCTTGACGGTCCGTCACTAGCTTGACGGTCCGTCAGTCTGGCCTTCACACCTCGGCAGACTGAAACCTCTCTAGAAAATAGGCATAACTTTTTACCCCAATATCAGATTAAGGCAAAACTGGTGGCATTGGAAAGAAGACTAAAAAACTGTCATTTGATATATAGTAGGAGATATAACTTGTTATATACAAGAAGTTATGGCTGATGGAAATTAACCTAAGTTGAGATATTCACTAAAATTTAATCGATAGAAAGGTTTTCAACTCATCTTTGGGTTAAGGGAACTCTATGATATCAATTCATGCATAACTAGATTCCCACACTACCTAATTGATTAACATACTTAAATTTACATAGGAGTCATTGGCTTGTGTGACCTTTACACGTAGGAATGACGGTTTACATTTAAGCCCAAAAATATAGGTTGTTATAGTATCCCCCCTTGGGATCATTCATCCCCGAATGATGACTCGAGATACAACAAGCACGATTTCAAGAATTAAATGAAAAGGAAAGAGTAGTATAGGATTTGTACCTTCTATATCATCATCCATGGTTTCAAAGAAAGTCGGGTACTTTGCACGCATATTATCTTCTGGCTCCCAAGTAGCTTCCTCAGCTTATTGATTCTTCCACAATACCTTAACCAAAGCTATGTCCTTAATCCTCAATTTCCAAAATTAGCGATCCAAAATGGAAATAGGTTCTTCTTTATACGACAATGAGTCTTTCACATTGATCTCCTCTACAGGAAATACTACGGAATGATTTCCAATGCATTCTTCAACAGGGACACATGGAATACTGGATAAACAGAAGCCAGGATCACAGGAAAATCTAACTCATAGGCAACCCCACCGATCCTCTTCATAATCTGATACAATTCTATGTAATAAGGACTAAGTTTCCCTTTCCCTCTAAATTACATGACTCCTTTCATAGGGGAGACCTTGAGGATTACCCAATCATCAACCTCGAATTCTAAATTTTTCCTTCTAACATTGGCATAAGAATACCCAATCATCAACCTCGAATTCTAAATTTTTCCTTCTAACATTGGCATAAGACTTCTAGCAACTCTGAGCCATCTTAAGTCGCTCCCTTATGATCTTCACCTTCTCCATTGCCTAAACAACCAAATTTTACCCACTTCATACCACCCAATTGGTGATCTATATCTTCTCCCATAAAATGCTTCAAAAGGAGCCATCTCAATATTGGCATGGTAGATATTATTGTAGGAGAATTCTATCAACGAGAAATGATCCACCCAACTACCTTTGAAGTCCATTATACAGGACCTCAACATAACCTTAAGGGTCTGAATAGTGCATTCATCTTGCCCATCAGTTTGAGGGTGGAAGTCAGTACTCAGGTTAACTTGGGTACCTAAACCCCTATGAAAAGACCGCCAAAACTACAAAGAGAATTGCGTACCTCGGTCTGATATAATGGATATTGGTGCCCCATGCAAGCAAACTATTTCCTCAATGTACAATCACCCAAATGGAGTGTAAGACCCCAAAAAATACTAATCTTAATTTTGTTCGTTAATACTAGAAAAGGGGTCCCAGAATTAGAAATCTCAGCAAAGTGTTTGCACTTAGAACTTATTTAGCCTTCATAAGTTGGCAATCCTATTTTTACAATCCTTACAACCTTAAAGTGCCGAATTATAGGTTAGTTCATGATCAGGAATGTCAATAGGTGTTCTCGGATGAGTTTTGAAATTTTCAAACATCATTTGAGGCACATTTGAAAATCTAAAATAGTGGAGCGACACTATCTCGACGTACTGCATCGCCTATCGCATCGATAAATATTTTCCTCAGCTCCTAGTGCTAAATTTTAGTGAATCGACGTGAACTCAATACGTCGCACCAGCCATCACATCGACCCCATCGACGCGGCCCATCAGTCTGTGCATTGTTGGGTATATTTTTTAGTAATTAAAAAGTCACATCCTCAGGGGTAATTAGGTCATTTTCCTAACTTATTCATCCCCAAAAACATGAAATTAAGTCATTCATAGGGCAAAATTTAGTCATTTATCACAAATTTCTCACAAGAACAAACCCTAGGGCCATTGATTTCAAATTCAAGACTCAAGAACTCACCATCAACCTTTATTAATTCAAGTAGCAAGGTATGTGAAGTGTTCATCCCAAGGTTTTCTTCCATGCTTGGAGTTCAAGAAACTTTTTTAAACTATAAGTTAGATGATTTTGTGAATTCCATATTGGATTTTGAATGTATTAGTGATTTTGATGTTATTTGGATTTCTAATCCATGGGTTATTACAAGTTTTATGTGAAATTATTTATTATGTGTGTAGTATCATGTGAATTCATGTTGAACCCTTGAAATTGTAAATAGGGACTTAAAATTATGATGCCTACATGTTACTTAGTATCACATGCATAGATTATGTTTCCCCAAGTGCTTGATGAATTGCTCATATGAACGAAAGGGAAAAATCATGTCATGCTAGCTTATGTGTAAGTTTATATCTTACAAGTATTTGATAAAATGTCTCTATGAATGAGTTAGGAACAAGTGCACATTGTTATGTTTTTCAAGTTATGGTATGCTTTACTTTTCATGCTATCGATTCCTGGGGGTATTCAATACCCAAAAATCTAGCTATTTACCTAGAGCTACAGTAGTTATAGAATGGTCTCAGTAGTGTCATGGATAGTAGTACTCAGTAATCAGTCCCAATTTCAATTTTGCATTCAGTTCAGACCTCAAGTAAACCCAATCAGTTAACAGAACTAAGTAGTATTTCATCAGCCAACGGAACCCAGTGAACTCAATTCAGTTAGACAACACGATCAGTAACAATTCAGTCAGGCCAACTGTAGTCTAGAAATCAATTCAATATCTATTCAGTTGGGAGCAGGATTCAGCACTGAGCGTGTGCAAAGATGACGGCTTACCTGTCAGATAGGCAGAGTTGTTATTAGTAGTCCCCATACTCTAGAACTATATAGACAGTGTAGGATATGAGAAGTCACCCATCAGTTTAGTCTTGACTTTCTCACAGGGGTCACTCGTCGGTTCAGGTTTGACACCCTTAGTCCTTCGGGATAATACATTATATCAGTATAGTGGATCCACACATCCAGAGTCAGTACTCATGCCATGGTATTGACACCCTTTCAACTAGGGTTACAGGTTGGCCCCAATCCATTTGGAAAGGGTAATGTCAGTTAGATGACTACCTCCCATAGTTTCAATCTCAATACAGAACTAAGTTCAGTTCTACAAATTCAGGACTGTTAGATATAGTCATCCAACTCAGTGTAGAACTCAAATCAATTCTTCATAATTAGGACTATTAGAAATAGTCATTCAGCTATCAGTAATACAGTCTCTGTAAACTCAGATATCAGTCAATCAGTATTCAGAACTCAGTATTAGTGTTATCATGACCTCAGTTGCAGTTTATATATCCATGCATGTACTCTTATTCAGTTATGATCATGTTACTCGGCCAGTTATTGTTCATGCATATGAACCCATGCATATCAGCCTACCTCACTTAGTATACCAGTACATTCAAAGTACTGACACATACTTTTATTTTATGCTATGATGTCTTATATCATAGGTTCAGTTGTACGGGCTCCTAACTGCACTTAGCAGCCTGGTTTATTAGTAGCAAATTTAGTGGTGAGTCCTCAAAGTTTGAGGATGATGCTATCTTTTAGTATTTCAACATAATTAGTAGATAGAGTTAGTTGGGGGCTTGTCCCATCAACTCTATATTCAGATAGTTAGAGGCTTTCAGACTAGAGTATTTCAGAGAGATATTCAATTTTCAGTATTCATCTATCAGTATTTAGTATTTGTTTTCAGTTATGAACCTTATGGCGACTTCAAACTAATTTCCATATTTGTTTTAAAATTATTATTATTACCGTGTGATTATTCAGTGCTCACAGCAAATATCAGTCATGGGTTAGCTTGTGGTATTTTAGGTTCGTAAGCACCGTATAACGTCCAACGTATAGACTTGAGGTGTTACAAACTTGGTGTCAAAGCCTAAGATTCAATAAATTCCTAGGGAGTGTGAAAGCCACATCAAGTAGAGTCTTATGCATGGGTGTGTAGCGCGCCACACTTATGGACAAGAGGCGGCGAGATATTTTAGGAAAAGTTTCCCTTCTTTATGTATTCATGTCATGTGAGTGAGTATAATCTAAAATTAAACTCTTAGTATAATTCTTTTCTTCCTTCCATATATAAAACATGCCTCCCAAGAAGAACGAAAAAAGAATGGGAAATCAGCCAGCCCCTCAGCTCGTTCAGGCAGTCCTCTCGACAAGCATGTCTCCCATGCGGAATTCAGGGTTGCATTACCAATTTAGTAGCAGCCCAAAATAAATGCCCAGCTACCGTTCCGACCAACCCAGTGTCCTGTATTGCTGCAGCTAGAATTTGGGACTTCACCCAAATAAACCCTCTATATTTTACTTGGTCTAAGTCAGATGAGTACCCATAGGAATTTCTTAATCAAGTGTAGAAGGTTACAAAAATTATGGGGGTGACTACAAGTGAGAGTGCTGAGTTGATCGCATATCAGTTATAGGATGTGGCTCGCTCATGGATCAAGTAGTGGAAGGCAAAGAAGACTGTAAATATAGGGCCCACAGAATGAGAGAAATTTGCCACTGCTTTCCTTGATAGGTTCTTCCCACTGAAGTTGAGGGAAGCTAAGATTTTGAAGTTTATTTATTTGAAGTAGGGCAACATGACAGTGCAAAAGTATTCTTTCAAGTTTTAGTTAGCTCGATACGCCCCTCATGTGGTAGCAGATAGCAAATCTAAGATGAGTTAGTTTGTTTTGGGTGTGTCTAACAGTGTGGTCAAGGAGCGCAATACTGATTAAGAAGATGTACATATCCAGGTTCATGGTCCATGCTCAGCATATAAAAAAGGCTAAGAATCAACAAAATAAGAAAGAGAATAAGAGAGCTAGAATAGGTAGCTTTAACTTTGCTCAGCCTAGGTCAAAAGGTGGTAACATCCTCAGTTTCATTAGAGGTATTCATCCTCAGTACCCTCTTCAGCCAGTGCCCCAGTACCCAAATTCAGAAATGATAATAGGGGTAGGGCACCATGCTCTAAGTCTCAAGACAGTGTTAACAGTGCCCGTACGAATCCTCTATGTAAAAAATGTAGTAGACACCATCAGGTTAAGTATAGAGCTGGAAATGAGGTATGTTTTAGGTATGGAAAGCTAGGCCATCGAATTTAGGAGTATCGAGTAGTTGCTTAAAAAGGTAGGGAGTTGTGCCAATAGGGCCAGTCCCATCAGTTGTCAGTTCTAATCGGTCGTCCAAATCAGTAGGGTGCCGATTTTAGTGCTACCAGTGGTCAGCATACAAACAGATTATATGCACTTCAGTCCCAATAGGATCAAAAAAGTTCTCCTGATGTGGTCACTGGTACATTACAAGCTTATCATTTATATGTTTATGCTTTACTAGATCCAGGAGCTTCTTTGTCCTTTGTGACTCCTTATATAACTGCTGACTTTGGTGTTAATCCTGAAATTATAGTAGATCCTTTTTCAATCTCTACCCCAATAAGTAAATCTATCATAGCCCGAGGGTATACAAGAACTGTCCAGTTATGGTATCTCAGAAAGTCAGTTCAGCAGACTTAGTAAAATTAGAGATAACAAATTTTGATGTCATTCTCGGCATGGATTGGCTTTATTCGTGCTATGCCTCAGTTGATTGTAGAAATAGAATTGTCCAATTTTAGTTTTCAAATGAACCCATCCTAGAGTAGAGGGGTAGTACTTCAGCACTTTGGGGTCATCTTGTTTCTTACCTTACAACGAGAAGAATGATATCTAAGGGACATGTCTATCATTTTTTTTGAGTTCAAGACTCTAGTTCAGATACCCCTAGTCTTGAATCATTGTCAATAGCATATGAATTCTTAGATGTGTTTCCCGAAGATCTTCCAGGAGTTCCTCCCAAAATGGAAATTGACTTTGGAATCGAGCTTCTTCCAAATACTTATCCTATCTCTATCCCGCCATATAGAATGGCCCCAGCAGAACTCAAGGAGTTAAAAAAACAGTTGAAGGATCACCTAGATAAGGGATTCATCAAATCCAGTGTATCTTCGTGGGCTACACCAGTTCTATTCGTGCATAAAAAAGGTGGTTCTCTCAGAATGTCCATTGATTATCGTCAGCTAAATAAAGTCACAGTCAAGAACAATTATCCACTTCCCATAATTGATGACTTGTTTGACCAACTTTAGGGTGCCAGTTACTTTTCTAAGATAGACCTCAGTTCAGGCTATCATCAACTCAGAGTCAGAGAATGTGACATTTCAAAGGTAACCTTCAGAACTCGGTATGGTCACTTTAAATTCTTGGTCATGTCATTTGCTCTTACCAATTCCCCAGCAGTTTTCATGGACTTGATGAACCGTGTGTTTAAGCAGTACTTGGACATGTTTGTCATAGTCTTCATAGATGACATTCTTGTCTACTTCTGCAGTGAGCATGATCATGCAGACCATCTTAGAACAGTATTACAAACTCTTAGAAACTATCAGTTGTTTGCCAAATTCAGTAAGTGCAAATTTGGGCTAACGTTAGTAGCTTTCCTCGACCATATCATTTCTGGTGATGGCATTAGGGTTGATCCCTAAAAGATCAAAGCAGTGAGAAATTGTTCCAGACCTATCTCTCGATCAGATGTCAGAAGCTACTTGGGCTTAGCTGGTTATTACCAATAGTTTATTGAGGGATTTTCATCTATTACATACCTTATGTCCAGATGACTCAAAGAAAGTCAAATTCCAGTGGTCAGATTCTTGTGAGAAGAGTTTTTAGGAGTTGAAGACTCTACTCACTACAACCCCAGTTTTGGCTCTACCAGATGGTTCAGACCGATTTGTGGTATACTATAATGCTTCCTGAGTTGTTTTAAGGTGTGTTTTGATACAAAGCAGTAAGGCCATAGCCTATGCCTCTAGATAGCTTAAGTCCCATGAAAAGAACTATCCCACTCATGATCTTGAGTTAGCAGTTGTAGTGTTTGCCTTAAAGATTTAGAGGCACCATTTGTATGGAGTGCACGTTGATGTGTTCACTGACCATAAGAGCCTGCAGTATGTTATCTCTCAAAAAGACCTAAACCTTCATCAAAGAAGGTGGTTGGATTTATTAAAAGACTATGACATGAGTATTCTGTATCATCCAGGCAAGGCCAATATAGTGGTTGATGCTCTTAGTAGGATGTTTATGGGTAGTGTTGCTCACATAAAATATGATAAGAAGTTATTAGTTCATGAAGTTCATTAGCTTACCCAAATAGGTGTTCGCTTAGTTGATTCAGCAGAAGGTAGTGTATGGGTGTAGAGTAGTTTAGAATCATCTCTGGTTTCTGAGGTGAATAAAAAGCAAGATAGGGATCCCAATCTAGTTAAGTTTAAAAAATCAGTCAGAGATCAGAAGATAGAGGTTTTCTCCTAAGGGGGTGATGGTGTATTACGTTATCAAGGGCGGCTATGTGTGCCAGGTGTAGATAACTTGAGGCAACAGATTCTCACAGAAGCACATGGTGTGCACTACTCGATTCATCCTACCTTGATACCTTAAAATCCAATCACCACCAATTTTAAATTCCATTATCTTCTATACACCCAGATCATTCTTAATCTGCAATAAGATGGTGTCTTCAACCTGTTTTTCCTAAACTTCAACACATAAGGAATATTTAGCTATCTCATGAATAATTACTCCCCCATCTTCATAATCCAGAAGTCGAACCCCTAGATTTGTAAGTCAGTGAATATCCTTCACCATCTCTCTTTTTCCTTCCTCAATATGAGAAAGACTGCCCATTGGCATCCTACAGAGGGTGTCAGCCACCATATTCTTCTTTCCCGAATGATATTGTAGGCTCATCTCATAATCCTTCAATAGTTCCAACCACCGCCTATGCCTAAGATTCAGTTCTTTCTACGTGAAAACACACTATAAACTTTTGTGGTTAGTGAATAAATCTATATGCACCCCATAAAGATAGTGTCGCCAAATTTTAAGTGCAAACACCACAGCCGCTAACTCCAAGTCATGGATAGGGTAATTTTGCTCGTGCACCTTCAACTACCTAGATGCATAAGCTACCACCTTACCATGCGGCATAAGTACACACCCAAATCTCTCTCGAGATGCATCACAGTACATAATAAAACCCTTTGTACCCTCAAGAAGAGCCAAAATAGGCACGGTAGTTAATGTCTTTCAATTTCTCAAAGTTATTCACACAGAAGTCAGACCACACGAATTTTACCTTTTTCCATGTCAACTTGATAAGTGGAACAGCTATAGAGGAAAAACTTTCTACGAACCTTCTGTAATACCCTGCCAAACCCAAGAAGCTCTGGATATTGGTTGGAGTCATAGATCTTGGTCATTTTCTGACTGCCTCAACCTTTTGGGGATCAACCTTAATTCCCTCACTAGAAATAATATGCCCCAAAAATGCGATAGTGTTAAGCTAGAATTCACACTTGGAAAACTTTGCTTATAATTCATGATTTTTGAGGGTCTGTAGGATAATTCAGAGGTGACCAGCATGATCCTTCTCATTCTTAGAGTAAACTAAGATGTCATCAATGAAAACTATAATAAAAAGGTTTAGAAACTGATGGAACACCCTATTTATTAGATCCATGAAAGTTGCTGGGGCGTTAGTCAATCCGAAGAATATGACTAAGAATTCATAATGGCCATATCGGGTTTCGAAAGCTATTTTGGGAATGTCAGGCTCCCTAACCTTCAACTGATGGTACCCCGAATGAAGGTCTATCTTAGAGAAATATTTTGTACTTTGAAGTTGACCAAATAAATCATTAATTCTGAGAAGAGAGTACTTGTTCTTGACTGTGACCTTATTGAGTGGATGGTAATCTATACACAAACAAAGTGAACCATCTTTCTTACTCACGAAGAGCACCGGAGCACCCTAGTGAGAAACACTTGAATGAATAAAGCCTTTATTAAGAAGGTTTTTTTAACTATTCTTTAAACTCTTTCAATTCTATAGGAGCTATTCTGTATGGCAGGATAGAAATAGGATGAGTGTACAACAAAAAGTCAATGCCAAAATCTATCTCCCTATCAGGTGGTATCCCTAGGAGATCATCGAGAAAGACTTCTAGGAATTCATTAATTACAAGGATAGACTAGAGAGAAGGATATTTAGTACTAAAATCTTTGACCGGAATAAGATGATACAAACAACCCTTAGATATAAGCTTACAGTCTCTAAGATAAGATATGAACTTCCTCCTAGGTTCCAAAGAATACCCCTCCCACTCTATCGCTAGTTCATTTAGAAAGGAGAAAGTGGCTTTTCGGGTATACAGTCTAGTATAGCATAACATGAGTGGATCCAATTTATCCCCAAATTTGCATCAAAGCCAATCATATCAAGATCTACAAGGTCTCCAATAGTATCACGGTTACAAATAGACACAACACAATTTATATAAACCTTCCTATCCAAAATTGAGTCACTAATAGGGGTAGAAATAGAGAAGGGTTCTAGATTATTTTTGGGCTCAAAAACCAAAATTGACTGCCACCTACGAGGTCATATAATATAAAGTAGACCCTAGGTCAAGCAGTATATACATATTACGGGAAAATATTTTCAACGTACCCGTGACAACATCTGGCGAAGCCTCTATATCCCATTGGTTAGACAAAGCGCATAACCAATTGTGACGGACCCCGGTAGCTGAAGTAGTACCTTTGGGTGGTAGAGGTGGTGCTGAGGAATTTTCTTAGGACTTAGCGCCCCCAATATTTCCTCTAATAGTAAGGCAATCCCTCTTGAAATGACTTATCTGACCAAAAGTATAACGCACACTCACTATAGATACACCTTCCTGGATGGTTCTTTCCACAAGTACCGCAATGAGGATAGTGCCTAAATGACTGGGCCACACCCTCTAATGACTAAGTACCTGCACTTCGGGCCCATTATTAGGCTGAAAATTCTAAAATCGCCAATCAATAGGAGGTCTAAGCACTGGGGTGCTAGCCGAAGATTGAGCATTACTCCAAAAAATTTTCTTCGACCAACGATCACCCCAATTACCACCTTGATATTGATTGTTATTTTGGTCTATAGATTTGGCCCTCTTGGTTTGCCTCTCTTTCTCCCTTTTCTCTGCCAGCCTTTTTTCTGCTCTTCAATTTACTGCATATAAATGGACAACCTTGAGAAATCCATGTTTGTATTCAGCATTGATCCTTTGCATTCCAATACCAGATCATCCGATAGAAAAGTTCTCAACTCGCCTTTGAGTTAAGGGACCTTTATGATATCTATGCATGCACAACTACATTACCACACTACCTAATTGATTAACATACTTAAATTTTCATAGGATTCATTGACTTTTTTAACCTTTATACGTAGGAATGATGGTTTACATTCTAGCCAAAAAATATGGGTTATTACAGTATCCAATTTTCTTGGGTTCTACACCAAGTTATATAAATCCCCTTCCCTGAACTAGTTATCAAACCAGAGGCTAGAATTTCCTCCCTTGATTCTCCAATAAATTTGATGCTCCACTAAGTCCCTTGCCTGCAATATTTTCTTCCATACCTGTGTTCCTGCACTAGTTTTCCACATAATTTCATTTCAGTATTGTTTTTTTACAATACTTATTAAGCATATATCTACTCTATATAGAATCCTTCATTTTAAAATTCTATCACAGCTTATAAAACAACGCCATTGATACATCTTGAACCTTTCTGAACCCTAATCCACCTTCTTCTTTTGGAACACAAAGGTTATTCTATTTAACCCACTGCCTGTTCTTACCTCCTATATGACTACTCCAAAAAAATTTACCAAATATTTTTGGGATTGTAGTCATCACATTTAATGAAGGGTTCATCATGGAAAGACAATGTATTAGAATGCTTTGAAGAACATGTTTTATCAGTACAACCCTTCCTTCATATGACAACAGCTTCTCTTTCTAACCTTGCAATTTCCCACTAATTTTACTCATTATTGATTTGTAGTAATCCTTTTTTTTCCTCATATGAAAAATTGGGCCTCATAAATAAATGAAAGGGAATTCTTTTCTCATTATTCCAATAACCACTTCATCCATTATCACAATACCATGAGAGACTCCTTTATGTAGATATAGAGAACTCTTCTCCTTATTGACATTTTGACCAGAAGTTCTTTCATATTTCTCCAATGTGGAACCATCTACATTGTGTGAATTTTAGATTTGCATAAAATAATCATATCATCTGTAAATGCAAAGTGGTTCACCTTTGGACTCCCCCTAAGTAGTCCAAACATCTTAAAATCCATGTACTGCATTAATGACATCAGTGCCCTCGACATTACTTCTGTTACAATATTAAAGAGGGTGGGTGATAGGGAATCTCCTTATTTTAATCCTCTATATGACTTGAAGAATCCTTTTAGTTGTCCATTTAGAAGAATGGAGTACCAATTATTTCCAACAAGTCTATATACCATATCTATCAGTATTTCACTAAAACCTACCTTCCTCAATTCTTTGGTAAGAAAAAGCCTGTTAACTCTATCATATGCTTTCATCAGTCTAACTTAATTACCAGATTAGGAACTAACCTCTCTTTCTAATATCTGCAACTATTTCTTACACCATTAATATGTTCTCTACTGTACTTGTTCCTTGCCCAAATCCTGCCTGTTCTTCTGAGATTCTATCTGATAGCACTGATTTTATCCTCTCATGAATAATTCTTGAAAATATCTTGTTCAAGAAATTACTCAGTGAGATTGATCTCATGTCTGAAAGGGTGTTAATCACTAACTTTTTGGGTAGAAATACTAAATTTGTATGTGTCACAAATTTAGGTAATTCAAACCCACAAAAAAAAGCTATAACCATATTGTGAATATCTTTGCCAATAATCTCCCATGCATCATGGAAAAAAGACCCTGTTATGCCATCTGGACCTCCTGCACTAGTCCTATTTATTCTTATTACTGCTTGTTGTACTTCTTGAATGTCAGGAAGCTTGTTCAACTCCTCATTCTGTTGCTTTGAGACTACTATAGGTAATTCATTTAGCATTTAAAAGTCAGTATTCTCCTCCCCTTTTGAGAACTATTTTTGAAAAAAATTAACTACCTTATCCGCAATCTGTTGTTGATCCTCTAACCAGTCCCCATCATTATTTTGTATTCTATCAATCTTTAGTCTATTTCTTCTCCCTTTCACTATTGTCTGAAAGAACTTAGAGTTTCTTTCCCATCCTTAAACCATTCAAAATCCTTCTTTTTCCTCCTAAATTATTCTTCTCTTTTTAATTTAATATTTTGTGCTGCTTATGCCTTGAAAAAAGCTTTTCTATTGATTCCATCTGGGACTTCTTCAAACTACTTCTCTCTTACCTTGATCACTTCCTCCAATGAAACAATTTCCTAGAAAATATTACAAAAATATTGTTTTCTCCACCTTGTCAAAGGTTTTTTAACCCTCTTCAATTTATGATAAAAGATGATTAATAGATTCCTAACTATATCCGTATGTCAATTATCCTTTATCACTTCTAGAATTTTTTTTCTTTCAATAACATATTTAGAAACCTGAAAGGTTTATAAATATGTTCATGTGCTGTGTAGAAATTAGTCTTCAAAGGAATATGATCTGATCCACTTCTCACCAAATGCTTTACCTCTAAAAGTGGGAAAAGATCATGCAACTTATCATTATACATAACCCTATCCAACCTTTTAAAGATACATTCTCAATCTGTTCTTCCATTCCACCAAGTGTATTTTCTACCCTTAAAACCAAAATCTTCTAGTCCACACAAATTAATACAATGATTAAAATCTCCTGTCTTAGGTACTGTTACTGGAAGGCCTCCTAATTTCTCTTCTTTACTAAGAATCACATTAAAATCTCACCCTACCAGTCAAGGTTCCTAAATTGACTGAGCCATGTCCTCCAATGAATCCCAGAGGATTAATCTCTCCTGTTGAGAATATTTAGCATAGACTAAAGTGATTACCACCGTAATATTAGACTCCTAATTGATAAATTTAACAGTCAAATGTTGTTCCTTATCCTTTATTACCAAACATTCCACTACATCATCAACAAACACCCAGATCTTACCTGAAGAATTAGCTGTTTCTTATTTAATTCGTAGTCTCTTCTTGTACTAATTTATATTATGGTTGTCTTGGAATTGTTCTAGTAAACCAATGAATGAAAACTAATGTCTCTTCTGTAGTGTTATAAGTCTAGTGAATGCCTTCTGCGTATTCACTGATCTGATAATCCATATTAGTGAATTCATTTAGACTTATTCTTCATAGAACTCCTTGTCTGCATTATTGGAGGTTTAGTTCCTTTTTCCTTCTTCTTTCATATTCCTTGATTGGATTTCAATTGCTCTATTTGTTTGGGAGATAAGTTTCCATCTCTTCCTACCTTTTAAATGGATTTGCTTAAATATCCTTCATCGAGAGACAACTTATCCTCATTACATTAATCAACCTAATTTTCCACCTGTATTGCCAACGGTAAAATATTCTTCACCACTTTTTCAGGTACTTCCTTATTCTTATATTTCACTATCTAAAGTTCATTCATGTTATCTTATTTTCGTGCTTTTTTTGCTCTTTTTTCTCTTTATGGTCTGATGTGTCTACCATGTTACTATCTATCTGCTGATTTTACTTTTCATGTTCCCCCTCTTTATTTCTCTCTCTCTTCTTATTGTTGACTGAATCCCCTTTTATTACCAGTGATTAATTTTTTAAACTGTTCAACACCTATTGTTTTGTGATTTGTTCTCCTTGTTTCCCTTCCTTCTCTATATCCTTGCCACTAATTTCTTCTTCTTGATGCTCTTGTGTAAGTACTCCAAAAGCATTTGCAATTGGAACCTCAATTGGGTTGGCTTTGTTAATCTCCCCTATAATGTGACCCTACTTGTGACTTTTATACTTGTTTCTCCGTGTTAACTATTGTTGGTAAAATCTTCTTCTATTTCCATAGCCTTTTGGCTTTTGTGCTTCCACTTTCACCTTCTTTTCTTCTGTATTTAGCTTTAGTGCTTCAACTTTGTCTTCTTTGTGCTTATCAAATAACTGTAGATGAATATTCTAACATGAATTTTAATCATGAACCTGCAGACAACATCCTTGTAGTATTTGGGTTTATAATAATATTGAATATTTATCCATTTAAATTTGATCATCCTTGTGACTTCATCCTCTTCACTTATCATCACCCTTTGTGGCAATGCAACAACTAGATCAACTTCTACCTTTCGGACTAGTCTGATTCATAGTTTCCATATCTACTGTTAAGGGTTTCCCTACTGCTGAAGCAATTGAATAAACTATTTCATTAGCAAAAAAGTTAGGAGGTAAATTCGGCATTAATATCCACGCTATACCTATAGTTGTTTCCACACCAGGCTCGAACCATGGATCCCACTTCAGTGTCCTCATCTACCGATACATCTTCTTGGCTTTTATATAATATGCAGCAGTTGACATCATATTTGCATAATCCTCCAATATACTTAATCGAATGAGTATATGTCTTGAATCCAGCAGCCCAATATTACAATCTCCCTTAATACCACATTAAATAGATATACTCTTTCTCAACTCCAAGATATCAGGTTTTTCGTAAAAAAAACATACCAATTACTGCGAATTGTAAATTTTCTTGTATGATAAAGCTTTTAATCTCCAATGACTTCCAAGTTATACTTGGTTCCCCTTCAATTATTACAATAGGTTTTGGAGGGATTCTTTCCATACTACTTTCCGCATTTCTTGGTTTGAACAGATTTGCATATGTGAGCTTTTTATTTGTCTCTCATACATTATCTGAACTACTTTTGTCTTCCTTTTCATGCACTTGATTCATCGGTGGGTTTACCCCACCAGAGGTGGTGGCCATGGCAGCCGAGCTCGTATAGGAATCAGGTTTTAGGTTTAGGGTTTTAGCTAGAGAGCGTCTTTTTTGTTTTGGCACATTAGGTAGTACAACTCAGCACATTCTAGATATTTTATTTGGATTACACTAACTTTAAATGTTTTTAGATTACTTTAATCTTATTATCTTGTATCTTATTAATTATATATTGAATAAATGCCCTATATTAAAATTTTCGTTGATGTAACATTTATCCCTTTGTCGTAAGGACAAACCCTAGGTGCGAAATTTATCTCTTTGCCCAAAATTTTAGATGAATTTTTTGGATTTTTTCTTGATTATGTATGTGTTTGTGTTCGTATTTTTCTCTTTTGGTTGAATGTTTGTTTTCATAGGTGATACAACTCATCTCCTTAAATTGATTTACTCCTAAGGTTGAAGGTCGATGATTGTTTGACTGTTCCTTGTTTCATGTATTCCAGTTGCAGCGACATTCTTTTTCTTTATGAAATTTTAATTTTTATGATTAGTTCTTTGAATAGATAAAGGAAGGTCGGTTATGACTTTCCTTTTTTGGATTTGCTATTATTAGTTCTGCAAATTTTTCCTTTTCTTTGATATGTTTTCCTTGAGCCAAGTGTCTATTAGAAACAACCTCTCTACCTCCCTAGGAAGGTTTAAGGTCTTTGTACATTCTATCCTTCCCAAACCTTAGTGTGGTGGGATTACACTGGTATGTTGTTGTTCTTAAAACATGTCTGCTAAGCAGTGCCTAGGGCTAGCTTTTTTGTGTGTGTGTTATTTTTGTTGTTAGTCCTGCAAAATCTTCCATTCAATGAATAATAATTTGCTATTTCATGATGTATAAAGGTGATAAATGACAAGTGAATGTGACGACAATCACAAAATAATGATTGATCTAGATATTTGCATAGGGGTAGATTCTGAAGAGATACAAAGTGATTCGCTCCTACTTGAGCATCATGAGATTCATCTTGTTTCTAATTTTTTTGGAGAGAAAAGCTATGTCAACATTTTCTGGCGACTCTCCTTAACATGCTTTCTATTGAGTTCAATACCTGGTTCAACTTAAAGTATCAGTTCTCAAACAATTGAGTCATCCAACTAACCATACATATGACAGTCTAAGTTACAATTTTCTATCAAACAACTTATCATTTTCCATTGCACCTCAGATGGCGAGCTACAAATTTGATGCTTATCACATGACCTCCAATGGAAGTCTGGATGGTTCTTCTAGTTCAAGTCCTGCTAATATGCCAACAGATGGGCGTTCTACCGAAAGCATAGATGGTAGTGGAGAGATAACAATAGAAGTGGTCCACCCAAATCACTACTAAGAAAACAATAAAATCGACCACAAAAAACTGACCATGAAAATGTGATCGCAAAAAACCGACCACAAGTGGTCGGTTTTTAATTTTTTAAAAAAATATATTTTTAAAAGAAAAACCGACCACAAGCGGTCGGTTTTATATTTTAAAATTCAAAATGATAATTTTTATATTAATTACTATTCATATTAAAAAATAAAAAAATAAAAAAATACAAAATCCGACCACTTGTGGTCGGTTTTTGTATAAAAAAGTTTTAAAATAAATACATTTTAAAAAACTGACCACATGTGGTCGATTTTCTTAAAAAAGATATTTAATTAAAAAATGACCACTTGTGGTCGGTATTATTTTAAAATTTGATTTAAAATATTTTTAAAAAGCGACCACAAATGGTCGATTTTTAATTAAAAAAATAAAAAAGAAAATAATTTCCAAAAACCGACCACAAGTGGTCGGTTTGATATTTTAAATTCCAAAATATTAATTTTAATAATTTTTATATTGATTATTATTCATTTTAAAAATAAAAAAATGAAAAAATACAAAAACCGACCACAAGTGGCCGGTTATTGTATAAAAAAAAGTTAAAAATAAATAAATTTTAAAAAACCGAACACATATGATCGTTTTTTTTTAAATATTTAATTAAAAATCAACCACTTGTGATCGATATTATTTTAAAATTATATTTAAAATATTTAAAAAAAGCGACTACAAGTGGCCGGTTTTTAATTTAGAAAAATAAAAATAAAAATAATTTTAAGAAACCGACCACAAGTGGTCGGTTTTATATTTTAAAATTCTAAAATATTAATTTTAATAATTTTTATATTAATTATCATTCATTTTTAAAATAAAAAAATAAAAAATACAAAAACGGACCACTTGTGCTCGGTATTGTTTTATCAATTAAATTTAAAATATTTTAAAAAAGAGACCACAAGTGGTCGGTTTTTAATTAAAAAATTTTAAAAATAATAATTTTCAAAAAACCGAACATTTGTGGTCGGTTTTTATTAAAAAATAATTATATGTAAAATCAAATATATATTTTTTTTTAAATGTCTTAGTGATCACACGTAGTCAATAACCAATATAATAATAATAATAAAAATCAATCAATCTTAGATTTTATATAAAAAATTATACTAAAAATATATCAAATAAAATAAATAAATTATGTTAAACATGATCTTTATCTTTTACTTATATTTCAATAAATAAAATAAATATCTTTCTTTGTATATACGTTAAATATGCATAATTTTTGTATAATGAATATGTATATATATCATACCGTTGAGATAATGATATTATGCTACTATTGCAGTTATAATAATGTAACATACCTATATAACCGATAATTCATCAGAATATAATAAATGTGTTCTATTATGAGGTAATATATATATATATATATATATATATATGATGTAGTGATCGATTGATGAATGATGTAGTCAAGACCCTTTTGGAAAATGGGACATTACTTTCAGAAAAAGGAAATCTTTCTTTGTCATAACATATGTTTGGGATGATTTTTCTTTCTAGTTTTAATGTGGTTTCAGGAGCCCGCCTAAAGAACAGGGTGATAAAATTGAAAAGTGATGAAATAGCAAGTCAGGAGTCCACCTGAAGAACAGGGTGATGAAAATAAAAGATAATGAAATAGCAAGTCAAGAGTCCACTTGAAGAATAGGGTGATGAAATTGAAAGTCAAGTAACAAGGTGAATAAATGGAAAGCCAAGCAACAAGGTGAAAAATTGCAAGTTAGGAGCCCACCTGAAGAATAGGGTGAAGAATTTAAAATCCAGGTTCAAGTTCAAAGATACCACCTGCAGAACATGGCCAACTTTGAGTTCATCTCCAACACCAAATTTTGTATGGAGAAAGAATTTGTCTTGAAGTTTAATCAAAAGAAGATTAGATCTTTTGTAACTTTTGAAATCATTGAAGACCCCAGACAAGAATCAAGAGATGCTTCATAGATAGGACTTTTGTAATTTCAGTTATCTTCTTAACTTGTAATGTTTATTTTGCTGTTATAGCAGAGCCGTGAATCGAAACCTCAACAGGATCTTGCTCGACTCTCCAATTCAGTATAGTCCTTCTATTTCCAACCTTTGAGATACCCATGGCCTGACTTTCACATAACTTAAGATAGGTAGAATGCCCAAAATCAAGACTCGATTGCCTCTCTCCCTTTTTTTTCTTTCTTTTAAATAATGCTCGGGAGAAAATTCTGTCTCCCTGTCTACTTCATTGTCTGAAAGCACTTTGTGTTTATATTCAAAGGGGGTAAGATGTAGACACGTAATTTTGTCCCTCCCAAAAATTAATTTTTACTCATTACCTACCCCTACCCTTACCCCTACCTACCCTACCCCTACCCCTTCCTAATTCACCCACTAACCTGCACAAACCCACGTGCCAACAATAACTATTTTGGATTTTTTTCTTTCTTCTTTGAAAAGAGAGCACCATATACACAAAGAGATCATAATTGAAAGGGGATATTTTCCATTATCATCTGGAGCACACAAAAAAGGGATGTCATTTTGCTATTCTTTTCTTCTGGTTAGTAACACACATAACCCTACACACCCTAAATCGCAAACATACACACAAAAATTGGGGAGAGAGAGAAACACGAAGAGCAACCGAGAGAGAGAAGACAATCTAAGAAAGGACAAAACGGGAAAAGGGTTACTAATCTGGCGAGTATCGCCTAAAAACAGTCAGAATCCATCCTATTTTCATTGGTTTTCGTCATTTTTTAAGCTTATCGGAGCTCCGACGATGCGAAACAATGAATGGAGTGACGGAATCCAAGTTGTCTCGGTCCATTTTGATAAAATTCGGTCAAAAAATGACCAAACCAGTTAAGGGTGTTGATCTTCGTCATCCACTCAGTATTTCATTTTATTTTTTTATCGAAATTTCTTGAGTTTGGGTTTATTTTACACTCAGATTAGGATATTGGAATCCTGCCTGTGGGGTTTCCGTTTTAGGATTCGTAGTTCTGTTCGTACGATTGATTCAGCTAGATCAGTATCGGTTTTCTCTTTTTCTCTACACTGATTTGGTTTTGCTCGTCGTGGGGTTCCTTGTTTGAGGATTTTGGTTTTTGAATTTCTTTATTATCGACAAAAACGAGTTCTATTGAGGTCTATTTTTTAACCCATTCTCCTTTTCTTTATTTTGATTGGTTAAATTAGCTACGATTATGTGTTTGTCGATTATGATTGTTTGATTTCATTGGTGTTTATGCATTTGGTGATGACATTCAAGTGATGTTGTTGTTTAATTTCCTTAATAAAAGATGAGTATGAATTGTGGAAATTTAGTATTAAAAAAAATTGGGGTGAAATGGAGGATTTAATGAAAATAGTGAATTTATATTAACTTTGTATCATTGTTGTTTTTTTCGAAATGAGCATGAATATTGTCGGAATGCAATAGAATCATGACATGTTGAAATGGATATGCAAAAATAGGTTCGGGTAGGAAAAATTTAGGAATAAGTGCTTCATTGGATGTTTGAATATGGAATTGTGGGTTGAATGTTTTCTAGTTTATCGCTTTCGATTGAAATGTCTTCATTTGGCTAGGGGATGCCCCGAAGTTTCATGTATTTATTCATCGGGGAATGCCCCGATGCACTATGTTGGTGGAAGATGTCCGAGCCCGAGACATCAGGTAAAGCATTGGAGCGTAGGATAAGATTAGTGTAGGTTAGAATAGGATTTATATTTTCTCATTTTTTTTCTATTTTGGACTGTATAATTGGACTAGATACTAAATTTTGGATTGTTTTTATTTTGTTTAAGTGATTGATTATTTTTGTGTGCTTTGTGTGGTTTATGCATTTGTAATGTCAAATTAGCCGATACGCTCTATCAAGTGATCGTGGTTAAACCAGGGGACCAGGGGTGCCTAACACCTTCCCCTCGATCAACAGAATTCCTTAGCCGGAATCTCTGTTCGCAAGCCAGTTTAAAGAGTCAAATCATTTCGAAAAAAATCTTTCAAAGGTGACTTGGCACACCGGATTATGTCAAGTGGCGACTCTGAATATAAAGTGTAAATAATCCTTTTTCGAAACAAATTTTCAATCTTTGGTCACTTTAATAATAAAAACCCCTTTCAAAACTTAAAATTGAATCCTTTCGGAGGTAAAAAAGGGGTTTGACATATGCGATCAGTACTTTGAATATACTGAGTATGTAAGATGGGAAATAAATGATATAGGCTGAACATGATGCATGTAAATGGTGAACTTATGCAAGACCAAGTAATAAACATGTATTGTATGATTAGCTGAACAACTAAATACAAGGTCATACGAATATCTGAAGCTGAACTATGAACTGTAGACTGTGGGAGCTATCATTAACCGACATACCCCAACCTGAGCTAACTGAGTTCCAACCTGTAACCCCAGTTTGGATGAGTGTTCAGTACCTTACCAAGGGTATGAACACTGACTAACGTTGATTCACTAAACTAATGTCCCAAAGGACTAAGGTGTCAATCCTGGTCTGACGGGTGACCGTTTATAACCTACAGTGGCGTCGTAGTTTTGAAACTTAGGGACTTCTACTAAAGGTCTCAACCTAATTGACAGGTGAGTCTCCATTCCTACGTTCGCTCGATGCTAAGTACTACTCCCAATTGAATGACACTGATAACTGAAAATGTTCAATAACAATAATATTCTAAAAATCAACAACAAATGCATAATCTGAAAGTACTCAATAACATATAAGCTGGAGAATATAAAATTTATAAGTATATGCATGAAATTCTAGGTCATCGGGTATTCATAATCCACCATCTCTGAAGAATGCAACTAAATATGACAATATTAAAATTTGAACGTAATAAGAAATTTCATAACTCAAGCCCAAAAATCAAAATATTAATATAATGAGATTTTATTATTCTGAGTATGGAAAGATGCTCAAATTTATGGGAAAACATATATCCATGGTTTAGTTAAAGAAATAAACTAAAAACTTAAGATATTCATGCTTTCCATGGAAACCCAAGGGTATATTAAACTTGAGAAATTGAGTAATATTTTAGACTCAATGGATGGAAGGAAACCCATTGATGAAATTTCACATACCTGAGGTTTAAAATCTTAAAGAAATCTTTGGATTTGAAGCCGAAAGTTGAAAAGTCCTATTTCTTCCTTAGAGAGGAAAATTGCCCCTTTCTATCTCTAAAATCTGTAAGTGTTGAATGAATTTTAAGGAATGGAAAAATTATGAGTGTTAGTCTTGGATTGCTTAAATGACATAGTTTTGAAGTTAAAATGGTATGAAAACACCAAACAACCCCTCCAAAATCATTTAGAAAACTCCTGGAAGCAGTCCCGACGACTTAGGCTATGATTTATAGGGTCTGGCCACGAGCCATAGCTTGATCCGTAGTTAAGGAATCCAAATTTTGATCCCCACTTTTGTGACGACGAGTCCTCCTGACGACTCGTAGGGTCTAACAACGAGTTGTCGTCAAGAGTCATTGTCACTAACGCTTTGACAATGCTTAAGTAATTTGGTATAACTTTTTACTCCAATATCAAATTAAGGTGAAATTGGCGGCGTTGGAATGTTAATTAAATTATCTATATTTTGGTAGGTTTGGAGATCAAAAGTACTTGGTACTTTAAAATTTATGCTCATTTAAAGCTGAGTATAGCAATATTCTTCACACAAAGTCAATCGGTAGGGAATATTTTGACTTGTCTATAATCTAGGAGTTATTTGGGGCCTTAATATATGTCTAAATCACTTACAAATCTATGAAAATATGATATTTAATTTTGCATAAACTCGAAGTATGATTCTAATATTAACTTGGATTTTTAGGATGTTACATTTTGACTCATGTTTGGGAGTTGCACTCAAGTTTTCTATTTTACACTTTGACTCATCTTATAAAACCCTAACTATAACTAAAAAAAGAGCGGGGAAAATTGGTGGTTTGTTGTTTTGTTGTTTTTGTTGTTTCTTCTTCTTATTCTCACCATTATTGGTGTTGTTGTTGTTATTGTTACTACTTCTTTTTCATCTCCATTGTTGTTGTTGTTATTGTTGCTGCTACTGCTTTTTCTTATTCTTGATTGAAGTTTTGGATCAAATTTTGTTCGTATATCACAAGACATTACTTTATATGTGATTTTGGTGATAATAATTTTTAGTTCAATTTTTCATCTGTGTATATCTAGTGTTTTTTTCAATAATTTACAGTAGCATATCAACAACTATTGTGTTCAATTACAACAGTTGTTGGATAGTTTTCATCACTTTTAAGGTTGTTTTAATAGGTAAGTCATTTTTTGCAATAGATAGAAAATTTGTTGCAATATAGTCTTAAGTGAATCCAAAAGATTAGTAATTTGTTGCAACAGATCACTTAGTTGTTAGATAACTTTTATTTCTTGGACAAAACATAAGATGAATCTAACAGAAAAATCATCTGTAAATCATTTATTGCAAAAAATTACTTATCTATTGAATACATGTTATAGTAGCTGACAAAGCCGATATAGAATCAGAAGCTAAATCCAACAAATAAGTCATCGATCTAGTGCAACAGATGAGTTATCTGTTGTAATAGATGACTCATTTGTTGCAATAGATGACTTACCTATTGGATTCGTCTTCTGTTTCTAAATGTGTATCCAACAGGTAAGTCATTTGTCACGACACATGACTTATTTATTGGACTTCATCATACTTTTGTCAACTAGATTTGTGATTCTTGAGTATAATCAACTAAAATATTCATTTTTTTTTACTATTTAAACATGTTATTGATTTATTTTCTAGTATCCAAAGTATAAAAATGAAGTTTTCCTTTCATTTTAGTCATTAGATTGCTCAAAGCTTTTAACTTTTCTTATTTTACTAAATATGACCTTTTTCTTATGATTGTGTTTACTTATTTTGTACACCATACTCTTATCAGCTAGGAGCAATATTTATGAATTTTTTAGAATGGTCAACTAAAAGATCCAATCTTTTTCTGTCTTAGAGGTTCAAAACATGTCATTGGTATATTTTCTTTGTCTGAATTTTGTGTGTTTTCATTCAAACAGGAGGACATATCAAGTCAACAATGACCTTTGGACTTTTCTTGACAAGAAAATTATCCTTGACTAAGGTTGTTTTCTACATAGTGATGCAGTATCTTGGTGCAATCTGTGGTGTTGGTGTTTTTAAGGATTTCATGTAAGGATCTTACTAACGAGAAGAAGTCAAATGAAGAGGAGGAGTGGAGTCGGGGAATCATTTTCAACTAAAAAAAGTAAGTTCTCCATATGTAAGATAGTTGACCATAAAAGAATTACATGTCCGAATCGAAATGGTCCATAATTATTTTAATAGTAATTAGTGTTGTTGTTGGTTTTGTTACTAACTTGATAATTTTAATTGGTGATGTATGATATGTTAATGAACTTTTTTTATGTATAAATAACATAAATACCAACCCTTTTGGAAGTAATTATACTCTCTCCCACTTTTTTAATTACTTTACTCTCTCTCCCTATTAATATACATAACATAGCCCACATATACATAACATTCTATGTATATGTTTGGATTTTTGTAATATGTTTAGAAAGTTGGGATTTTTTATAATATTGAAAACATAAGTTGTGTATTTGTGTAATTTTTTATTTTTTTATTTGTTATGTAAAATATATTTTTATTTATGGCCCAACAACTGTTGCATGTGTAAGAACAACGTCTATTGCAATATATGTTATATCTTGTTCCAATAGATTATATAAAATATATATTTAGTTATGGTCAGACAGATATAGATATTTGTTGCAATAGATGTCTAATATGTTTATTTTCAACATACTCTACATATACTGCAACAGATGATTCATCTATTGAAAATTATCAAACAGATATAGACATTTGTTGTAGTAGTTGTCGAATATGTTTGATTATTTTTAACATAAACTACAAATATTGTAATAAATTATTCATTTGTTTCAACAGACGACTTATCTATTGAAAATGATCAAATAAATATAGATATCTGTTGTAGCAGATCTCTAATATGTTTGATTATTTCTAACATAAACTACATGTGTTGTAATAGATAACTCATGTGTTGGAGATAATCAAACAGATATACACATCTATTGAAAATAATCAAGCAAATATAGATATTTGTTGCAATAAATATCTAATATGTTTGATTATTTCTTATTTCCAATATAAACTACATATGTTGCAACATAATATTTATCTGTTGCAACAGATGAGTCTCATACGTTGAAAATAAACGAACATATTAGACATCTATTGCAACAAATGTCTAGTATATTTGATTATTTTCAACATATGTTTGACATTTGTTTCAACACATGAATGATATGTTTGATTATTCCCAACATTATTAGTAACAAATAAAGTTATTTATTTATAATTAGTTATTAATTAATAACTTCAATTGCACTCTTAATAAATTGAATAGCAATTACATATTCAAATAAGAGTATTTGTCCTAAATGGAGTGATTGGCTGACTAATTTGATGTGAATTGCTTCATTAAATCATGATTAGTAACAAAAAAAAATATTTAACAATAATTACTATCAATGAATAACTTCAATTACATTCTCAATGAAATTGGATAATAATTACATGTTCAACTAAGTGTATTTGTCCTAAATAAATTGATCGGCTGACTAATGTAATGTGAATTGACTAATTTGATGTTAATTACTCATTAAATCATGATTAGCAATAAATAAAGTTATTTAATTATAATTAACAATCAATTAATACTTTTAATTACAATCATAATGAATTAGATAGTAATTACATGTTCAACTAAGTGTATAGTCCTAAATAGAGTGACCGAATGACTAATTTGATGCGACTTGTTTCATTAAATCATGATTAGTAATAAGTAAAGTTATTCAAGTATAATTAATTATCAATTAATAACTTCAATTGCATTCTCAGTGAATTAGATAGTAATTACATTATCAACTAAGTTTATTCAATCTATATGGAGTAATCAGCTGACTAATTTGATGTGATTGTTTTATTGAATTATAGTTAGTTACAAACAAAGTTATTTAACTATAATTAATTATCAATTAATACCTTCAATTTTAATCATAATGAATTAGATTGCAATTACATGTTCAACTAAGTGTATAATCTGTTCCAATAGATTATAACTTGTTGCGACATATGTAAATATTTGTTTGATTATTTTCAACAGACTTATATTCTATTGCAACAAATTACTCATATGCTGCAACATATGTAGAGTTTATTGAAAATAATCAAACATATTAAAATTTTGTTGCAATAGATGTTTATATTTGTTATAACAAATATCTTTATCTGTTTGATTAGTTTCACAAGATTAAATATATATTGCAACAGATAAATCATCTGTTGCAACATATGTAGAGTATGCTGAAAATAATCAAACATATCATTCATTTGCCGCAACAGATGTGTATATCTGTTGCAATAGATGTCTATATCTGTTTGATTAGTTTCAACAAATTATTCATCTGTTGCAACATATGTACAATATGTTGAAAATAATCAAACATATTAGTAATCTACTGCAACAGATATGTATATCTATTATGATTATTTCCAACAGATTATTCATCCGTTGAAACAAATTAATCATCTGTTGTGATATATATAGAGTATGTTGAAAATAATCAAACATATTATTCATCTCCCGAAATAGATGTTTATAATTGTTTGATCTTTTCCAACAAATATATATCTATTGCATTAGATTTGTAGAAAATAATATTGTAAATTTATACTCTAAAAATTAATTCATAACAAAATAAAATTCATAACAAAAAATAAATTCAAGCCATCACAAATTACATTAAATAATTTAACAAAATTATAAAAATTATTATGTTATCAAAACCAACAATTACATAAAAATCAAAGCCATCATAAATTATAAATTATTTGACTAGGGATCCAAATTCTTGCATACTACACCAACAGTCCATACAACTTGCATCCTTGAAATACTATTATCAGACATTAAAGTGTCTGAATTCGTCACATCGATCCAGATTATCAAATGCTCTATGAAGGCAAACGAGTATGATGCGCACACATGACCAATTTATATTTGGCGAGATTCAATGTTCTCCCATCAAATTTCATTGTTCATTGAGTAGCTTTTCTGACAAGTGATCAAACATGCCACTTTGCTTCGACAACTTGATAAATAACTTCAAGACACATTCCATTAGACAAAAGAAAGCTACATCTTCAAAGACTGAATTATTTTCATCATATATATTCATGACTCCCTCTTCGATGATTATCTCAAAAGTCATAAAATATATTTCGTTACGGTTTATCACAGTCAAAATCTTCTTTCATCTTATTTTTCCTCTCCTTCTTTTTCATTATTTTTATCATCTTCTTCTTCGTCGTCATCTTCTCCATCCCCTTCTTTATCTACATCTACTTCCTCTATTTCCTTTCCATCTTTATCTTTCTCATCTCCCTCACTTTTCGCATCTCCTTATTTATCTTTATTTCAATCTTTAGATTCTTCACATTTTTCTACTTTATTTTCATTCTTTCTTTTTCTTCTCTTTTTCTATATTTAGAGCTGATTGAGAAGGGACTTCTGCTTCTAATTAAAATGTTGTTTGTATAACAAGCTCATTTAGTGGTGAATGTAGCCTAAATTTACTTTTTTCTTTCTTTGGAGTTGATTCATTTTATTTTTTGGGGGAGTTATTTTATCTAAAAAAAAATTATAATTGATTTGTGTATCATTGAAAAAGGATAACAGTGAATTTAACAAATACAACACAGTATAACAATATTTTCAACAAATGATCCATATTTGCAACAAATGAGTGATTTATTGCAATTGATGGGTCATTTGTTGAAAAAAATAAAAACAATAACAGAGCTGTTTTGATTTTTTTTCAATAGATGACTTATCTGTTGTAATAGATGGGTCATTTGTTGGAAAAAATAAAAATAGTAAATCAATAGATGGCATAGTTGTTCGCAATAGATGCTTAATATACTTCAACATATTTTTATTTTGCAACACATTACACATCTGTTGGGATATTAACAATATTTTTAGCATATATATCATCAAGAACACCAACAACAAGTCATATCACCGCTTGAATAATAATTTTCAAGAACAACATCAATATTTATCAATACAACGACACCAACAACATCAACAACACCAATAAAAGCAACAATGCCAAGAACACCAACATAACGAAGAACACCAACAATACCAATAACACCAACAATACCAACAAACACCAACATTTACCAATACAACAACCTAACCAAAATCAACAGTTATTTAAGAACAAACAATATTCAGTTGAAAATTTTAACTTTTCAAACCTATTTAAGAACACAAAATATAATCACGAGTTCACTAAAATTTATGATAGAATCTCAACCGTTGTTGGTTTTGTCACAACAAATGTCTTCAAAAAAAATTAAAATTAAAATTTCTTGTTTATACAACAATGTTCAAGAACAACAACAACAACAAAAAATAAATTTCACTCAAAAAGATACCACATTTACATCAACCATCATATTAAGAGAACAAATACCACAAATTAAATTTTTTTGGATTTCTCTTTCTTTCGTAAGCATCAAATTTCAAAATTATTAACTCATACTTAAAAGAGAATACAATTCAAGTTCTTCTTTTTCTTCGTAACTAAAAAATCTTTTTTTTCTAAAGCAAAAAGCCTTTACCTAGGAAGAGAGAGAAATTGATGGTTAGAATAGAAGAAGAAACATGTACAAGTCAAATTTAAGGTTTCCAAAAGTTGAGAAGTCTTTGAAGGTTGAAAAGTCGTGATCTGTTGTCAAAAGAGGACAACAGTTGTTAGAGTTCTTGGTTGAGAGAGAGACGTGCGAGGGGATCAATCTTTTTGAAAAATTGCAACTGCTGAATTGATGTTGCTTTAAATGGGTTGTGGGCTATTTTATATTTTTTAAAAGATTAAAAAAATTTAAAAATATCTTTTAAGTCCCCAATTGACTTAGAGTTTGTTTGAATATGATGAAAAAAATAGTTTTTTTAATTTATGCGCTTAAAAGTTGAAAATAAATGCTTATAAATTAAGTAAATATGTGTTTTGATAGATTGCTGAAATCACAAAAAGATTGTTGATGTGTTTGATAAATAAGTGTTGTTAAATATTTTTTATTATTAAAATAATTTAAATGTCCTTAAAACTGTTAGCACCATAAATAAGTTGAATTATATATAATTTTTAAAAATAAAGAAGAAAGATAAAGGATGGGTTTGGTATGATGGAAAATGTTTTCCAATTTTTCCTTGTTTGGTTGTAATGAAATGTTGGGAAAATATTTTTCACAACAACTTATTTTCTTCCATTTGATGGAAAATGATTTCCCTCATGGGTCAAGAGAAGTCATTTTCCAGAAAATGACAAATGAGACTTATGACCTCACCCCATTCCTTTTTTACACCCCAATAATACTCATATTCACATGACTCAAAAAATTTATATTTCTCAAAAATTTATATTACTCAAAAGTATTTTTCACTGTGTTTTGCTTCAATTTTTCACTTTTTGAAATAAAAAAAGTGAAACCCAAATTTTTTTGATTTCCAATGTTCGTTGAATGTATTTTTATTTTCATATCATAGAGAGACTTACCTATGTTACTTTTGCTAATTGCATATTTTATCTTATCATCAATGTAACTTGTTTCACGAGGTTGAATTAGCTTGTCGTTCCGTTATATTTCTATTGATTGTAGTATCTTGAGATTGTCCTGACAAAATGTTGAAAAGTGTCTCCTATATTTGCTAATTAATAGTTGCTTAAATTTAGTGATTGTAGTATTTTAGAATTCGATATTGATATTATTTGTTATGCTAAATTATTTCTTACAAATTGTTGAGTTGTTAGAGTCACTCATATACTAGTTAACAATTAGTAGTATTTTCTAAAAAAAAATTTCACTCACCAATCAAACACTAGAAAATATTTTTCTAAAAAATATTCTCTACTCACCAACCAAGCACAATAAAATATTTTCCGAAAAATATTTCACTCACCAACCAAACATTAGAAAATGAGTAGAAAATCAACTTATTTTCCATGAAAACATTTTTCAAGAAAACATTTTCCATGAAAAATATTTTCCATCATACCAAACACACCCAAAGAGGAAATCGGAGGAAAGAGATGAAGAGAAGCAACAAAGGAAAAGAAAGAAAAATTAATATATTTAAAAAGGCTACAAATTTTGAATATTGTCGTAATTGGAGAAAAATATAAGAGATAGAAAGATAAATATTTTAATCAATCTTAAAAAAATTTTAATTTAAAAAGCAAAAAGCTAAGTACCCAGCTTCTCCCTTTTTATTTTTTTTTCTTAAATATTCTTTTATTTTATCAACTATCAAAAAACAGTTTAAAGAAATATTAGAAGTTGATTTGATTAAATTTTAATCCCATTCTAGTTTAATGAGTATAATTTTGAAGTGTGTTTGACCATCCCTTGTCAAAGTTGTCACCTTTAAGCAACACCTTTCCTTCAATTTTCTCCTTTGGGGACAGAAAGACACTGACAAGCCTTATAGTAGCAAATGACATTCCCGCGCAAGAGAAAGGAGAATACCACTAAAATGGCTTCTCCTTCAACGGAATCTCCAGAACCCAAAAGCAACAATTCTTCAAAATCTTGCTTTCACCCAACAGTCAGTATATATCTTTCTTCCTTCTAAACAGTCCCTTAAAATATTGATTCTTCAAACTCCCTAAATTTTGCTTTTTTTTTTTTTTCTTTTTGACAAAATAAACAAACAGGTGTGTTTGAAAGATTGGTGGCTTGTTAGGGCTCAAGGTGATTCTCAAGGAAGGACTCTTGCTGTTGCTGGCCTCACTTCTAGAGAGTAAACTTTTTTTTCATACTTTCAAGATTCATTTTTTTTAATTTCTTTCTAAGTTTTGTTGCAACTTAAGCTCCTGTTTGTCCATATATTTTGAAGTTGAAATTTGAAAATTTTAGTTTGTGAAGTTGTGATTTTTGGAATTGGAGGCTATGGTAAACAGAAATTAGGGTAGAAGGCTGGTAGGTAGTAGTTATAGCATTAATCTT
>NC_061119.1:24103899-24115708 GCF_002878395.1 Capsicum annuum
AAGATTAATGCTATCCTGATTTAGTAAGTGATCAACTAATATGAGACATTTATTTTTAGTAAGATGACCTACTAAAATGGGACAAAGGGAGTATTTGATTTCTGTTACTATCTATCTATTATTTCTTGTACTGCAATTATAATATTATTTTTGATGTTGATACTGGTCCTTTTTTATAATGCTTTGTTATGCTATCTTTAGTGTTTTGTCTTGGTTTCTTCACGTCTATTATTCCTTTTTCCGTACTTCTTTGTTATGTTTTTTCTTGAGTTGAGGTTCTATTTGAAATAGTCTCTCTACCTCCCAAAGTAGGAGTAAGATCTGCCTACACACTATCCTCCCTTGATTCCACTTGTGAGATTACACCTGGGTATGTTGTTGTTGAAGTTGTGTTTGAACAAACATTTTACTTGGAAAAAATGCGCTCAGGATTCGCTGACCTATCGCGTGGTAAAAAGAAAAAGTGTGAAAGAATAGTAAATGCAGCGCACTGCAAAAAGATTTTAATATGGGAAGTCCCTCTTGGATTCGAGAAGAAGGAATAAAGAATTGGAACGAAGTTTTCTGCGTGGAGGTCCCAAAAATGCAAAAACTGGTCTGAGCCAGTTTTGAAAATCTTTGTTAAATCTGATCAAAATGTATGGCCATGTGGATATTTGTAGATAACTTTAGCGTTTGCTAGCTTATAGTTGTTTTAGGCATTTTTTTATAGGATGGTTAAAGGTATTTGGGTTTTGGGGAATTAGGATTTACTACGCGGTCGTGCAATATTCTTGGTCACTTTGGACCTGGTAGGGATGAATTCTTGAATTATTTTTTGGGGGGTTATGGGGTGGGGTGCATTTGGTGAACGATACTAAAGGGAAGCCCGTTACACTAAGCACCGATATGTGTGGGGTCTGGGGAAGGGCCGGACTACAAGAGTTTGGAAGAGACTGTTCCCACTGCTCGATCTTGTGACCTCCTGGTCACATGGAAACAACTTTACCAGTCACGCCAAGACTCCCTTCATTTAGTGAACTATATACCACCTTCTCTAAATATTTTTGACCAGATTGACTGGCATGAAGACTAGAAAATGGAAGTTTGAGGAGATTATAATTTTGGAATTGGTAATCAATGTGGTTAAAGTAATGACTAAAATGCCTACCGATAGGATTTGTTGAAAAATGTCACATCAAAACCAGAAATGATGTTCAACCTGATTAATTTGTAATGTGATTTTATTTAAATGGGCAAACTGGAAATCGTATTAACGAAGTAAAATACTTGCGGACTGTCTAAAAGGATGATGAGGCCAAGTAATTTAGAATGCAGGTGCCAGGACATGGCTCTTTTGGTCAGGGAAGCCAGAGTTCTCTCAAACTTAAGACCTCATTGTAATAAAATGACCCAGCAAAGATGTAGCTTTCTGTTACAACTGACTTAGTAAGTGGCATTTTGAACTCAGATCCTTTTGTTTTAATCACTCTACTATGTTTCTGTAGAGGTCAAGCGCTGCGAGTATTCTCCTCTGCACCAATTCTCAAGGTATATGATGTATTTAATCTTGAAACCATTGATGGGATATGTGTTGTCCTCAACGGCTTCATAAACAAAAGTCGCTCCGAGGAAAATGGTTTTCCGTCTGAGGTATGTTACGAGGGACTTGCCATGTTTGTTTGCACATGAAATCTTTTTGTTGATTGCAAAATTTCTGAATACAATAAAGGATAAAACAAAACGAGAATTTGATATAATCCTCCTCCTTTTTTCCACAAAAGATCATTCTATTTCGTGTTATGCAGTTCCAAGTAGTGGTATTGTTTGATTGTTCTACCATTCACAAAGATGGATGCTCTCTCTTAGTGCAGTAAGGATCTGTGTTTTTTCTTGACTTTAATAGGAAAAGGAATAAATTCATAGCAGAAAGAACACATTGCCGGTATAGCACCCAAGGGTGTGGCGTAGTGCTAAATGAAGTGGGTTGAAAACCCAAGGTCTCAGGTTCAAACCCCAGCAGAGACAAAAAAAACACTAGGTGATGCCTTCCGTCTGTCCTAGCCTTGGTAGAGAGTTACCTGTATATGTTGCTAGTGGAAGGTGCTGGATATCCCGTGGATTTAGTGGAGGTGCGCGAAAGCTGGCCCGGACACCACAGTTATTAAAAAAAATCACATTGTTGGTATTGACTATAGAAAGGCTCTTACCTTTAATTTAGGGCTTTATGCTAGTACCGCGCAATGATAATAGGATATCGAAGTAATTATAAAGCTAGTATATAGTAAGATAGAGAGAAAGACAAGCTATTGCCAAGAACAACTTTAGTTTACTTGAGAGCAGTTTTAATCCAACTCTAGTCCCGAAGAGTCATGTCGAACCCAAATCCTTTTAAGAAATATCCTCAAAAAGTAAAAGCAAATTTTTGGATATCTCACTTCAAAGGACCCAATAGCCAACTCACTTTTCAATGAGGAGGAACTCCGCTATTTTATTGTTAATACTTTGAAGAAGCCAAAGAGACACCCTTCTATTTTGCATTTGAGCGTTTGTATTAGTCTCAACCCCATAACTGAACCCCTACTTAGATGAGGTCAAGTTTAAGGTGAAACTTCATCGTCAACTGATCTATTGATTCCTGGAAGATAAGATAAGAGCAGGTCCCCACGAAAATCTCTGACGTTGATATGACATAGAAACAGTCACACCCATTTGTAAATATTCACTGGAGTAAGAATATGTGAACAATAAGGAAATTTGTGGTTTGGATATCTTATAAGTGTGAAGAAGTGAGACTTTGAGGAACCTTCAAGACCAAAGGACCGCTAATATCTTCTAATAGCAGTTTTTGATGTGAAATTTTCTCATCAGAAGAGAGTTCAAGATGTTAGACCCTTGTGCCCATCTTCTGGCTCAAGACTATCAGACCATGGAGACTTGGATTACAAAAATAATAAGTGGCAACTGTATGCATAGCATATTAGTTATGAAGCAGGTCTCTCATGACTTAATGTGGAGATTCGTTTGATAAGTTGCTTAGATAATCTACTTAGGATTCTTTTTCTTTTATTTTCTAGGGTATTTATTTGACACTAAAATAACGTGGAACAATTTGTTTGATTTCTAATAATGTTGCAGTGAGAACTAGCAAAAGCTAGCGTTTTGAGTAGCTAATTCAGTATATGAATTATACTGTTCTAGCATATTTACAAGGTTTCTCAGTGCTAACCTCCTTTACTATACAATATTTTATTAGATTGTGATAATCAGAAGGCCTTTATGGATTAGGTAGTTTAATGCGTCCTACCTAAATATTTTGACTGTAAATTGGTGTGACTTTTGATATTTTTATTTTTTTCTGGAGTTGAAATGAGAGTATTTCCATCAGACTTGTTTAGAGAAGTAGCAAAGCTTAAATATGTATTTCATTGTTCTAAGATATATTTAGTTTGTTGAAAAGGTTAAATCAACTATTTAGGATGTCTATAAGGTTGATTTATGAGAAATCAAGTAGAAACATTATCTGGACTAAAAAAATTTTACTGTACAGAAATTCCCCAAAATTGTGTTGCATTTTCATCATCATTCATAAATGTGTTTCAAATGATTCTAGGAGTCTCAGACTCCCAGTTATTCACATTTAATTAGCATTAAATACAGATATATATCTTGTTTTTTCTTTGGTATAACATGGCTATTGCAAATGAAGTTGGTGCTATGATTGACTCTCTGAGCTCATTACACAATACATAATGTATACTCCTGTTGCAAATATATCCCGGCATTTTCTTATTGCTGAAATCAATATACTACCTTCAACAATTTATTTTTTATTTTTAGAAAAAAGATACCAGGAGTCCCAACATAGATAATTTCTTAATATAAGAAAGTATAGTTTATTTTTTCGTATCATATGATAGTTTATTTTTTCTTATCATCCCTCCTGCAAAAAAACTGGGAAAAAGTACTTTTAAGGACTTGGTGTAGTTTTTTACACTTAGGGATAGAACTCGGGGATTGTTTTGTTTGATGAAGTTTTAGCATGCATCATATGTTGACCAAATACATTCAGATAATTATGTTGCTCATAAAAACAAAGGACTACAGATAATTATAATCGGCGTAAAGTTATTTATAAATGGCACTTGGTTCCTCTGAATTCTTAACAGCGGCTCTTTCTTTACAGGTGTTTGAACAGTTTCTTTTTGGTTTTCCTCCTCAATGGGAGGCATTTAATGAGAATTGCTTAGGAAGAGAATCTCAATATAGGGCTGCAGCAAGTGGTCCCCTTGGATCTGAAAATCCATCTGTGTGCTCAGAAAGTAAGTTCACTCTATGTATGAACCTCTTGGTATGTCTAAAAGTTACCAAGTTTTCGTCGTATTTTGTTTATACTTTTTCTGCAACCTGCAGAGGTTAAAGATCTAAAGAAGTTAAACCAAAAGGATCATGTAGAGGCTATCGGTGAAACAATACAGGATCGTAATGGGAGAGAAGATTATGAAGTAGAAGACAATTTGATGAGGGACAATCAGAATGATGGAGAAGTTGCAAGTGAAGTTATTTTACAACAGATCACAAAAAGATCAACAAGGTCATTGGACAAGCTTAATTCTACAAATCAGAATGACAGAGATGTTGCAAGTGAAGTTCTTTTACAAAAGATCACAAAAAGATCAACGAGGTCATCGGACAAGCTTAATTCTATAAACACTTCTACAAGCTTTGCAAAGGAGCAAATTGCAGATGTTGAGAAAGCAACGCACTTTAAAAGTGCAAATGTAGAGGCTACCCGTGATATAATACAGGATCCTAATGGGAGTAAAGACTATGAAGTAGAAGATAATTTGATGAGGGACAATCAGAATGATGGAGATGTTGCAAATGAAGTTATTGTACAAAAGAAGACAAAAAGAGCAACGAGGTCATCAGACAAGCTTAATTCTGCAATCACTTCTACAAGCATAGCAAAGGAGCAAACTGCAAATGTTAAGAGAGCAACTCACTTTAAAAGAGCAAATGTAGAGGCTACTGGTGAAATAATGCAGGATCATAATGGGAGTAAAGACTTTGAAGTAGAAGACAACATGACGAGGGACAGTCAGAATTATGGAGAACTTGCAAGTGAAGTTATTGTACAAAAGAAGACAAAAAGAGCAACAAGGTCATCAGAAAAACTTGATTCTACAAGCACTTCTACAAGCATTGCAAAGGAGCAAAGTGCAGATTTTAAGAGAGCAGCTCATTTTAAAAGTACAGATGTAGAGGCAACCAGTGAAATAATACAGGCTCATAATGGGAGTAAATACTATGAAGTAGAAGACAATTTGATGAGGGACAATCAGAATGATAGAGAAGTTGCAAGTGAAGTTATAGACAAGAAGACAAAAAGAGCAACAAGGTCCTCGGATAAGCTTAATTCTTCAAACACTTCTACAAGCATTGCAAAGGCGCAAAGTGCAGATGTTACGAGAGGAGCTCACTTCAAAAGTGCAAATGTAGAGGCTACCGGTGAAATAATACAGGATCCTAATGGGAGTAAATACTATGAAGTAGAAGACAATTTGATGAGTGACAATGAGAATGATGGAGAAGTTGCAAAAGAAGTTACTGTACAAAAGAAGACAAAAAGAGCAATGAGGTCCTCGGACAAGCTTAATTCTACAAACACTTCTACAAGCATTGCAAAGGCACAAGCTGCAGATATTAGAAGAGCAACTCACTTTGAAAGTGCAATTGCAGAGGATCCTAATGGGAGTAAAGACTATGAAGTTGAGGACAATTTGATGAGGAACAAGCGGAATGATGGAGATGTTGCAAGTGAAGTTATTGTACGAAAGAAGACAAAAAGAGTGACGAGGTCATTGGACAAGCTTAATTCTACTAACACTTATACAAGCATTGCAAAGGAGCAAACTCCAGATGTTAAGAGAGCAACTCACTCTAAAAGTGCAAGCACATCTGTCAAAAACGCAAAGAGGAAATTGACATATGTCAGTAGGCGTTCATAAAAAAGTTATCTTAATTTTACACTGTGTTCTTGTGACATGAAGGTGCATTTCCAATTTACATGTTTAACAGGTTTTAAAATAATTAGTGCTTTAGAAGCACGACAGATATGAACCATTATTGCGCTCATGATTCTAGGCATTTCTTTTTTTGCCTTTGATAACTGTGGTGTCCGGACCAACTTGCATGCATCTCTACTAGTTACACGGGATATCTGCCCCCTCACTGTAGCAACCAGGATTCTAGCTATTTCTCTACTAATATTTCTTTTTAAATTTGCAACAAGCTTTATATGGAGCTGGTATGAAGATTTAAACCTGTTATGAAGATTTAAACACGAGAGGAAAGCTATCAAAAACAGTTATGGCATCTGCTTGTGTGGACACTATCCAAGCAATTCCATCTTCTTGTTTTCTGGGTAGAGGGTGGGTGTCTTAGTCCCAAAAGAGACCTGATACCTCTATCTTTTCTTGGCTGCTCTTCATTTAGTTATTTATTTTAATGATTTATGGTTTTAAGTTTGTGTTATTGCTTAAGTCTTTTCTTGTTCTCCTGCTTTTATAATTCGTTTATCAAATTGAACAACTGATACCTGGTAACAGTGTGAACTTGATTTGCTACTTCCAATGCCTAATGTATCCTTTCGCCTTTTTATTCATCCTTGTTAAAAACAAATTCCGTCCCCCCAAAATACTTTTGGTTATATATTGACTGTTTTAAAGTTGTTTTTTTTACCTTTGTTTACTTAGGGAAGTCCTCAACAAGGGAAAGAGGCAGTTCCACTTATCTCTCCTGAATCCTTGGGTTTTAAGAGATCTAAATCAGGTGCATAGGTCATCAGAGATAGGGTTCTCAGAATATTTTGTTTAGTCGTGATTATGTATATATAAGGTAAAATTTGCTTGCCCTTGGATTTCTGTAGGGAGAATGCTACTTCCTCCGATGGCATTTTGGCGCAATCAAAGAGCAGTTTATGATGCGGTTTGTCATCATATTTTGCATTTACCTTTATAACTCGGCCATGAATCTTGGGATATCATCTGATCTTATGTACTTTATGGTGTTACAGATTCTTTTCGCCAGAGGCATCTCATGTCATGTGCATCTTCCGTCCCTAGCAACTAGATTATGTGGCTAATTTGAAGCATTTTCATCTTTTAGGATTTGAAATTCGCTATCCCGATTATGTGCCTAATTTGAAGCAGATTTTCATCTTTTAGGATTTGAAATTCGCTAACCTGGGATTTATGGAGGGATTACCTAGGGTTGTCATTGTGTATCTTCGGGCGTATTCTCATTTGCTCTTATACGTATCTCAAAGTTGATCCATCTTCTTTTGACTACCATCATATGTGTTTCAGGATCAGAGGGTTACAGCTGTTAAACAAGGCGACCCGAATCTGGATGATCTATTTAGAGGTGCTACACGATCTCTTTGTTTTACTTATGAGAAGTTTCATTTTAAGAATTTTGCCTGAGTGAGGAGTGAAGAAATTCTCTTGTAGCTTTCAAACTTGTACATGTAAAACAGATCGCTCTTTACTGTATTCGTTATGATAGTGCTTTACATGTACTTGGTATCAATGCAGACTTAGCTAAAGATAGGTACAATGGAAGAAGAAGATCAATATAGGTGATATCCACTAGTTGATGATAGGGTTTAGACTTGTTAGAGAGCTTCTACTATTATAATCTATTTCTATTTGTATATCTGAGTTATTTTTCACTTTTATGTTATTTAGTATGATATGTGACATGTTATGAGCTTGCATGAAGTGGGGATTCATATAACCCCAACTTGCTGGGACTGAGGTGTAGTCAGGGCCTCAGGGATGAATTTGCATACAAAAATGCGGCACGTGGACCCGTGGCCTCTTCGTAAAACTAGATATTTTATGTATATATTTTATAAAGTTAGTATAATATTCCCTGTTGGCACCTATGTTACAAGAAGACTAAATGGTGCACTTGGTTAAAGGTTGAGTTATTTACTTGGAGGACTAAGGATCAATTCCCACTAAATACATTTTTTTCCTTCTTTTTTAGGTGGTGCACCTATGTTCTAGAAATGCTAGAATCCCCTCTGGGTGTAGCAGTAGTTGTGGTGCTTTTCGTGCCAGTTGCTTATGTATCTAATGGATGTTTATGTTTATGCCTGTGCCAGTGAGTAGATCCGAACCATCAAGAAAGAGACGCTAACACAGATGAGAGTTCAAGCTCGTATTGTCTAGTGGAAATGTAAGGTATGTGAGTATTTACCATTAACATCTGGGATCAGACGATCATTTCAAAACAATCTAAGAGTCTAGGATGATAGTTTTCTTTTAGTGGATGAGGGGAGAAGGATTATGAGATAGTTAACCAGAAAGTTGCTTAAAATTCGGTGCATCTTTTATATCTCTGGTTATGCTTTCGGTTAAAGGGGATATTGATCTTGCTAATAAAAAACAAAGAGAGCAACTGACATAGACAAGACCTTATCAGGTCTGTGTTTGGTTTCAAAGAATTCAACTAATTATTAGTACTGCACCACTCACAAGATTTTTTACTAGTCCTCTGTGTATGGATCGTCGTGATGCACATAATCAAGATTTTGAAGAAAATGACTCTGAACTTAAAACTAAAAAGCGAAAAAAGAACTTCTACTTTTATTTAGTTTCCGTTATTTCCTCTGTTCCACTGTTTGTTCAGCCGAGGGTCTTTGTGAAACCACCTCTCTACCTTATCAAAGGTAAAGGTAAGGTCTGCATACACTCTACCCTCCCCAGTCCCTACTTGTGGGATTACACCGGGTTTGTTTAGTTGTTTACTTTTATTTAGTTTCCCTTTCATAATCGAAGTCATGGAACTCTTACCCAACTCTCTTTTTAATTTTTTTGTTCAGGAATTTAATGGGGAGGCATAAGAAGCAGTGGTATTTTTGTACAAAAATGTGTAAAGGGTCTACTAATGCCATTTTGGATTCATATTTACTAGACAGATACCTCTTTTGGTTCTTAGAACAACTGCAAGCTGTTATGCTAAACTGATCAGTAAAAGCGTTATTTCTTTTTTCTATATTCTATATTAGCTTAATTGTTCAATGGCTTTGTTCAATGGATACCTCTTTTGGTTCTTAGAACAACAGCAAGCTGTTATGTTAAACTGATTAGTAAAAGAGATGTTTCTTTTTTCTATATTCTATATTAGCTTAATTGTTCAATGGCTTGTCTTTTTTAACTCATTTATGCTGCTATATGTTAATATATAAGTGTTTCCAACATAATTTAATTCATGGAAAATAAACTTCAACCACAAATAAAAATATGAAGAAACAACAATTTGTATTGATAAACGATGTGAGTGCAAATTTGTTCCTCCCTTGATTCTTCTCTCGATTTCCTCCGTAATTCGATGGCCGTTAGTGACGTATTTCTCAAACATAGGATGATTTCTTTATGAATATCTCATGAGTTTGTGGGATATTGGAGATCCCGATCTTTTTACGAATACCCATCGGTTTATGGGATATTCAAGATGTCTGTTTTTGGGAATATGTTACCCTTTAAATAGGCGAGATTTAGGGTAAAGTAGCCTTTTAGAACTCTAACAGAATTTGAATTTTTATTGAAGAGTTTCACAAATTTTAGATGTCTACAAATGCCTCCTACTTCAAAGCTTGTCGAAGTGTAGATTCGATGACGAGTCTTGAAGTACCAATAGAACTTCCATCTTTATGCGGCGGCTACAAATTTGTAGATCTGATTTATGAGAGAAGAGATGAAGGGCAGATTTGGTTCCACTGGGCGTGCCAATTTGTTTCCAACAGAATTTAATTCATGAAAAATAAATTTCAACTACAAATAAAAATATGAAGAAACAACAATTTGTATTGATAAACAATGTGGGTACAAATTTGTTCCTCCTTTGATTCTTTTATCGATTTTCTCCGTAATTTGAGGACCATTAATGACGTATTTCTCAAACATAGGATGATTTCTTTATGAATATCCCATGATTTTGTGGGATATTGGATATCCCGATTTTTTTACGAATACCCATATTTAAGATGCCCGTTTTAGGGAATATGTTACTCTTTAAATAGGCGAGATTTAGAGTAAAATAGCCTCCTAAAACTCTAACAGAATTTAGATTCGACTGTATGGTGGTACCTGATAGTAATGCTGGCACAAAGTTGTAAGTCTACAAATGATTTAATTCACCTCTTTGAAACAATACATAAAAAGAAAATCAGTCATTTTTTTGAAATCTGTCATGGTCTATCGGAAAACACCTCTTTACCTTCACAAGAAGGGATAATGTCTGTGTACATACCATACACTCTCCACATTCCCCTAGTGACATTACACTGGATATGTAGTTATTGCAAGTGTTAGTCGACACTGAAATTGAAAGTAGAGTGTACATGGATTCATGACATATAATTAAGGAAAAATTACAGAAAATAGTTTACTTAAGACTATAATTACAATAAATAGCAATACTTTTGTAAAATTACAGTTTATAGCAAGAGTAACATTATTTTAGTCATTAATTAGGCAAGTGCATGTTTTACTGTCACTACTTTACATTTTCCTATTTTCATTCCTCTATTTTACCACCCCAAATATAGCTATATCTTTTACATCTTTTTTTTTCATCTTATTTTTTTATTATTTTATTTTATTTTCACTTTATTTTCTCTCTTCTATTTCTCTTCTTTTTTTCCTTTTTCCTTTTTTTTTTTATTTTTTTCTCCTTTTTCACATTTGAAGATAATTATCTCCATCATCTTCAAGATTTCAAAATAAAACATCATTATTGTCTTTCACTCTCTCATATTTCTACCTTTTTCTTGTTAGTTTTTTTCCATCTTACTTTTTTATCATTTTATTTTTTATTTTGATTTCTTTTTCTTTTTTATTTTTTTTCACGTTATTTTTTCTCTTTTATTTCTCTTCTTTTTTTTCTTGTTCGTTTTCTTTTTTTTTTTCCTTTCTCATTTCTTTTTATTCTTTTTTCTATTTTTGTTTTCTTCTTATTTTTTTTATTCTATTTTGTTTCTTTTTTTTTTTTTACACTTTTATTTCCCTTTCTTCCTTTTTTTTTTCACTTCTCTTTTTTCGTTTTTTTCTTTTTATTTTATTTTTTATTTTTTACTCTTCTATCTCTAATTTATTTTGAAAAAAATAAATATGTATATCACATACACATATTCAAAAAACATACAAATACATAGCCATACAGATCTGGATATATATTTATAGTACAAAATATACATATGTATTTATGAAATACATATCATATTCATATTAAACAGTAACAAATATAACTATACTATATATCTTCATATGTATTTGCGAAATATAAAGGTGACTTATATAAAATAAGAATATACATATGGATCGGGTATGTATTCTGTAAATATATATGCAGAGGTATATGTATTTTTTACGGTGTTGGATTTATCTTTGAACTTTACATACTATGTCATTTTATAGGATAACATGTGTACTTATTTGTTTTCTTTTATTGTTTAAGATATGTATCATGTATTTTTTTTATTACCTATATGTATATGTATATGTCATTTTTGTTATAAAGATTTTGTATCCTATATGTTTATATATACATGTGAGTCAGATATGTATTTCTGTAAATACATATGTAGATATATATGTATGCCTTTTACCGTAAATACATATGCAGATCTGTATGCCTATTTATTTTGTATATTTTTTGAATATGTATATATGATATAGATATTTGTCTTTTAAAAATAAAAGATAGAGATTGAAGAGTTAAAAAAAAAATAGAAAAAAACAAAATAATAGAAAAAAAA
>NC_061119.1:24115808-24166119 GCF_002878395.1 Capsicum annuum
AAGAAGAAGAAGAAAACGAAAAAAAATATGAGAAAAGAAAAAAAAAGAAAACGAAGAAAGAAAATAATAAATAAATAAACGAAAAAGAACAAAAAAAAAAAAGAGAAGTAGAAGAGAAAAAATAAAGTGGAAAAAAAATGAAAAAGGAAAAGAAATTAAAATTTAAAAAAAGATAAAAAAATGAAAAATCTAATAAGAAAAATAGTTAGAGATATAAGAGAATGATATTTTAAAATTTTGAAGATCATGAGAATAATAATCTTTCATAATTGAGTTTGATTTGGAAAAGGAATCTACTAATTTAAATAAGAGTAATTTATGAGAATTTAATTAGATATAATAATTATTTCTTATTTAGCTCAACTAATTTGAGTAAAATAAGGACAGTAAATCTTATTGTATATGTATTTGTATAGCAACAGTTTACTTAAATACAAAATACAATTTGCTATTTTTCGTAATTATAAAACTGTTGCTATAAAAGTTACAATTAAGACTTTATAGTTGTTATTTCTGAAATTTTCCCGATAATTAAGGTCCAAAAGGCCTTTTTCTCATTGATCGAAAGGTAAGAAAACAATAAGATTACTAAAAATTGTCAGGTGAATTCTTCAGTTTATCCCCTTTCTTGATCCCTATTCTAGGTTCCAGTGTTTTTGTTCAGTTCTTATAACTTGAGCATTGTGGCAAAGGTAAAAGGGAACGAGGAGGCAAGCCTAATAGTGCTTTGAAACAGATGAGATTTATTAATAGTTAGAGATGTCACAAGTGAAGATCATGCAGCCTAATTCACTGTAATTTAAACAAGGTGTGATCCTATTTCAGTGGCAGAGCTAGGATTTTGGTTAAGGTGGATTTGCATATCCTTGGCCGCTAGGCTAAACACTTTTAACTTGTCAAGAGTGTTTAACAATAGGTATATATTAAAAAATATCTATATGGAACCTATATGCTCGGATTTTTTTTTTTTGATGAAGATGTTCATGTGATCATCCATCGATGGCTGTAGCTTCGCCCGTATCCTATTTAGATCATTCTATAATATTCTCATAGTTGTGGCAAGACATGATGTCATAAATAAATAATAATCAAAGTTGTTTACAAGTATAGGGGAACAATTTATTAAGTTAAAGAAATTTATGGACAGAGAAAAACAGTGGTGACGTGGTGTAGTTGGTTATCACATCAGTCTCACACACTGAAGGTCTCCAATTCAAGTCCGGGCGCCGCCATTTCGTTTTGCTTTTTATTATTTGTTGTTCAATTGGTTCGTGGGGATTCGGGAAAGAACCAGGCCATCTAGTTTCGTTTTGCTTTTATTTTTTGTTGTTCAATTGGTTCGTGGGGTATTCGGGAAAGAACCAGACCATTTAGTCTAAGCAATCTTATCTATCTTTCTGCAATTGGTTGTCTTGACGGCGTTTGCTTTTTATTTTTGTTGTTCAATTGGTTCGTGAGGGATTCGGGAATGAAGTAGACCACCTAATCTAAGCAATCTTATCTGTCTTTCTGCAATAGGTTGTTTTGATGGCTTGAATACGCCATTTCCTTTTGCTGTTTATTTTTTGCTGTTCAATTGGTTCGTGGGGATTTAGGAAAGAATCAGACCACCTAGTGTAAACAACTTCATCCATCTCTCTGCGACAGATTATTTTGATGGCTTAAATACGTTACTTCTTCATCACATGAAAATAACTTTTGTCAATAACATCAAGACTCCTATTCAATAAGAAAACTTTAGTTAATTCTATCTGGGATCTATTTGATTTTCAATGGAAAAAAAGAAAGTGTTTAAACCATCGTTAATTTTTGTATCAAATGGAAGTTTTTAATTCCTTTTCCTAATAATGGAGTGCCCAATTCCGCTTTTATTTTTTCATTTCGATAGTACTCTTATTACTTATCACTTTTTGTGGCCTTCGCTTCAAGAGAATTAAACTGTTCGAACTTTGACCTACCATATATTTTCTCATCATATATTCATATTAATATGAGAAGAATTGCAACATATAACATTTTTTGTATTGTTTTAGAACATCTAAATTTTAATTTAAAATATTAAATTAATCCATTACAGTTTAACTTTAAAGTCTAGTTAAATTGACTTTTATAAAATAAAACATGATAAGTAAAAGTGAACGGGGAAGTAATATTGAACAAAATACTGAACTGAAAAAATCTTAATAATTTTTATTTTGTTAAAAAAAATGAAATAGCTCATGTAAGAAAATTCTGAAGAAAAAATCGATTCCCCACATCCTGGACTCCTGTCTCTTAAGTATATCCTATAGTCTTTTCTTTTTTTTCATGGGATGTTCGTTACTCGTGTTGAAGTCCCGATTAATTTGAATCGCGTATTATAGGGCCTATTCTGAGGGTAACACTTCCAACAGAATTTTCTCCATACCCAAGACTCGAACTCCAGATCTCTGATCAAGGATGAAGTAGCTCCATCATCACACCACAACCCATGTTAATTTGTATAGTCTTTTCCAAGTGAATTGGAAAAATTATTTTTTGAGAGTTGTCCATGTCTAGAAGAAACAATATAAATAAAACAATTATAATTGAAACTAAAAAATTATATATAACTGTTTTTTTCTTGCTGATTTCATCTTCCAATAAAGCAATTATTATTATAGAAACTAGAAGGTTTTGTTTAATCTTGCTGATTTCAACTTCCATGCAAGTCCACCAAAAAAAAAAAGAAGAAGAAGATAAACTAATCAACGATTTGAAAATGATAGCACAATATCGAGAAATCATGACATCCATTTTCCACTATGTAATTTCTTGTGGGTGATAACAATTCTCAAACAAACAATAAACTTATTTGCTCATTTATGAATTTAGGGACATTCATGGTTTAGTTTGAATTGATTTTCTTTTCAAAAAATCAAATTAGTTAAGTTAGTTAATTTTTAAATACATATTGGAATCAAATCAACCCATTTGAGATGGTGGTGATTATTTTTCATGACACCATTATTCTTTATGACACCAACGCTTGGCAATCACGCACACACAACCCAACTTCAACCGTTCAATCACACAAGAGGCGACGTAATTAGTCTAATTTAAGGTAACATAGAAACAATAAAAACTCAATAATTTACATAAATAAGTCCCAAGCTTTTTATTAATCTCGGAGAATACAAAAATTATTATTACCTACAATTTTTTCTAATACATAAAACAACTCTCTATTGCCTTATACTCCCTCCGTTTAAAAAAAAAAAATGACCTACTTTTCTTTTTAATCTGTTTAAAAAAGAATGATTTCTTTCTTTTTTTGGAATACTTTAATTTCAATTTTCCATATGACATATTTAGGACCACAAGATTAAATGACATTTTAGTACATTTGACACAACTTTAACTTAAGGCCACAAGATTCAAAAGTTTCTTTATTTTTGTAAACTTTGTGTTAAATCAAAATAGATTATTCTTTTTTAAACGGATGAAGTAATAATTGTTGAGATTTACATTCCTTCTATTTTGTCATTTTCATTAATGGTAGAATATTTTTATTTTTGCTTTTTTAGTCTAAGAATATTTTACATTATTTTTTTCATTTTAAGTCTAGGGTTTATTAATTAAAGAATATTTAGTCTTATAGCTATAAGGAAAATATCATATTTCCTTATTTATTTTATTTAGTTTCTTATTAATAGAGATATACTCTTCTATTTGAATCAAGAAAATGAATCAATCAAGAGTTTTCATTCAGTTTCTGTTCAATTTTCTTTCTTGTCTTCTTCATTTCATAACAGTGGTATCAGAGCCTTCATCGATCCTCGTGGATTTGTGAATTTATTGAAGCAAAATTGTCAACCATTTTTTAATCCATACCTATTTTCAACCTACTTTTAATCTTACTTTTATTTTTAACGTAAGATTATTTTTAACCCTCACTTTTATTTTTAACGTAGGGCTATTTTTAATCTTTTTTAACCCATATTATTTTAAATCTTATTTTTCAAACCATGACAAGCAATACTATTTCTTTCAATGCCCCACAAACCTTCACTGGTGAAAATTATCAAATTTGGGTAGTTAAGATGAAATCTTATCTTGAAGCTTATGATTTGTGGGAAGTTGTAAAGGAAGAAAAACTCATACAACCACTCCCTGCAAATCCTTCTGTTGCCGAAATCAAACTTCACTCGGAAGAAAAATCGAAAAGATATAAAGCAAAATTGTAATTCAAAATTCAGTTGCTGATTCAATCTTTTCTAAAATCATTGTATGTGAAACAACGAAAGAAGCTTGGGAAAAACTTGAAAAGGAGTATCAAGGAAGTGAACGGGGAAGACAAAATCAAATTCTGAATTTGAAAAGAGAATTTGAATCTCTTAGGATGCAAGAAGGTGAGACAATTACTAAGTATTCTAACAGAATTTCTTTAATTGTCAATAGGATCAGGTTGCTTGACGAAGATTTTAAAGACAATAGAATTATTGAAAAAATTCTGGTGACTATTCCTGAGAGATTTGAGTCCAAACTCTTCGATTTGGAAGAGTCTAAAGATCTCTCTTGCTGAATTGATAAGCGCTCTTCAAGCACAAGAGAAAAGAAGATCTTACAAGGAAAACAAAGTTGTTAAAAGTATTTTTTATGTGAACCATCAAAAAAGAAAAGTTGATTATCCACCTTACAAATATTGCAAAAAGAAAATACACTCAGAAAAATTTTGCTAGCGGAGATCTGATGCATTATGTGGAAGTTGCAAACAAAAAGGCCATGTCACAAAAGTATGCAAATTCAAAGACACTCAAGATAATTCAAAAGCACTACTTGTGAAAGAAGAACATGAAGATGAGGAAGACCAACTTTATTAGATTGTTGCAACAAAATTAAGGAAAAATACATTTTTTATAATTAAGTGTTCAAACACGCCAACTTGAGTTTGAGAGGGAGTGTTGAGATTTACCTTCCTTCTATTTTGTCATTTTCATTAATGGTAGAATATTTTTATTTTCCCCTTTTTTAGTCTAAGAATATTTTATATTATTTATTTCCTTTTAAGTCTAGGGTTTATTAATTAAAGAATATTTAGTCTTATAGATATAAGGAAAATATCATATTTTTCTTATTTATTTTATTTAGTTTCTTATAAATAGAGATGTACTCTTCTATTTGAATCAAGAAAAAGAATCAATCAAGAGTTTTCATTCAGTTTCTGTGCAATTTTCTTTCTTGTCTTTGTAGACATCTAAAATTTGTGGACTCTTCAATAAGAATCCAAATTCTGTTAGAGTTCTAGAAGACTACTTTACCTTAAATCTCGCCTATTTAAAGGGTAACATGTTCCCTGAAACAGACATCTTGAATATCGCATAAGCTGATGGGTATTCGTAAAAAATTGGGATCTCTAATATCCTACAAAATCATGGGATATTCATTAAGAGATCATCCTATGTTCGAGAATAAGACGCTAACGGCCCTCGAATTACGGATAAAATCAAGAGAGAAGAATCAAGGGAGGAACAGATTTGTACTCCCATCGTTTATCAATAAAACTGTTATTTCTTCATATTTTTATTTGTGGTTGAAGTTTATTTTTCATGAATTAAATTATGTTGGAAACAAAGTGGCACACCCAGTGGGACCAAATTTGTCCTTCATCTCTTCTCTCATAAATTAGATCTGCAAATCTGTAGCCACCGCATAAAGATGGAAGCTCTATTGGTACTTCAAGACTCGTCATCAAATCTACACTTCGACAAGCTTTGAAGTAGGGGGCATTTGTAGACATCTAAAATTTGTGAACTCTTTAATAAGAATCCAAATTCTATTAGAGTTCTAGAAGGCTACTTTACCCTAAATCTCGCCTATTTAAAGGGTAACATGTTCACTGAAACAGACATATTGAATATCCCATAAATCGATGGGTATTCATAAAAAGATCAGCATCTCCAGTATCCCACAAATTCACGATGGGATATTCACAAAGAGATCGTTGGTCTAAAAAGTTCCAATAAATTCATGGAATATTCATAAAGATCAAAACCCTCTTTTCTTGATAATCAAATACATCAAGAAGACAAACTCTCCTTTCATGGAGATCAAATCTAAATGTTCCTACGTTCGAGAAATACGCCACTAACGGCCCTCGGTCCTCGAATTACGGAGAAATTCATATTCAAATCTTCATACATTCGAGAAATATGCTACTGACGACCCTCGAATTACAGAGAAAATCGAATCAAGGGAGGAACAGATTTGTACCCCCAAAACTCTAACAAGAAGCAAGAGAAAGCTTGTGGATCAAACACCGCAATTTCTCTAAAAAGCTCAAGTATTCAAATCAAGTTCATCAAGATTCAAGATTCAAGATCAAGACCACAATATTCAAGAACAAACTCCAAAGCCCTTGAATTCTAGCATAAGTCAAGATCAAGTCCCTCAAGTCCATAAAATCAAGTTCAAATTCAAGATCAAGCTTTAATTAGCCCTTGAATTTATATTTGAAAAGGCGAATCGGAGGATTCATAGAGATTGTAACACTCGCATTGAAATTAATAAAATGATTATTACAGTATTTTTCTTGTCTCGAATTATATATTTTTTGGTCTCGAAAATTTTATTGTCCAACAAATTCTGGCACACCCAGTGGGACCAAATCCGCCCTTCATCTCTTCTCTTATAAATCAGATCTGCAAATCTGTAGCCACCGCATAAAGATGGAAGCTCTATTGGTACTTCAAGAATCGTCGTCAAATCTACACTTCGACAAGCCTTGAAGTAGGGGGCATTTGTAGACATATAAAATTTATGGACTCTTCAATAAGAATCCAAATTCTGTTAGAGTTCTAGAAGGCTACTTTACCCTAAATCTCGCCTATTTAAAGGGTAACATGTTTCCTGAAACAGGCATCTTGAATATCGCATAAGCTGATGGGTATCCGTAAAAAGATCGGGATCTCCAATATCCCACAAAATCATGGGATATTCATAAAGAGATCATCCTATGTTCGAGAATAAGCCACTAACGGCCCTCGAATTGCAGAGAAAATCAAGAGAGAAGAATCAAGGGAGGAACAGATTTGTACCCCCATCGTTTATCAATAAAACTGTTGTTTCTTCATATTTTTATTTGTGATTGAAGTTTATTTTCCATGAATTAAATTATGTTGGAAACAGTCTTCTTCATTCCATAACAATAAATTGGGCTACATATAAAATTTGTACACCGACAGTTACAACTAGCAGCATGAAGGATTCAGCTCCTCTCCATTTTCCCCAAGTTCCTACTTGGATGAAAGACACTTGAAATGAGTTAAAATGGATGGTTCATTTATGTATTTGCTTCCAAAATTTTTAGTAATTTCAAAATTATTTTATCCATAAATATATATATTTTTTAAATTCTCTCTCTTCTTAACCTTTTTTTTTTCTAACCACGATTTAACTAGAAAAAAATTACTCTATGGTAAATATGTATATATAAATATATTCTATGGTAAAAAAAAAAGTTAATAGATACACCCTTATCATTTTAAAAACTTGAGGAAAGTAAAGATAATAAAAATGAAGAGGAGCCGAATCCCAATATGAATAAGTCGGTCTTTCATCACATCAATTTTTATCAGTTTTTCTTAATTAAATATATAACAATATACTTTCAAATATATATTAATTTGACCATAGTTCAAATATCACTATCAAATCAATATACACTCATTTTTTCGCTTCAATTTGATTTGATTTTTTGGTTTTCATGAATAAATCATTGGTACCCCTTGTAGATTCCAGGAGTTCTTTTTTTAGATATAAAAACTATCAAAAAAAAAAAAAAAAAGAGTTCTCGTGAAAAAGACCACTCTATGGCTCCCTCAATTTTGCTATTTTTTTTTGTGTGTGTGTTTGTGTGGAAGAAAATAAAGATACTGTGATTAGTGCAATCACGCCCATCCACTACCTTATGTTCAACAAGTACATAATACAATTTTGTATATATCCATGTGTGATGTTTTCTACAATTTTTTTCCTACTTGGTGTTGGATATCCGTATCGGTAAGACTCTAATTCATATTAAAAAGTTTTATATGGAAGTAAAATATTTTTTAACAAAGATGACTTTATATTCAAAAAGATTCAAACTCAAAATCTGTGGTTAAGAATAAAAATCACTTATTACTAATTGTTTACCACAATTTTTTTCGGTCAAAAACACTTTAAAACAAAGTTTCATCTTGGTGTTATTGGCAAAATTTTGATCCATGTAAAATTTGACTTTGTTGATCAATCATTTCTTGCTTTCCTCTACACCACCTTCCACTTAACAAAGTGGATCAAATAGTATAATTTCATTATTCTTTTGTGTTCCTTGTGATTTCTATCTAATAGAAATATAAGAGGGTTGGTTCGCTTTTTTTTTTTTTTTTTCAATTCCGGTGATTGATATTTGTATTGGATTCGATTAAATTTGAATTCATACATTACACGATCATTTTTGAGGGTAGCATTTTTAACAAATTCTTTTAGTTAAATTTGAATTTGTATATTACAAGATTATTTTTTAGGACACCATTTATAATGGATTTTTTTTTCTTTATATCCTCAAAGACTCAAATTCAAAATATTTGATTAAGAATTGGGAGATCTCGAATTATTCTGCCATCTAATCCATGACGTTGGTAGATGATTGCTCAGTCTACATATCTTATCATGAGTTACAACTATAATTTCGACCACAATTCTGCAAATAATATAAGTGGAGTTGGACCGACCTACTCTTTTTATCACAAGTTATGCCTCGGAGTATCAGGTTTAGAACACTTAATTTCGATGTAAATTCAGACTAACTTTATTTCTTTCCTTTTTATTTTTATTTTAAAAAGAAAAACCTAAGTTACATATTCTAATGCTCCATGATAAATGCTATATGTCAATATTGTTAATTATTAATTTATACATAATGTTAGAGATGGTGAAATTAGCCCATGAAATCAGAATACGATCATTTCGTTCAAGTTTAAGTTGTTTATTGATCCGTCTATTATTAACTTTAGTCTATTCATTCCACCAAAATTTGGATTGATATCTAACTCAACTTGATCCAAGAGAAATCTTGTCAAAATATATTTAAAAAGTCACTTTGTGATATGTTATATATAATCATAATAAAAAATAATAATAATTTTACTAGATACGAAAAAATTATAAAGAACAAACGAAACAATTAAACCTTGGTAAGAATAGAATATGATAATTGATAGGTTTTGACCCGCATTTTTATCAATTTCAGCCCAACCCATTTTTGTCCAATTAAATTTTAGATGGAATAATGACCCTATATATTTAGATAATACTTGTTTAGGATACGTGCGTTGCACGTGTATTTAATGTTAAAGAAGAAAGTTTCATGTATAAAAAGAACAAACTCATTATATTCAAATCAATGAATAGACGACTTTAATAATAGGAGAAAGGTCCGAAAAGTATCTAACTTTGGAGAAATTTGATCTAACATGCCTCAACTTTGTGGGGGGCCTATGACCCCCTCCCCCTCCCCCATACTATTTATTATCATATTTCTGTGGCATATATTTGTCAGTTGGACCACTGCGTGAATCACGCACATTGAGCACGTCAGGATCTGAATAGGGTCTTTGCGGTAATAAATATTCCAGGGCCTCATAGAATCCTCACAAAGTTAAGGCATGTTACAACAAATTTCACCAAAGTTTAGTTATATTTCAAATCTTTTTCTCATAATAATATATAAACAATTAGACTTCTCTATAACAATCCCTGCTTATAACGGTATTTCACTATAGCGACTTGATTTTCATCGAAACAGATTTTTCATATTATATGTTACTTCACTATAACAAAATTCTACCTATAACAACAATGCCGTTTACTATAGTGGTAGACTCGTTTTAAAATTACCTCTTTATAACAATATATTCAAATATGTTTTAATATTTATATTCGAAAAAAATATATTATGTACGGTTCCTCTTTATAACAATATATTCAAATATGTTTTAATATTTATATTCTAAAAAAATATATTATGTACGGTATAAAATAAAATATTAATGATAACGTGCAATCCATTGATTTGAAGTGATAACTTAGATCTTTAGGCAAATTGAAAACTAATGTTGGAGTTTCTTTTTTATAACCTAATCACTGTTAAAGGTAAATAATGAGGTTATCATGAACATAACTTCTCGTGTAGAAATTTAAGAATATTTTCTCCATATAACAAATAAATATAACTTTATCAAAGAATTTAGTTTAAAATAAGTGTTATCTTAGAAATTCAAGACAAAAATTTATAAAATGTTTTTTCAACTATTCTCGTAAACTCCACTTTTTAATAGTGGTCAATTTTCAAGAAATATTTATTAAATAGAAATTGTTAATAAACTATATATTTATATATTAATGTCTTAATGGATGTGATTTTTGATAATGTTACACTTATTTTGAGATGAAGGGAATAATTCTTTGGAGAGTTTCAAATGAATTTTGATGACATTCCATACTATAAAAAAATGATTAATTTCACATGCAAAATTTTAAATATAATTTCATTAAGATAGTGATCCAATTCTCAGTTAAGCAAATTAGCAAGAAAAAAATAAATGCATAAATTAAAACGAACATATGGTTCCAATGCTAACATATATTTAACAGGAACTGAAACATAATGCCTAGCATCTGTAACTTATCTTAGTGGCATCAACCACTACTTCTTAATTCAAGTAATGTTAAATACATACGACATGAAAAATTTAACCAAAAGAGAAATTATTCCCATATGATAATCAATGTTCCCAATCACACCTTCCAAATATTATTACCAAAAAAAGCTAATCTCAAAGGGTGAGTTTAATTTAGCCAAACCTTGTACTTTATAAATCCAGCTAAATAAACCCAAGGATTCTACTGAGTGTTGAATTTTTACTCCATCATGTATACTTTTGGAGAAACACTTATCAACTCTTTCTCATTGTGAATATTTTTGGAGAAACAAATACTTTGGAGAAACACTTATCAACTCTTTCTTATTGTGAATATTTTTGGAGAAACATTCGTTCATTCTTGTTGTGTCTCTTTGTTGCATCGTTATATTTTTTACAGTAAGAAACCTACAAACTATTACTTAGAAATCTTTAGAAAAATCAAGAAGTCAGATTTAGTTAAGCTTTTCCTCATACTATTTTTTTTCCGTAAAATTTGATAAATTAAATATCATAAGAAGACAAAGAAAAAATTGTTACTTGAAAAGAACAAGAATTAATAGATACAATAATTTATATCATTCAAAACTAAAGTTTTCACGCAAAATTAATCAGATTTTAAAATTCAAATCATCATCTGTCTCTATATATATTATCATCATCGTATATATTCAAGATACCTACAAAACTAATGCAATTTAAAATAAATTAAATATTACAAAAATATTTCTTGATGAAAAAAAAAATTGTAAAGCAAACAATGAAGAATGATCTAAGACCAAAAGTAAATAATTTTGTTCTATATGTTTGTTGAAGATGTTATTGTATTGTTGTAGAAGGATTCTCAACTTATAAAAGTCCCACCTTTTCCAAGAAAGAAATTATCTAAATATGGTAAATTTATATTTTTTTTCATAAATATCTATCAATTTTAGAAGAATATGATTTTCAAAACACTAAGCTAATACAAATATTTTTTTCTTACCTGTTTGTTGTACGTTTTTTTAAGTTATTTGTAGACTTTTACTTTGCTATTTGTTTAATATAAAATAGACTACATTGTCTTATTTAAAAAAATAAAATCAAAAAAATCACGCACACTTACGATTCCTAAAACTTAGGAGTTTTTTTTCTTAATTCTTCTTACAGTAACATTTTTTTTATAATCATATATTATAGGACTCTTAATTTTATATATATATATATATATATATATATATATATATATATATTTTAGGATTTGATATTAATATTATTAAATAATTAAATAATAAAGATGATTTTTTCTATTGCGGAGTCTTTAATGAAGGACAAAAAGTTTAAATTACTTTTCTAAGATATTCACACTTTCAATATATTATAGAATGATATATATTATAGATTATAGATTATAGATAAAGTAAATTCTATTTAATTTAGAAGTGTAAAATATTATGAACTCTTACGTGAATAAAATATTTTTTTTTCTTTTCATACATATGTTTTTTAAAAAGTATATTTTGGTTCCTAAAATTGTTTCATTAATAAATTCGTACCTTTTTTTTCTGCCTTTTTTTTAACTATAATTTTGGTTCCTAGTTTTCTGTTTTTCCTTTTCATGGGTAGTTTTTTTCCTAAAAGGTTGTGTAGCACTCCTAATTAAAAATTTGCCATATTATATTTAATTTCTTTTAGTTATGTGATTCTTTCTTATTTTCTTTTTGTATCTTAATATTTGAATAATGATTTAATGATAATTATTCTTGTAAAAAAGTGAAAAGATGATTTTATCTATTTCGGGGTATTTTAATGAAGGACATAAGTTCAAATCACTTTTATAAGGGTCTTCACACTTTTAATATATTATAGATATAGATTGTAGATTATAGATATAGATCATAGATATATCTTAATGTGCAGCCTATTTGATGTATTAAACTTTATGGTTTATAATTAACATATATAAATCTTACAACACAAAGAAAATACAAATTGTGTACTTATATTTCTTACTACACAATTAAAGTACAAATTGTGTACTTGTAAATTATTACTATTGTAAAATCTTAGAGTAAATAAATAATTACCCCCTCCCGATGTTGGTCGAGATTTTCAAAAAGACACCTAAACTTTGAATTCAACCTATTACTCCATGATTCTTACTTAATCCGTTGTAAATACACCATTTTTTGCTGAATCTCAGTCACAATAAAGAGAGTGAACACACGTACCAATCCGGTGCTTCCACTTGTTAAATATATTTAATTTCACATTTTATTTATTTTTTTAATAATTTTTTTCTTTTTATTTAATTTATCATCCCACCCCACCACATCCAGCAACCTCCCCCTGCGTCCAATTCCCTCCATTAAAATGGAGCTTAAAGCTCCTGTACAATCTCCATTTTAATGGAGCTTTAAGCTCCATTTTTATTTTATTTATAACCCCACCTCACCCCTCCACCCCCACCCCGTCCAACATATCCCTCCCCTATTCCCCTCCATTAAAATAGAGCTTAAAGTTGCTGTGTAATCTCCATTTAAATGGAGCTTTAAGCTCCATTTTTTTAATTTATGATCCCACCCCACCCCCTACTTCCACCCCCACTTCGTCCAACATCTCCCTCCCCCATCCCTCGTCCAATTTTCTCCATTAAAATGGAGCTTAAAGCTCCATTAAAATGGAGATTGTACATCATCTTTCCTTTTTAAAATTATGGTGATGATTATGTTGTTTTTGTTGCTTTAATTGATATTTGTGCTGCTGTAATTGATGTTGTTGTTGTTGTTGTTGTTGTTGTTGTAATTGATGTTGTTGTTGAGTTATGGTGATGAAGAAGAAGTTGGGGAAGAAGACAATGGTGGATGGATGGTTTTATAAAATAATTTTAATAAATAAATAAATATTAATTTTTTTCCTTTTAAAAAAAAATAATATAAATTATATATCAATTATTTACACGTGTCAGTTTTTAATTGGTTAAAAAAGTCAAATTTGAGGCCTTTCACGCGCCTGTGGCGCGTGTATACACGCAGAGGTCCAAAATAGTGTATTTGCAACGGAATAAAGAAGAATCATAGGGTAATAGGTTAAATTCAAAGTTTAGATGTCTTTTTAAAAATCTCGGCTAACATCAAGGGGGTAATTATGTATTTACTCTTAATCTTATGGATCTTTCATAATCAATTAAAATTCATTAAAATTATGATAGAATAAATCATTAAAAACATGTAATTCAAAATTATGATAGAATAAATCATTAAAAACATGTAAATCATTATGATAAAATTCATTAAAATTATGATAGAATAAATCATTAAAATTCATTAAAATTATGATAGAATAAATCATACTTAAGGCTATCATATTATTCATATAATTCAAAAACATGTATAGAAGAAAAAAATAAGAACAAATATTACATTAGTCAAAGCAAAACTTACATATTCTCATTAGGAGAAAAAATGATATTTTCTCATTCATTGTTCTTCAAGAGGTAATCTTTGTTTCTAGAATTATGCACTGAAACAAAATTTAGTCGCATATTTTGTGGATTATATTGTTGTATCACAAAATAAATATTAAAAAGGTAAAATGAATCAACCTATATATTCATCCTCCTTCAACAAAAGTGATACGGGTGTACCAAACTATCCAACAAGTTCTATAAATTGTCCAACAAGTTCACGACCATCCACATGTAGTCAAGCTCGGGAGTTACAAAAACTCCAAGTTATGTTCATGCAAATGGTCGTGTGTGAGTTGGTACTTGAGCCTTCCAATGGATTAAATGTTTTTAAGTGTGAAGATGAGCCTTGAAGTGTAATAAACTTACACTCCAAGGCCACCCCTTGGCAAGGGTAGGATGGTCATTTGTTATCTCCCTTTCTGGACTAATATAAATAGATAGTGTTAGGGTTATTTTTGAGTTAGTTCATTCATATTCTGGAATAAAACAAACACTTTGTAATATTTTGGAACTTCTCTCTTCCATTAGAGAAGCCCCAATTCTGAAAACTCACTTGTAGAGTGATACTAGTGTTGTCTCTTGGCTAGAAACTAGGGTCTTGGGTTCTTTGAGTTTCTCTTGGTCCAAGTAATAGCTTGGTATTAATATTCATTAATCTTAGGGTCCTTTCTCTTGTTAGGGTTCTTAGATCATTGAATATTGTGTGTCAAGTTACTATCCCTTTTGTAATCTTGTTAATCTTGTGTTGTTGGAATCTTGAAGTCTAGTGAAGCCGTGTGAGGCGCTTTCGATTCACTAGCATTATTATTGACTTGCTTGTTCTTGTTATTAATATCATCTTCTTATTCTAAAAACGTGACTCTTGAAGACTAGTGAAGCTGTGTGTGGCCTATTTTGATTCACTAGCACTTGTTGTTCATCTTATTATTCTTGTTGTTGTTTGTTTCTTGTGTTGTAAACTTGGTCTCATATCATTTGGTATCAAAGATTGTGGTTGATTTTGTTCCAACAAAATTAATCTTGGGTTTGGTAGTTAAAAAATACCAAAAAAAAAAGAAAAAAAAAGGTTGCTAAAATCTAAAAATTCCAGAAAAAAAAAAGAAATCTGTCCATCCTGTTCTTAGCGGAGAAAATTATGTTGTGTTGTTGTCTTGGCCAAGATTGGTGTTTGTATGTTTATATATAGATGTTCTTTTGTTTGTCTAGTTTTTTTTTTGTGTTGATTTCTTTCTCATCAACACAAAAGGTGTCTAAAGCTAAGTTGAGCTTAATATATTGACATTGCTATTGTGGACTTGAAGTGGTAGTATGATGAACTTGAAGTAGGCCGAGTTTGTGTGTTGTTGCTTGACTTTAAAGTGGGCTATTGTTGGTGAATTGTAGTTGTGTTCTTGAAGTATTGTTGTGGTGTTCATCTTGATCTTCTCATTATCTCATATCTTGTCCACTATAAAGACTAAAATAGATCCAAAAGGGTTGTAAGACAAAGTTGTAAAGTTGTTTGTGAAAAGACATGCCAACATCACTTCCTTGTCTTAACGACCACTTTTTTCCTTAAAACAAGGAGCCTTGTCTTGTGGAACTAGTAAAGTCAAGCCTCATCTTTTTGAGTTGGAAAAAGTTGAAAGCTTACAAGACTTTATTTTCCCTCCAAAAGCAAAGTCATCCATTACAAAATTGTGAAGATTAAGGCTTCAAGTTGTTGAACAAAATGTATGGACCTGTGACCAATTTCTTGCTGCCACATCACCTTAATCACTGTTCACTTCATTAATTAAGCTCAATTTGGATATTCTAGTTTCTAATTATTGATTTTTAGTTTTTTCTAATTGACTCGAGAACTAATTAGCAAGCTAGTACATTTCTACTAGGTTGTCAATTAGTCCTTTAAAGCCTTGTATTCGTGTCATCGTTTGTTTGTGTGCTTTTGTCGTTTGAATACGTTGTAACTCTTTGACTCTAGTGCGACAAGAATTCTTTGAGTTTCAAACAAGAATCTACTCCGGATAAAAGCATACTCAAACCTTAAGGACTCATGGGTTACTAGACAATCTACAACACTTGTAGATCTCGAGTGTGAGTGATCCGAGAGTGTGCGAGTGAGGAGAGGTTTTAAACTAACTTATTTGTTACTTGTATAGGTGATACCTTGACAATGGAGGGAACCACGTCTCAAACCATGGATTCTAGTGAAATGGAGAATATGAGGGTCACTCTTGAGGCTATGACCCGAGCTCTTGAAAGGTTGAGTGTGGAAGTGGGAGCCATAAGGGGAGAAGTGACGACTATTAGTGGTAGGTTAGAACAAGTGGAGAGTCAAAGGAACTCTCGTCTTTCTACTCCTTGACATGTTTCGTCAAGTGGACATGATATAAATTCCTTCGCCACCGTTACTCCCAAAACATGGCCACAATTGCCAAATCCTTCACTATCTCCACTAAATGCCGCAAGCCAAACCACTCATAACCCCCTAAACCGAGACTCCAATAGACCAACCCATTACCAAACTCTTCAAGTTCTGCAAGAGGGATTTACACGTCAAATTCCTGTACAAAATCCAAACCTTTCCTTCCAAGCTCCACTAAACCAAAGACCATCACCTTCATAAAATCGAATCCCCCTAAATCAAGTTCCAAATATCCAAAACTGTCCCATCCACTTTGAGAAGTATGGTAGAGAGTATTATAAAGGGTATGGAGCCTTTGACGATGCTTATATAAGGGAAGAAGAGATGAGATGGGGACGTGTGGATCCAAAAAGATACCGAGGGTATAGAGAAAGGGGAAATCGACACCAAGAGAGAGACGTAGGCATCAATACCATCAAATTAAGGCTACCTATATTTAAGGGTGAAAGTGACCCCAAGGTGTATCTTGCTTGGGAGTCGGCGTGTGATAAAGTGTTTCAAGTGAATGATATATCGGAGAAGAAAAAGAGTTGTTATGCCACTCACTTTGAAGGTTATTCTAACACATGATGGGAATATGTCAAACGATTTGGTAATGAGTTGATTGATGGACAACCATCACCATGGTTTCGGTTGAGGTATCTAATGAGGCAATGGTATCTTTCCAAAAGTTATCATCATGAGTTGTTTGCTAGGTTGTACAATTAGCGACAAGGGAATCTAAGTGTGATGGCATATTATGATGAGTTTCAACAGCTCATGTTGAAGCTTGATCATCGTGGAGAACAAATTGGCCATGATATCATTCGGTTCAAGTGTGGGTTGAACAAATAGATCTTCACTCATTTGACGCTTCACAAGTTTGATACCGTTGAAGGAATTTTCTAAGCGGCTCTTGAGATTGAAAAAGAGATTAAAGAGAGGTCGTCGTTTAAGGCAAAGGGACCATCAACCTCGGATTAGCCGAGGAGCAAAGATATGGTTCGACCATCTTTGGGTTGGCCCAAAAACAAGGACCAACCCGCCACTATAAGGCTGCCTGAGCCTAAAATAGTCCACAAATTTCCTTCTCGATAAGAAGCTTACAAGTATCCTAATCCTAAAGGGTTCCAATATTTCAAGTGACAAAGTAGGGGACATAAAGCCAATGAATGTCCAAACCAACGTAATGTGATCCTAAGGAAAGGGATATTGTATTACCTTGGTAAGGAAGTGGGTCTTGAAAAAGAAAAGAATGAGGCTGAGCGTCAAGATGGAGAGGAACCCAAAAATAAGCCACATAATGATGATGATTGTAAGGATGCTTATACACAAGAAGAAGAGTGCGTGATTCCAAACTTCTTAGTAAGGCGTGCCATGATTAGTAAGGCGACAGATAATCCTAGCCAACGGGAGAATCTATTCCATACTAAATGCCTTGTGAAGGGAAGTATATGCACTTTGGTAATAGATAGTGGTAGTTGTGCAAATGTTGTTACTGTTGCTTTGGTGAACTTCTTGAAATTTCCAACTACACTTCATACTAGACCTTACAAGTTGCAATGGTTGAATGAATGTGGTGAATTAAAAGTCATGAGGCAATATGTGATACGGTTTAAGTTAGGAAACTACCACGACGAAGTACTTTGTGACGTAATATCAATGCAAGCGTGTCACTTGTTGTTAGGTAGACCTTGGAAATATGATAGGTCTACCAAAAATGATGGGAGGTCTAATCGATATACACTTGAGAAGGATGACCAAAGGTCACACTTCATCCACTTTTGCCTTTACAAGTGAACGAGTTGTATCAAAGGATGAGAGAATTGAAAGAAAAGGGGAAGAAATTCAAAAATGAAGAAAAAGAGGGGGAACCCGTAGGTGGGGTAGTGGGGATATCCGAGGCTGCCTCAATATCAAAGGAAAAATAAAACATGGTGATGTTGGTTAGAAAGAAGGAGCTCTTCGTGGATCATGATGAAGAGACACCCATACTTCTTTTGGAACATTGTTTTAACACTAACCCCACTAATTCTTCTATTTCTCCTTTGATTTCTTGTGTGTTGCAGGATTATGAAGATGTTTTTCCCAAATAACTTCCACAAGGGATGCCCCCACTTCGGGGAATTGAGCACCAAATAGATTTTGTGCCGGGATCACAATTGCCCAACAAATCGGCTTATAGGAGCAACCCGATGGATACCAAGTACTTGCAATGCCAAGTTGAGGAAATCCTCAACAAATGGTATATCAAGGAGAGTATGATCCCTTGCGCGGTTTCGGTGCTACTAGTTCCCAAGAAATACGGTACTTGGCGTATGTGCGTTGATTGCCGAGCCATCAACAAGATAACGGTAAAATATCATCACCCTATTCCTAGGCCAGATGATATGGTTGATGAATTGAGTGGTTTATGTTTGTTTTCTAAAATTGATTTGAGGAGTGGCTATCACCAAATTCGTATGCAATCGGGTGATGAATGAAAAACTGCCTTCAAGACCAAATTCGGTCTCTATGAATGGATGGTTATGTCATTCGGCCTAACAAATGCTCTAAGTACTTTGATGAGGATAATGAATCATGTGATGAAGCCTTTTATCGGAAAGTTTATTGTTGTCTACTTTGATGATGTGTTGGTGTATAGTAGGTCCTTAGATGAGTATGTAAAATATTTACAATATGTGTTTGATGTCCTCCGAAAGGAGAAGTTATATGCTAATTTAGAAAAGTGTCCTTTTGGTGTCCAAGAAGTTGTATTTCTCGATTTTGTGGTGAGCTCAAGAGGGGTCGAAGTAGATGAATCTAAGATTGACGCTATTAAAATTTGGCAAATTCCCAAAACCATAGGTGAAGTGAGAAGCTTCCACGGGTTGGCAAGTTTTTATAGACGTTTTGTCAAAGGATTTAGCACCATTGCCACCCCTTTGACCAAAGTGATTTAAAAGGATTGGCCTTTTAAGTGGGGAGATGAACAAGCTAAGGTCTCGGCCCCTGTGTTACAATTGCCAAATTTTGACAAGACTTTTGAGGTTGAATGTTATGCTAGCAAAGTTGGTATAGGCGTGGTTTTAATGCAAGAATTGAAGCCTATTGCCTACTTTAGCGAAAAGCTCAAAGAAGTAACTCTAAACTACTCTACGTACGATTTAGAGTTGTATGCCTTGATTAGAGCCTTGGTCACTTGGCAACATTATTTATGGCCTAAGGAATTTGTGATCCGAATGGACCATGAGTCCTTGAAGCATCTTCGGGCACAAGATAAGCGTAACAAATGGCATGCCAAGTGGATTGAGTTTCTTGAAACTTTCCCTTATGTGATTCATTACAAAAAGGGTAAGGACAATGTGGTTGCCGATGCTTTGTCTTGAAAACACATTCTTGTGTCTACTTTGTCTTCAAAATTGATGGGTTTTGAGATATTAAAGGAATTTTATCCTGAGGACCCTCACTTTGCTCCTATCTATAGGGAATGCGAATAATGGGGTAGGGACAAGTGGGATTCGGCTAGGGGTTCAAATCCCTATGCCAAATTTGATGGTTACTTGTTTAAAGGTAGAAGATTATGTGTACCCTCTAGCTCTTAGAGAGAGCTGTTTGTGAGAGAAGCATACAACGGCAGTCTAATGGGTCACTTTGGGGTCGAAAAGACCCTTGAAATATTGGAGGAGCAATTCTATTGGCAAAAAATGCACAAGGATGCGTCTAGGATTTGCGGCCAATGTGTAGATTACAAAGGAGCCAAATCTCGGCTCCAACCTCATGGGTTGTACACCCCTCTACCCACCCTTTTACATTCTTGGCTTGATATATCTATGGATTTTTTGTTAGGGTTGCCAAGGACTAGAAGAGTTCGGGATAATATATTTGTTGTGGTTGATTGATTTTCTAAGATGACACACTTTATTTCATGCTCTAAATGTGATGATGCACCTAGTGTGACCTCTTTGTTTGTTGATAATGTTGTCAAGTTGCATGGTGTTCCGAGGACCACTGTGAGTGTAGGGAATCTAAGTTACTAAGTCACTTTTGGAAGTCCATGTGGGGTAGGCTTAGTACCAAGTTGTTGTTCTCCACTTCTTGCCACCCACAAACCGATGGCCAAATGGAAGTAGTAAATAGGACTTTGGGTGCTATGCTACATTCCATAATTAAGGAAAAATTGATTTCTTGGGAGGAACACCTACCATTAATTGAGTTTGCCAATAATCATGTCATACACTCAAGTACGAAAATGACTCCCTTTGAGTGTGTATACGACCTCAACCCCCTTACCCCTTTGGAGCTAACTCCTTTGTCAAGTGATCTTATGATTAGCCTAGATGGAAGAAAGCGAGCAAATTTTATGAAAAAATTGCATAAGAAGGTGTGTCTTCGACTTGAGAAGAAAAATCAAGAGATTGCAAAACGGGCAAACAAAGGAAGAAATAAACTCATTCTTGAACCGGGAGATTGGGTGTGGGTGCACCTTAGGAAGGATCGGTTTTCATCTCAAAGAAAGACCAAATTGATGACAAGGGGTGATGGTCCATTCCAAGTACTTGAAAGAATCAATGATAATGCCTACAAGATTGACCTTCCCTCGGAATACCAAGTGCACAACACTTTCAACGTGTGTGATCTTTCTTTAGTGGATGCGGTTGAGGATGACCAAATGTCGAATTTGAGGTCAAATTCTTCTCAAGATAGAGAGGATGATACGGGTGTACCAAGCTGTCCAACAAGTTCACGACCATTCACACGTTGCCAAGCGCGGGAGTTACAGAAACTCCAAGTTATGTTCATGCAAATGGCCGTGTGCGAGTTGGTACTTGAGCCTTCCAATGGATTAAATATTTTTAAGTGTGAAGAGGAGCCTTGAAGTGTAATAAACTTACACTCCAAGGCCATCCCTTGGCAAGGATAGGATGGTCATTTGTTATCTCCCTTTGTGGACTAATATAAATAGATAGTGTTAGGGTTATTTTTGAGTTAGTTCATTCATATTTTGGAATACAACAATCACTTTGTAATATTTTGGAACTTCTCTCTTCCATTGGAGAAGCCCCAATTCCGAAAACTCACTAGTAGAGTGATACTAGTGTTGTCTCTTGGCTAGAAACTAGGGTCTTGGGTTCTTTGAGTTCCTCTTGGTCCAAGTAATATCTTGGTATTAATATTCATTAATCTTAGGGTCCTTTCTCTTGTTAGGGTTCTTAGATCATTGAATATTGTGTGTCAAGTTACTATCCCTCTTGTAATCTTGTTAATCTTGTGTTGTTGGAATCTTGAAATCTAGTGAAGCCGTGTGAAGCGCTTTCGATTCACTAGCATTATTATTGACTTGCTTGTTCTTGTTGTTAATATCATCTTCTTATTCTAAAAACGTGACTCTTGAAGACTAGTGAAGCCGTTTGTGGCCTATTTCGATTTACTAGCACTTGTTGTTCATCTTGTTGTTCTTGTTGTTGTTTGTTTCTTGTGTTGTGAACTTGGTCTCATATCAAAAAGCAAAAGAGTGAGCTTCGAAAATCTTATCAACATGTTGATTGTATCTAAAAAAACGTATAGTAATCTAAAATTAATTTTTAAAAAAGTTACTAAATCAAGTCAGATCTAACTTTCATCTATTTAACGGATAAATAAATTAAAGAATTATAATTTCAAGACAATAAATTCAAGATAATTTAATCTTAAAAAGATATGAAAATTAGTACTACCTCTAAAGCAATTGATGTACAGGTGCGTTACTTTGACGGAAATAATATTTCAGTGCTGCAGTCCAATTTGAATTCGTTATGGACAATAGAACTTCAATTGTCCATTGTATAGGACTATGGAATTGCGTATTAACACGAAAAATCAATGATTAGAGGGTTTCAATCTTAATTCCTAATATAATTTAGGTGTACAAGTTAAATTTTAAATTTAAATTTCTTTCCATATATTAATAATTCTATATAAAGTAAAGTTTTAATTGATTTAGAAGTGTTAAATATTATGATTTTTTACCTAAATTAAATAAGGACTTTAATTAATTTCAATTTTTTATATATTAGAATGATAATTGAATAACAATTATTTGAGAATACGATAGATGAAGAAATTATAATAATCATTTTTTTCGTAGTCTTACAGTTTTATAGTTAAGAAAAAAAGGAAAATAATAAACCTTTTATGATTGGTCCATGACAAGAAAAATCTTCTGTGATCTAACAAAGCTTAGATCGAATCACGCAAAATCTAACGATTCAAACCTAATTCAAATTTCTGGAATGTTGCAGTTTTACAGTAAAAAGGATTAAAACAACGAACCTTGTTTTTTTTTGGTCCTCTTTGAGAAGAAATATCCCCCTTTGTTTGAAGTCGACATTCTTGTGGACGAGAATCTTCGTCTCATTCTAATTCTGAAAATAAAACTTCAACTCAAAACAATTCACACTTGCAAGCAATTGTATATAGCTTGTTCAAAATAAATATAATCCATATAACACACATGAATCTAATGTACAACGTACGTAGAGACTTGAAATAACTTAAGAACACCACAATAATTACCTGACTCATTGAGTGTTGAAACTAAATTGTAGCAAGTATTTCCTTGTTCCTTCAAACAGAGAAAAAAATTAATATAATAGTGATGATTAGAATTTTTCTTTTTTGTAGTTATAATATAAATAGGACAAGTTTACCGGACTTATAATTTTGCTAAAACTTGAACTCATATGGTAATTTTAGGATAGGACTCCTAATATTGTTTACTTTTGCCAAAAATAAACTGCACGATAGTTTAGGACTTGTCTAGTTGTGTACTTTGCCATAAATAATTAGTTTTAACTATTAGAATAATAAGTAAAAATTATTTAAAAATAGTAAATGACAATTTTGGTAGAGTCTTTTAATGAAGCGCAAAAAGTTCAAATCGCTTTTCTAAGGGTGTTTACACTTTTAATATATTATAGATATAAATATAGATATAGATATAGATATAGATTATAAATATAAACTAGTTTAACTGTCCGTGCCTCGCACGTGTAATATTTGATTATTTAAAATTAAATAATTTTTTCTATTGCAGAGATTTTTAATAAAGTGTAAAAGTTCGAATCACTTTTCAAAAATCTTTCATTCTATAATATAATAATATAAATATAAACATATACACATATATGTTTTACCACTAGAAGTTTCAAGTGGTTGATGAATAATTATTTTTACATTTGCGATATAATACCTCTTTCCCTTGTTACCATATGCTAAGAGAAACACATCAATTTGAATCATATTTGTGTTACAATTATTTTTTTCTTATATTTAAATTATTTTCTTATTTTTAAAGTCAAATCCTTACAAAATTATTGATTACATTCTTATTACGTACTTAAAACTTATAAAAATATGGTACTTCTTAAATTTTTCTTATTCTAATAGTTTTATTTTTATTTTTAGATTTTTTAAAATCTTCTTAAAATCAAATTTAGTTGATTTAGAAGTTTTAAACTATTAGAAAATGTATCAGTTGTCACTAATTTTAATAACTTTTAATCAGGAAAGTTTTTATCATAAATATATTTAATTAATTTTCAACTCTTAAATTAGTTTTTTTTTTTAAATTCTGATGACTTCAAATAAGAAAAGGTTTTAACATAAATATACTTAATTAATTTTTAACTCTTAAGTATTAAGAAAAAATAGTGAAAAGACGATTTTGTCTAAAGTAAGGACTTTTAATGAAGGGCAAAAAGTTCTAACAACATTTCTAAGACCCTTCACACTTTTAATATAAAATAGATTTAAATTTAAGTCATCGATATGCTCTTATACTTGTTTTGAGATTTCACTTGGACATCTCAACTCAGACTTGTGCCAATTAAACACTTCATTCTTAACAAATTTATACCCATTTGACACAAAATAAAAATCTGTTGAAAATATGAAGCGAATGCAATTCATATGCAAAAGAAACCAATGAAGTAATGCCACGTGACAATTGAATTCAAATAATATTTTTTAAAAAACTAACTTTATTTAAATAATACAAAAGACAAGAAAATAATTTTTTAAAAATTAATCCCCCCTCCCACTCCACAAACCCTTTTCTTCTCCATTGAACCCCACTCCCTTATTATTCGAGTATAATTTGATTTTTCTCTTTGATTGTTTCCTCTGCTTTTTCTTATAGCGTGTTGTTGCTTGGTTGGCTGATCAAAATTGTCCATGGTGATGGTGGTATTTCACCGATGAAATTTTGCCTGAAATAACTTGAATTAGAGGAAATCAGAGCTTTGTAAGCTGGGTTAGATCTCACTGGTAGTTGGTCGGAGGAATTTTCTGATAGGATACATTTTTCGGTGAGATTCACTAGAAAAGTAAGTTAATCTGGTGGAGAACGGAGGAAATATATTATTGTTGCTAATGGGTATCGATTTTATGCTAAGTTTCTCCATTCTCTTGCTGTTGTTGTAAATGGTGAAGAAGACAAAAAAATCCTCTTCCTTCCCTTCCCTTTTTATTCGTCCTTAAAATTTTTTTTTTTATTCCAAAAAGGGGACTACACCAAAATTTTAAAAAATTTATACAAAGTATGAAAAAAAATGCAAGAAACTTAAACAAAAAAAAAAAAAGTAATTTAGAAAAAGAATTAAATTGAAAGGGAGGAACAGGGGGAGAAAGAGAGACAATTTGGGTGGAGAAGATGATAGGGCATAGATGGACTTTTTAAAAGATTTTTTTTATCATTTTAAAAAATAATTTAGGCGTAGAAGTTGAAAAAAATACTTTTTAAATTTGATTTACACGCCTCAAAAGCGTGAAACACACTTTTTTTGTCAAGTCAACATTTTGTGCCAAATCAGAATGATTTTTGAATAGTTAAAGTGTTCAAAAGATACAATTGTGAGTTGAGGGGTCCAAATGAAATCTCGAAACAAGTTTAAGGGTCTATCGATAACCTAGGTCTAGTATTTATCATCTGCACCATGTATTAAAAATAAATTATGTATGCAACATATATGTATTAAATTATTTTAAAATGTATTATGTTTGTTAGGTAAGAAATCTGCAATATATATTAAAAGTGAATTATACATGCAATGTAGATATATTATAATTGTTATATCTGAAAAAAATCTATTAGTATAGATGATGTTGGTGTAATATACTACAAATTATTATAATTACAGGTGAAGTAATAAAATCTAGAGGTGGCTCTAGCTCATAAAAAAATAGGCGACCACCTTAGGCCCCCATATTAGAGGGGCCTTATTTTTACAATAATATATTATAATTTTTTTTACAAAAATTAAATATTTTTTATAGAAAATATAAATATTTTTATATAAAAGGATAGAATTATTAGAATAAGTTCATATATCTAGAGTACTATGTCTCAAGAAAGATTAAATACATTGATTATATTACTATTTAAAAAGTATACTTAGAAAAAATCGATTATATAATTTTGAAAATAGAGTTCATTATAAAAGGTTATTTTTTCTTAAAAATTTAAGGCCTCCGTTTAGTTTCCTCCTTAGGTCACGGATATACTTGAGCCGCCTATGATAAAATCAACAAAAATAAAGAAAATAAAATAATCTTCTTCTGTTGTCCAAAAAAAAATAATCTTCTTCTTGGAAGAGACGCGAATATCTCGCTCTTTTTAAAGAGATTCAAGCCCACCACAACAAATAATTTCACTGGTCCAGTAGTAATCTTCTTAACTTGTCCCCTCGAGGATTCAACAACCTTCTCATAAAGTACAACTCAACAAACTTTGGACAAGAGTTGAGTTCAAAGCCCCCCAAAGAACACCCCCCTTCAACTAAAAAACTCTTTTTTTTTTAACTTTTGTTAACTCTATATTTTCTTGTACTTAGAAAAAATATTTAAGACTACCTCTATTTATAGGAGAGGAAGTCTTTAATGCAATGAATAAGAGGTAGTAAAGATGGAAGAACAATGACCTAGAGGTTACAAGAATTACATGCAACTAATGACGCTAATGACCATACTCTACCATTATAACACCTCACATGTTTCTAAGTTAGAAAATGAACCGTTGTTCCTATGTGTGTAAACTTTAATCCCATAATTCATATTTTAATGCATGTATCATGTTCATTATCCTAGTTTGAGGAGATCCTATGATGTATAAAACATGTTCATAAGAGTCACTTAGAGCAAAGTGAGCTAAGAGCCTTTGATTCGGCCAATTTTTGGTGTTCAATTTCACAAGGGTCATCTTATAATGAGTATAACTTTTTGTATGTAAAGAATTTGGCAGATTAAAATCCACCAAGTTGTAGATAATTGAATTAGCTTTCCAACGATACCAATTTCTCCTTAATCCGATACCCGAGTGAAAAGTTATGCCTTTTTTGTGTGAGGCAGTAAGCTCTCGCGAAGGCTTGCGATGTGAGTTTCATTCCCATTTCTGGGAGGCACGACGTGAGGACCATTCCCATTTTTGTGGGTCGCGCCACGAAGGTCATTTAATGGGAAAAAGGGACTAAGGGGCAGTTTATCCCCAGCCATCCAAACACGAATAACAACTCAAAAAGGGGAATTATTTGCCCATCTTACTCAAAACAACTCTCGTAAAAATACTCCTCCATTCCCAAGAACAAAAAAATCAAAGCGTCACCATTCAAGAAGCTTCAAAAAAAGCTACTTTCTTTCAAGATTCAAGCTTTTGAGGTATGTTATATGTTCATCCATGGTCCTATTCACCCATGGAGTCCAACAACCCAATTTCAAATTCAAAGTTATGATTTTTAAAGAATCATTATGATTTTTAACCATGAAATCCCATGAATTTTGATTCTATACCATGTTTACACGCAATTGTTGTTGTTATCGAACCCCACATGTTTGAATGGTGTTGTACATTGATTTAAGCCTTAATTGATGATTTTATTATTGAAATCATTCTATTACTACATGCTTTAAAACTAATCCCATGCTTAGCTTAAACCATGCATTGCAAGTGTTTGATGAAATACCTACAAGAATAAGTTTTGAATAAATGCTTGCATATCATGTCTTTAAACTTTTAGTAAGATCTTATTATTATTGCTATCGAGTCCTGGGGGTTTGAATACCCGAAAGTTAGCTGCTTACCTAGTTTTTAGTATATACAGAATGGTTTTAAAATAGTTATGAGCATTATCAGTTCGACCATTTATTACATTCAATTAAACTCAGTTCAGTCTAATAATCAGTGTCATTCAGTTGGGAGTAACACTTAACACCGAGTGAGTGTAGGGATGGTGTCTCCCCCATCAGTTAGGTATGAGGCACTAGCAGTCCCTACGTTCCAGACCTATGGCGCCACCGAAGATTTTGAGGGGTCCCCCTTCAGTTTAGTGGATCCACATAACCAGTATTAGTACCCATGGCATGGTACTGATACCCTTCCAACTGGGGTTGCAGGTTGGACCCTGATAGTATATTAGGGCATGTCGGTTATAGCTAGCTCCCACTGTCCCAGTCTAGTATTCGGTTCAGTTTTGCTTGACCATAGTATACAGATATCAATTACCCATTTATCAGCACTTAATATTTCAATTTTCAAACTATATTCAAAACATATTTTATGCTTGGTCATGAATTCTCAGTCTTTACAGGTTTCTTGCATTTTACTCAGTACTTTATGCTATATATTCAGTCAGTTACTACGCATGCATATGAAACCATGCATATTAGCCTAACCGTATTTAGCATACCAATATATTCAAAATACTGATCGCATACTCATTTTTTATGCTATGATGTCTCATATCATAGGTTGGAATGCTTAGGTTTCCAACCACACCTAGTGTAACACCCGATTTTTCTGAACCGAAATGCTACACGATGCTCATGACCCTAAAGGACCACAAGCTAACCCATGACTGATATCTGTATCTGTATACTGCATAATATAACATAAAGATGTGGAAACATGTACTGAATGGCCATAAGGTTCAAATCTAAATAATAAAAAACATCTGATAAAAACAATGTCTGAAAATGGTATATCAATACCAAAATAAAACTGAAATATCTGTCTGACATGCTGTAGTCTAAAAGCCTCTAAACTGTCTGAATAAGGAGTTGATAGAACATGTCTCCAACTAACTCTATCTAACAACTAAAATAAACTAAAATGATAAATAAAGTAATAATCATATCGTCCTCGAATGAGAAGGACTCACTGCAACTCTGAACACTAGAATGCTACTGTTGATCTAGAGCTCGCGTCTCTGAACCTATGGTGTAGAATAAAAGAAACACCATAGCACAAATACGTCAGTACTTCTGAATGTACTGAGTATGCAAGTGAGGTAGGATAAATACAAAGGGTTTATATGCATGAATAATGCTGACTGATATGAACGTGAGAATACATACATGCATACGTAACTGTAACTAAACTCGTGGAGATACTGACTACTGAGTCTGAATACTGACAACATGAGTTAACTGATACTGAGATACTGAAAGACTGAGTTTACTGATATCAATATATAAATCACTAATAAGTGAGGAACTGATACTGTATTGCTGAATACTGAAGGATTTAAACTATATTACTGATACATGAATAACTATTTCTGACAGTTCTGATTATGGAGAACTAGCCTGATTGACTGTATCTGGCAATCTAATTATAAAAAATAAGTCTGATTGACTGTATTTGACAGCCATGAATATGAAGAACTGATATGCTTGACCGTATCTGACAGTTATGAAAGTGAATACTGGTAGCATGAGTTTACTGATATTTAATATAACTGATAGATAAGTTCTGATAGTTGATATAGCTAATAACATAAGTTTTGACAACTGATGTAACTAATAATAGGAGTTACTATATCTGATAGCCCTGCTACTAAATGCTGATAACATGGATGACTGTATCTGACAGTCTTGAATCTGATGGAACTATCTGAGTCCCGTACTGTATTTGAGTTGACTGTATCTGACAGTCCTGATATACTAAAATCTAAAAAACTATCCGAGTTCTTTACTGAGACTGGATGACTGTAACTGACAGTCTTGAAATCTATAATTGAAATTGTGGGGGGTAGTTGTTTAATCGACATGCCCCAATAACACATATAGCTAAGTTGGGGTCCAATATCTACCCCAACTGGAGGGTTGTCAATACCGTTCCACTGGTAAGGACAGCTGTGAGAACCCTATACTGGCAGGTACTCAAAATGAGAACGGTGGGAACCCTAAAATAATAGGTTAAGCCACCTCATCAACCCTAAACTGACAGGTAGATGTCTCAACCTATGCTGGCTACGTAGTTCTAGAACACAAGGATTGCTTCTAAGAACCGCACCCTAAACTGGCAGGTGAGTTCCCATCCTTGGGTTCACTCGGTGCTAACTTCTACTCCCATCTGAAGAGACTAAACATGAATAACTGACTGTACTGATTAACTGAACTGAACTAATTTTGAGTTTACTGAGTTCTGTAGCTGAAGAAATAATACTGATATCTAATAGCTAACTGAGTTCATGAGATTATTGATCTTACTGAGTACTGAGTTCATGAGATTTCTAAGAGTATTGAATTATAGAGATTTCTGAAGTTACTGGGTACTAAGATTTCTGAGATTATCTAAGATTAACTGAGTACCGAGATTTCTTAACTACTGAGATTACTGAACTACTGTAATTGCAGAGATTTCTGAGTTTTCCTGAGTCACATGACTGACTGAATTCTGTAGATCTTAGCTTGACTGAGTATCGTGATAACATGACATAGCTCTAGGCACACAGCTATATTTTTCGGGTACAAGTACCCCTAGGACTCGATGGAAGGAAACTGACACAACTTCACTTCCTTAAGTACATGACCATCAATAACAATCCATAATACATGAGTGAGAGATTTCATGAAGTACATGATCATCATAATATCTAACATGAATAGGAATGCTTATAATCAAGTCATAAATATCATATTCTAATATCATGGGCATTCCGACAACATATACTATTCATAACAATGGCATGGAAACTATTTAACCATAAGGGAATGGCAAACATATAACATTTAGTTCATATTGTAATAATTTGGGGATAACTCATGTGATACTTCAAACTCATGATCTTGTTCATAGCAGGGAAGACATATTGACACACTATAAATCCATTCCCCAATCATCATGTACATTCCATTAACACATATATTGCACAACAATGACAAGTGAGCTCTTTGAACATAATAGACTAGCATGAATTTATAATATAGTTCACCCGTAAGTTATAATACATGATTTTTATCATTCTAGGTATTTAAGCAAACACCTTACATGCATAATTTTGGGCATAGGTATACTTATCAACATAGCATTCTTACTCCATCCAAAATTCATGGGTTTCAACTATCATAGTCACATGTTTCATGGAAACACATAAAAATACAACCTTGAAACTCAAACCATAATCATCAACATGAATATAATCATAACACATCATGAACACTACACATACCTTATTTCTCAATTTCATGAAGATTGATGGAGAGAACTGCTTGAGCTTGAATCTTATATAAAAACCCTAGCTTGTGTTCTTGAGAGGATTTTGAGAGAAAGAATATGTTTTGGTGAAATAAGGGCTTAATTCCGTGTTTAGGCATTATATAGGGGTGGAAAAAGGATCATTTTTGCCCCAAAAAAAGACTTAAGTCACTTGGACACCCACATGTGTGGCACACACTTTATCTCATACCTTAGGGTGTGCATCGCACATCTTATCGCATATATTAGGGTGTGCATCGTACTCCTTAGCACACACCTTAGGTTGTGCGTCGCACACCTTATGTCAGGCGACGTACTCCACTTTGCAAAGTCATAACTTCTTACTCGATTGTTGGATTTGGACGAAATTGGTATCGTTGGAAAAACAATTGAAAGATATTTCATTTGATATATAGTAGGCCTTATAATTCAATATATACAAGGAGTTATGATTGAATGAATTTGACCCAAGTTTGGACGCTCACTAAAACTTGAATGATAGGAAAGCTTTCAACTTGTACTTGAGTTAGGGAACCTCTATGATCTAAATTCATGCTCAAATAGATTTCCACACTACATAATTGATTAACACACTAAATTTACATAGGATTCGAGGCTTTTGAAACATCTACTCATAGGAATGATGGATTTTCATTCTAGTCCAAAATGTGGGGTATTACACCTAGATATCCCAGCGCACCTGCAGCTGCAGCAGTGGTGAGTCCTTATATTCTTAGGACCATTTATATTTATTTCAGTTCAGTTAGCAGTCAGTCGGAGTTAGTTGGGGACTTGTCCAATCAACTCTAAAGTTAGTCAGTTAGAGGCTTTCAGACACTTTTAGTTAATTATTCAGTTATCAGTTGTTATTGATAGTCTTACAATATTGTTTTTAGACAGGCGTTTTCAGTATTTAGACCTAGTATTGTCTTTGTATTTGAAATCTTATGGCGCTTTTAGTTAAATTTCGCATGTGTTTCTCTTTTATTTTATATAGTGCTCACAGTAGGTACAAGTATGGGTTAACTTGCAGTCCTTCGGGGCTGTAGGCACCGTGTGGCGTCCAGGTATACTCACGGGGCGTTACAACCATCATAAAGAAATAAGATTAAATAAATTATAAAACCACCAAACGAGTTGAAAGTTGCAAAAATTCAACCATGCAAATGTGAGATTGATGCCAAATAATGGCATTAAGGTTAGAGAAATAAACGGCATAGGTTTCCAATATTGAAAGGGACTATGCATGTTGTGACAGTGCAAATATTAAGAGTAAATAGCACAAAATGCAATCCTGCAAATGATGGATTTAATTGGCATAGCCTCTTAACAAAATGATACACTAAATGGAAGAATTAATGCATCATAACAACACCAAATATGCAGCAATAATATATTCACTAAGAGCAATAACAATACAATATTAAAATGCCCAACTATCCCTCACTGATTTTAATATTAATAAGAGAGTCCACTAGTTGAAGGAAGACTATCATGCATAATGAAGGTGTGTTCTACACTGAGCCTCCACTTAGTAAAACAATAAGTTTTACTCCAGATTCGTAGTGATTTCAAATTTGAACTATGAATGCTTACAAAAAAATAAAAAGTTACTGCTTATACATAACAGTCAAGGTGTTGACATGAGCTTTATAGCCAGTACAGTACGACCTCGTATTATCCTGATTTAATAAGTGTCTTTAATAAAGAGCCTAATTTTCATAGGAAGCAGTCTACCTCTACACTCACATTGGTGAAATATGTCAAGTGTGCTCCTATAATTTAGCACCCCACTCATACGAGTTATAGATTTTCATTAAGATTTTTTTAAAACTCAACCTCCAAAACCATTATAGGAACAAATGCACTCACGTCATAGGGAAAGAAATAGTGCACTTTTCACAATAAGTCATCATATGATTTGTTTTTTCACTGAACCTGGCTATACGATCCCTAGTCCCCGAGTTGATTTCCTCACATACGACTCAAGAAATTATAGGCTTCAATCTAGTCCCCCTCGATGTGCTCTAGACCTTTTATCTTGCTAATACCTTAGTCAATGAATCTACAAGAGTATCACAAGATTTGACATAGTCAACATTTATGGTACCATTTGTTAAATATGATTTCACATTATTGTGTTTTCTCTTTATAGGTCTGGATTTACCGTTGTAATAATAGTTTTGAAATCTGATAATTTTAGCGGTGCTATCACAACAAATTAAAATAGGAGAAAGATTTTTCAAAATAAGATATTTGAAATAACAAATCTCTTAACCACTCACTTCCTCAATAGCTAAAGCTAAACAATTAGTTCAGCCTCCATGCTAGAGTTAGCAATAATAGTTTGCTTTTTAGATTTTTAGCAAGTAGCACCACCACCCAAAGTAAAAATAATCAGTAGTAGATAAAGAATCACCCGATAAAGTGTTTCAATCCATATCACAAAAACCTAAAAGTACAACAGTATATTTTTTTTATAGATTCTAGTTAAATATCTCATTAATCTCATTATAGCATGTCAATATTCATTAACTGATTTGCTAGTAAACCTGTTAAGTACTTCTATAACATATGCAATATTAGGTCTAGTGCAATCAGTCACATATCTCAATCTTTCACTTATGCTAGCAAATTTTCTTTTGATTTAAACATCATTTTCACTTTCAACTGGAAATAAGTGGACACTAGAATCAAAAGGAGTTACAACATACTTACAATCAAGGAAATTATATTATTTCAAAATTTTCTCAACATGATGTGATTGGTCAAGAAAAATTCCATTGCGTATTCTAGTAATTTTTATCCCTAAAATAAAATTTGCCTCACCAAGATATTTCATATCAAAATAGTTTCTAAGAATATTTTTAGTCTCCCCCATAACATTCATGTTAGAGCCAAAGATCAATAAATCTTCAACATATAGGCAAATAATAACATACGAATTATTTCAAGACTTATGATATATACACCTATCACCCTTATTTGTTTTAAACTCATTATCAATCATGCAAGAATCAAACTTTTCATGCCATTACTTTGGAGCCTGTTTTAAGCCATATGAGATTTAGTAAGTTTATATACTTTGCTTTTTTTGTTAGCATCAAGAAAATACTCGGGTAGTTTCATGTAAATTTTCTAATTTAGGTCTTCATTTTAAAAACTAATTTTGACATCTATTTGATGAATTTGTAATTCAAAAATTGCAGCAATGACAATTAAAAGTCTAATGGATATAATTTTAATTACCGGAGAAAAAGTATAAAAAAATTCTAGACTTTCTAGTTGCTTAAAACCTTTTGCCACTAACCTAACTTTTGCATTTATCAATAGATTCATTCGATTTTAACTTTTTATGTAAGACCCATTTACATTCAATTATTTTATAATCCGATAGTAAATCAACCAACTTTCACGTTTTATTGGAAATTTGTGATTTCATTTCATCATTTATAGTCTCTTTTAAAAAAATAGTATCATGTGAAGACAAAACTTCTTTTAAAGTATAGGGTCATCTCCAACATTAAAACATAAGAAAAAATTATATATATAACGACATGTTTACTAGTATTTACTAAAAATCTCAACTATTTTTAAAATCTCAAAAACTCCAACTTTTAACCCTTGATGGTAGATGTTAATTAACTTAGATACATACTACGGATACATATTTTAATTAAATAAACTAGCACGTTTTAAGGGAGGTAATAGATAACGTAGCATTAAAACAACAATCAAGCTAACTAATTATGGTACAAATAAAATAGAACCCATGATTTAGGGTAATTAGTTTGTTATTTCACCATTTTAAACAAAATCTTTTCATAATCTATTTTGAAATCGCAAAAAATTCATACGGCTTGTTCAAAAAAATCATACGATTATTTTTTTATATTTTTTAATTTTGTTTGTGCATTTAAAATAATATTTCAGTGTTATTACATCATTCTGGTGTTTGGGTTAACGAAATCAACTATGTGGGCTATAAGAGTGATGGAACATGTAACTTACAAAAAACTAATTTCAACAATTGTCGGAGAACTGAAAATAGATAAAATCTAGAAAAATATTGAGGCTCATTACATTATTAAAGGAAATGCTTGTCCGTTGTTGATTCGTAGCGAAATGAGTGTGAAACTATATGTCAAAATTAAGAAAACTGAGCATGGTTTTGAGATGTATCCACTTATCATCACTGCATTAAATAATTCTGCTAGTGAAATGCTATTTGATGGAAAGGTTAGTGCAGTAATGTGTTTGGAAAGTCCATTAGAAAAAAGTTGCGGAATAAATTAGTTATAAATCAAATTCTTCTGCTCCGTTTTCTTTGTTGGATAGGAAGGGGAACAAGATCATTACTGATTACAAATATAGTGATGTTAAGGTTGGAAAAATCTACTAGGATAAGTGTACTCTAATTTTAGTTATGGCATGATTTGCAATTGAGAATTTCTTCAATTTATATGCCAAAAGATTGGACAGGAAAAGGTATGTTATGTTTTTTATGTATCAATTGTTGTTAATTATCTGTACGTTAATTTAATTTTATATCTAACGTTTGGTTGATTATTGTTTTACAAAAAAATTTTGTCCTTATGTTAATAAGACCGAGATATATTTTTTTATGCTAATGATACATTTTGTTCATCTTGTATCTGAGATTATATAGTTCTGTTTAATTATGTATCTCGTTGTGTTTTATTTTTGTCTATATCAACATATGAAACAAACATAATAGTTTTGTTTTAGATACATTTTGTACAAGTTTGTGCAGTTCATGTATCTAGTAATCTGTTTTTTGCTAGTACGTGAAGAAAAATAAGTTGTAATTTTTTTTTCATTGATTCAGCTATGTCCTACGATACCGTTTGGAGAATTGTGTTTGGATCTTTAAAACATCATATCGACGGGGGACTGGACTTTTTAAAGTTAGATTTTATCAAGATGTCCACACATGCCCATTAAAAGACTAAGTTTTTACTCAACTTCAAGCTATAGTTGGGCTTTTTAGTGGTTTTGCTGCTCCAAAACTTGTCAATTATAAGAGAATACACACCCCGAATGATATAATTAAATATATTAAAAATGCTTTTGGTGTAGACATTAACTATCAGAAGGCTTGGAGGGCTAAAGAACTTGCAATTGAGATGTTAAGGGAAAAACTTGTGGATGGTTATCGACAAATGGATAGATATATAGACATGTTAAATTTTGTATATCCTGATTCACATATTAGAATGCATAAATCAGAGAATAATAAATTCATGTATTTGTTTGTTGCATTGCAACTTTTGAAGAGGGATTTGAGTATTGCAAGCGTGTAGTTGTGGTTGATGGTGCGCATTTGAGAGGAGCATATAAAAGTACATTTATTTTCGCAAGCACTCTTGATGAAGCAGGTAATTAATATTTATTTTTATGTATAGTTATTTTGTGATGTCATTCAGATCATAATTTGTATTATTTGTTATTTTTTTATTTGAGAAATACTTTACTTGTATCAACGTCAGTAGTTTTTTATCATCAAAATTATAGGACACATTCTGACGCTTGCGTATGGTGTTGTTGACAGTGAAAATGACAATTTGTGGACTTGTTTTTTTGAGAATTTTAGAATTGCTTTTGGAGAGCGAGACAGTATTTGTGTTGTGTCCGACCGTCATGAAAGCATAATAAAGGTTGTCAGCATTGTATATCTGAATGTGCTGCACCTTGCATGCATTTGGCACTTGTAGGAGAATTTCTGCACAAACTTCAGGAAGAGTAAAGATAGACTTAGCGATATTTACTATGCTATGACCAAGGCATACCTTAAAATTGATTTTGATTTTCTTGGAATCAAGTTGGAAAGATTGATCGGAGGGTAAAGTCTTATCTTGAGTATGCTGGATTTGAAAAGTGGGCACGTGTGTATGCACCTGTTAAGCGAGGTCGAATGATGACTTCAAATATAGAAGAGTGTATAAATGGTAAACTGAAGCTAGCACGTGAGTTACCAATAATCAAATTTCTGGAACATGCTAGAAAATTATTTGAAAAGTGGAATTGCAAGAATAAAGAAGTAGTATCTTATGCAAACACATCACTGAATAGTAGTTTCGAAGGAATTCTTCAGCTAAATACTTCAAAATCTTTAATGATTAAGGTTAGTTTAGATGTTTACTTTTGTTATATAATTTTTGATTGATATTACAGGATACTATTTGTTTTAATTATTTTTTTTGAAAACTGTTACAGTAAATTCATCAATTTTTTTTGAAGTGGTACAAAAATATTATAAAGAAGATCTATATGTATCTATGTGTTAACATATTATGATTAATCTTGTACGTTAGTGCATCATCAACATATGTGTATTCTATTTACGATGATAGTAGGAAGTACATAATGTCTTGATAGGAGGACTTGCAGCTGTGGTAGATTCCAATTGAACGAGATAACATGTAAACACGCGATTGCAGTTCTAAAAAGCAAACATGTAGTTGATTTGAAGCTTTATTGCTTAAATTTTTACCATCCTAAAACATTAATGAAGATGTATGAAGAATCAATATTTACAATGCCCGATAAGAAGGATTGAATTGTGCCACAAGAAGTTATGGATGAAGTTGTGTTACCACCAAAATATAAACGTACACCTGGAAGGCCAAAGAAAAACAGGCACAAGAAATCTAGTGAAACAATGACATCGAGCAGTAATTATTATAGGAGATGTGGTTATGAAGGTCACACCAACAGTACTTATAATCTCTTTTCAAAGGAGGAGTGACAGTGTAGTTGACTGGTGAACAGTGTTGAATAACTTCTCAGCTTGTTGATGAATTTTTTATCTCTTTGATTTGACATTTTAATTGATGATATTATTTTTAAAAAAAACTTTTAAGAAAAATAGTTGTCCAAATAAATAGCTGTTTTTGTTCCTTTGTTAATTATTTATGTATGTTTCCAATATGTATTTTGTCGTGACACATCATATAGAAATTAAGATATATTGAACTGATAATGTTATTAAATTGTATATTAGTAGTTCTGCCATAGTAAATGATTGAAAAGAGATACATTTTTATTAGATGTATCTCCCATAAATTTATAGATACAAGTTTACAAAATTTGTATCAATTGTTAAATTCAATTTGTCAATATTATTAAGATTCAGTACTATAGGTTCTGCTATAATTTGTTATGCAGGTTAGAGACCAAAATGTAGTCGGATTAACAAAAAGCGGTTATAGATACATAATAATGTAATATTTTGTTGGTTACGATCATTATATAGTAAAATATGTTTCCTTATACTAAATATATACAATTTAATAAGATGTATGTCGTATAAATTTATAGATACAAGTTTAAATAATTTGTATCACTTGCAAAATCTAATATGTCAGTAGTTTTAATAGATAGTACTATTAAGTTCTGTTATAATTTGTTATGCACGTTAGAGACAACATGTCTTAGTAGGAATAAAAAACGGTTATAGATATGTAATAATGCAATGTTGTGATGGTTAATACCATTATATTGTAATGTATGTTTCATTATTCTAGAAACATACAATAGTAAAATAGTGGAAAATATGTATATAATACAATGTCTTTATAAATTGTAAGAAAAACATATATCAAAACATAAATATATCTTTAAATGCTTTAGTATTGCGTTATAATGGGTGACAAAGTAGAAGTATTTAATCATTAAAGAAACATAATGTATGTTTATCTAAACATTACTAACATCATCAAAATATCATCAAAGTTTCTAACATCATCAACTTTTTTAATAGCCAACTAGTAAACAACTACTGAATATGCAAAACACGATCTGTTTCTTTTGATGTGAACTTGCTCCTTGGCCTTGGTAGATTGTCGTTCTCACTAAAGTAGTCATTCTCTGATTTTTCAGATCTGTACTTCCACAAAAGACTAGCATATCTCAGACGATGGTATTGAGCATCAATACCCGAAGATGAAGTGCCTAATCCCTCACTCAGATACTCGGCATAGATAGCTACAAATACACCACAATTCTTGCATAGCAATTACTACTTTAATTAAAAACACCAATATACACGTATACGCTAATGAAAACAGCCCAAAAAAGTAATGTAATACATACAAACTTTCACTATCTTATTGTGCTATCTCAGATATATATTCCACTTGGAGTGGATCACGTTTGGTCTTTCTCTTGTAGGATTCTAGTGCAATCCAGTCTTGGGTACCTTTTGCTAAAAAAAGTCACTGTACTGAAGGTAAGTCGGAATCACTATATCCAACTTTTTAATCTCACTTGTTTGTGCTCTTTTCCGTGAAGAGGCCATTGAATCATACTTATGAATGCATCGATCCTTTAAAGCAATGACCGCAAATACCCTGTGAAAGGCTCAATCACAGTTAATGGGGAAAAAGACCTCATTAAATAGTTGCCAAGGTTGACCTACGCGGGTACTCAATCTCTTGATGGTGTTAATCAACGACATCTACATATCAGCAACCTCATCAGTCCTTGTAGATGCATCCTGAGTTGCAAGTTCCTTACCAACGTCAGCATTATAGTAATTCACATATGCCTTATCGATGTACACTTTGAAAAAGCAATCTATTGTGGTGTATCTCTTGGTTGGAAAATTCTTGTTCCTATACTTCTTACTCAAGTAGTACATGATGACATCCAGATTCTGTTTAAGTTATAATCAAATGGAATATATGTTATAGCAGGCAACTGTAATAATTATTACTGTGATACAAATTAAATTATTTATGTATCTAATGTGATTAAAGAAAAGATGCAGGTATCTGAAAGAGCAACAAATAAGCAAGATACATATTCATATAGAATGATACATGCTTTGTTATTATGTATCTAATACAAATTACATTAGGCTAAAACATCCCAAAGATATTTACTCGCAGCAAATCATGAAATTTGAGAGAAACAGGTTTCTTTTGCATGATCTATAGCTTAAACAATTCTTCTAACTTGTGCAGTCAATGTAACAACCTCATATTATAGACTTTAATACATTGTCATAGATATTACACAATCCAAAATGCATTTACTAATGAAAATCTACTTTAACAATGTTTAAAGGAAAAATGAAGGTAATTGAAAGATCAACAGTTGAATAAGAAATATATTAATATTTCGATACATTTTTTTTATCATGTATCTAATACAACATAAGAACAGAATAAAAAACCCTACATCTATACTGTAACAAATAATCAAAATTGACAGAAACAAGTTGCTTTGCATGCTTTTTAAGTTACAGAATTCATCTAACTTATGCAGTCAATCTAAAAACCTCATGTTATAGACTTTAATACATCATATATATATATATATATATATATATATATATATCATACAATCCGAAATGCATACACTAATAAAAATGTACTTTCACGATGTCACAATTTGAGATTTTGGATATCCATTATGAAAATACCTCATCCTTCCAGCACTTGTTTTTTTGATACATCAGGTAGAACCAATTCTTGGATTTTGAAAAATCAACTATGAAATCTAGTTGATGAAATTCAAGATTTGAACACTTAACCTTGTAGTGATCGTCCTTATCTTTCATGTAACATAATACTACAGTAGATTTAAAAATAATAATAAATTGTATATTACTTTTGAATTTAGAATAAGAAATTCTTGAACTTACTTTTTCATGTCTTGCCTGTAAAGGCCTTCATTAATCCATTCTTCAAAAACTTTCCATTCTTCAAAAACTTTCTTCCAAAACTTTCATCTCTTCATATGGTGAATCCCCAGTAATTTTATAACCTTCAAACGGGTATTTTTACCGCTCTATAGAAGCCAATTTTCTTTTCTTTTGAACTTGATCCAAAATGGGTCAAGAAAGGTGAATAGTAAATCTTTGATGGCTTCCTATAGTGTTATGCAGGTGTCATTTTAACTTCTGCCATGACTTTTTTTGGTGTAGGGAAGGCAGACACAATTGCGGGTGTCACTAATCATATACTCGTCTGAAGTTGTTAGTGGAGACTTGTAAATTGTCAGTGTCAAATCATGTTCTCAAACTGGAATAATACTATCAATCGATTCCATTTCTTCAACAATATTGTCACTCAGTTTCCCAATTCCATCATCCTGAATACGATTTGAAATAGTAACAAATATTTTATTCTAAATCATGAAATAGTAAGTACATAACTGTCTGTATTTTTTTACTGAATTAGATTCTTACTACTAAATTACTTAAATTGTACTAGATACATAAATGTTAAGTTAGATACAAAAAGTAAAAATATTTATCTTTCATTGAATAACATAAGACAGGCACAAACCTATTACATGTTGTATTAGTTTACATTTATCATTTTAAACATGCAAAAGAAAAAGTCATGTTAATTACAAAATACATAATGAATGTTAATTATGTTTTCATGTTGTTCACTATTTTTGAAAGGTGATAGTGCTTGGTTGACTTTATCTTCCTCCATTTCAACTAGTTTGTCCGTTTCTTTCGCTGGACTATCTACACTAGTAGGTCCTGCAACATTAACAACATCATCTGAAGGATCACCGTCTTGCCGGCACTATTTTAGAATATTTTCCTACAGATTTTTTATCAGTGAATAAGAATAGTCAATACAAAATTATTTAAAAATATGAGAAATAATATAATTAATACTTATGTAAAGTCAGTAAACATTGAGATATATAAACATTATATGAGATATAAAATAGTAAATATGTATCCATGGACACCTCTATTTCCTCTGTTTTTTTGGAGACAAAATGTGGACTGATGGGATTACTATGGCATTCAAAATCAACAACATCATCTGAATGTCAACCCTCTTTCGGGCTTTATTTTGCAACTTTCTGCAACATATGGATGAGCATCAAGAATAAATTTAATATACTCATTAATAAATGTGTGTTGTTTTAAAGTATGTTACCTTCTCCACAGTCTCATTTTTCGACTGCAATGACTTCAAAGCTTCAGAGAATCTGTCATTCATCACACGCTCCAAATCGTTTAATTTCACATCAATCTAATAAATATGCATAGTTGATTAGTTAAAATGTATACAAATCAAAAATTTATATGGCTTAAAAATGTAGATCCTTACATATGTCTTTATTTTGGACTCGAATGAATCTAAGTCCGTTTTAATCAAAAACTCTTTCATGTTTATGCATGTAGAATCATCAACCTCTTTACTTTTTTGTTCTATATCTGTTGAATTCACCAGTATTTATTAAGAATGAAAAAGAACACGATATAGAGAAATTTTCACTATGAGAAAAATATAATAGATGTCGATATAGAAATACCTGCCATCTGTTTTCCTTTTGAGTCCCGAATTTGCCTTTGTTCTTTATTTTTTGATCTTGCTCCTACAGGAACATCTTTTTTACTCTTTGACAGAGGTGCTGATACTCTACCAGATACATTTATCGACTCCCTCATAAAAAATTAGGGAGGTTGTTGACACCTAATTTTTGCGTTCCACGACTAAATTTAATCTTGAGTTTCTTCAATTTTTAATAAAATTGAAATATTTATTTCATCCAAATAAAAATTTTCCAAAATATTTTTCATACGTAATTTTATCATTTTAAGTAGCGATTATATAATATCGTGTTCAGTTATACGAGATTATATAATTTGATTACTTAAATATTTATTCTATAGAATATTGAATTTTCATTAAGAATTATTTTGAAAATAAATATAATAATTAAAATCTTGATTTTAATATAATTTATCATCAAAGTAATTTATTTGCATAAATATGCACTTGATTTTATTAAATCAAGAAGCGCGGGATTAAAAGAAGCATTAATTCGTATCGAATTTCAATTTAATTTAGTCAATCTATTAGATTTGACCATAATTGAAATCAAATTGGCCATAATTGCAATGCGATCCGTTAATTGATTTTTTATTTGGTTAAAATTAAATAAATATGGCTAATTTTAAATCCCAATTGGGGTTATATTTTATATAACCCTAAAATTCCCAAAAACTCTCATAACTTCTACCTAATTTTCAACAAAAAATAATTTCAAATTGTACTATACCCCCCCCCCCCCTTCCCCAACTTTGTCCTTTCCTAATTTTGAAATTTAAAAGTTGTACTACATTGTACAATTTCCCCCACATTATCTTCCACCTCACCTTATCTTCAATTTTAAAATACAAAAACACCCTTAATTGCTTTTTTCTTCCATATTAGTGGATGACAAGAAATAAATCCTCATCCTTTCCAATAAATACTTTTCTCCCATATTAGTGGAAGAAAGGAAATAAAACCCCATTCTTTCCTATAAATACAACCACTACTTTGGTAGAAAAGTGATGGAAAACTAAAAAAAAAAAGAGGCTAGAAAAGTGAAAAATCCTTTTGAGCAAAATAGTTATTTTTATTTAGTAAAAATTTTTGTTTCATAGAGTTGGTTGGTTAATAAAATTTTTTGAGTTGCCGACGACGTTTTCTGGTGGTGGTTGATTCCGACGAAGCTCGTAGTCTCGTTTTGCTAGCCCCAAAAAAGGTAAACACACTTCTTTTTAATTTTATTATCATTTTCTTCTTCATCTTTTTCTTTTTCGTAGTTTGTAATTATAATTTTATTTGCTGGGATTATTTGTTGTAGATGGCCTTGAAAGCCATAGGACATTGTGGTATCGATATTTTAATTATTTTCATGTTCATGATATAAAAATGAGCTAGCAATAGCGTAATACCCCGAACTTTTCTTAGCTTAGATTCGTCCCTAGAATGTTAAGGGAGAGCTTACAAAGTGAATATTGATAATTTCATGTTGAATTATTTAAATTTAGACCTCCCATTGTGTGGGAAATTGAATAATCTTTCCAACGATATAAAATTCACCTAAATTCGATAACCGAGTAAGAAGTTATGGTTATTTTAAGTTTCAGTCGTAAAACACCATGATTTGGGCCCTTAGCGCGTTGCGGAGAAGCGTAAAATCATAATTGTCAATTTTCAGTGAGACTCCATGATTTTGGCGCATTGTAGAGAGACCCAATTTCCCGCTTGGTAATTTTCACTGTCACTCCGCGATATAGGCACGTTGCGCCAGTGGTCGAAATTGCAAACATAGGGACTCCACGATGGTGGCACGTCACGGAAGGAACCCAATTCCCACTCGTCCTTTTTCCAGTGAGCCACCACGATTGTGGCGCATCACGGTGGCCACCAGTTCGCAAAAATTTTGTTTTTCCAGTTCCGACTTGAGTTTAAAAAGGGGCATTTTGTTAAATCCCCAAGCCCCCAATTCGTCCAAAATAAGGGAGTAATCATATCCCAAGCACTTTATGCTCATTATTCATCATTCTCTTCAAGAGAAAAACCCTAAAAACCAAAAGCTTCTTCTCCAAGAAATCAAAATCCTCCATAGAATTTCCCAGAAAACTTCAAATTGTGAATTTTCAAAGCAAGATAATCAAGAGCCCATCATCAAGAACTCATAGGAATCCAAAATTCAAGGTTTCTTCATTTAAACATCAATTAAGGTATGTGGGGTTATGAACAAGGATACTCCTTTTATCCATGTTGTAATGCCCCAAAATCTTATCCCATGACGTCACATGGTGCTCAAGGCTACAAGTAGCCCCAAGCTAACCATTTGAGCCTGCTATTAAATCTAGAGCTTACTTCAAGATAAATTACTCAAACAATAGTACTGTAATATAACAAGTCTGAATTGCAATAACTAAAAAACAATATCAGAATGACAAATACTGAAAGTCTGGAAATCAACTACTGGTGCAAAAACCCTCTACTTACTAGGAAACTAGAGAGTCATTGGGACTGAGCCCCAACTAACTCGGACTAAACTAAAAGCGGTGATACTCTGAAAAAGTAGGTCCTCGAACCATGAGGACTCACCAACTGTGGATGTGTAGGTAAAGATGCTGAAAATTACTCACGCCGCTGAGACTGAGCACCTGAACCTACATTATAAGACAATGTAGCACATAGACATATATGTGGATCAGTACTTTGAGGATGTACTGAGTATATGGGGCTGCAATACTTAAGAAAACATTATCATTCTTTACAAAATCAATGCGTACTGAACGTAAATGACTCAAGTAAGCTAGAATGTCTAAAATATTGAAATCTGAAACAATAAGAGCAATTCATATGTTATAAAATGGTGAGCCATCACATTCGATTCTAAAAATTGTACTTAAATTCTCTCTTGAAAACATACTGTCTAAGTGTAGAAAAGACTCACTTTTTACATCTGAAATTTGAGAGTTAACATATTTTATAACACATAATCTAAAATAACTTCGTGAGCCTTTACACTTAGTTTTCTAAAAACTTTTCTATTAATCTTTTCTTTTGAAACTCAGAGACTTTGGGATCTTTGGAAATCTTTTGGAATTTTGGGACTTAAGGACTTTGGGGACTCTTGGAGTTTCTTCTAACCGACATAAACCATGTGAGCTGACATGGCGTCCAACGTCTTGCCCATATTGGGGAGAGCTGTTCTATCCATGCATTTATCCCATTGCCTTTTGTGACATTGACAAGGAGAATGATGCATCTTGGATGTTCTTCTTTGAGAATTTGAAGTCTATAGTAGTCAATGGATCAGATTTTTACTTTATCTCCGATAGGCACAAGAGCAACACCAACGGTATCGCGAGGGATTACAACCATGCTCATCACGGGTACTGCATGAGGCACCTAGGTGAAAATCTCCTAGAAAATCACCAATGCGTAGAACACCTCTATCTATTCTACCATGCCGAAAAGGAATATTCTTTCGAGGAGTTTAGCAACCATTTTGAGGAATTCAAGAACTATTATCCCGAGGCAGCCTTTTTCCTCGAGCATGAGCTTGGTTTTGAGAAATAGAGCAGGGCATATTTCCCTGACAACAGGTTTGATATGATGACAACAAATATTGCTGAGTCGATCAACTCTATGTTGATTGTCAAAAGGGAGTACCCCATGACATCCATATTCAATTCGATTTCTAAGAGGTTTGGTGAAAAATTTAGGGAGAGGCATGCATACATCATTTGTCACAACCCGAGTCGGGACCCTAGCCGTGAGGAGTATCCCAAATCATATAGGCCCGAATGCCCCTATCAGTCTGGCACATCATGAACACCATTCATAACAATAAAGAAAAGATGTGGAAAGTAAACAAACGGAATCATGGTCATGTTCTGAATTAAATTTAACAGTGCGATAATAAGTCAATCAACAACTAGACAACATCTATCTCAGTCTGCAAAATCTCTATTACATACGAAATTAACAAACTTTCTGAATCTGGGACAAGGCCCCAAGTGTACCTAAACCAAAGTAAATAATAAATGTCTGAAAAGAAATAGGCCACCTAGAATAAAGAAGGCTCACCACTGCACACTTCACTTCTGTCTGAATAACTTTACGACTTAGCAGGACCTCTAGACTAAGCCTCAGACCTTGAAATATAGGGGGTCAATACAAGTGTACTAGTACGCAGAGCAATCCAAAATAATGAATTTGTACATAATTAACATCGGTGAAAGCAAGTTATAAAACAATGTACATGAGTAGTTTAAAATACATGGGCAATTCTTAAATGATCTAAAAATAATCTTGTCAATGCAAAACCATTCTTTGTATTACTTCTGAACTAGGTGGTACACCCTACATTTCTGAAGATATCCCATGGGCTGTATGGGATCCGCCCTTAACTCGGAGGCCAAGCTCCCAACTCGAGTTTCCTGCAAGAGTTGGAGTTTCTGATTCTAATTTTGATACGCCCCAGGGCACTAGGCCAACATATAATAATATACCCGTATCAGCAAAATACGATTTTGGGCAATGAATCGAGTGATCCATGCCTACTTTGGGTAACCAACTAATTCTCTTAATGCCTATTTTTTAATCCTATTCTAAACATGCATTCTTTCTGAATTCAAAATCTGAAATCTGAAATGAAAATAGTATTCTATTCTGACTTTTTCCACGGCCTTGTCTGATTTGATATCGTCATCCAAAACAATAATATCATTAAAGAATTTCAAAATGTAAGATTCTAAACATAATTCCAAAACCCTTTTAAAATTTCATGATTTCTATAACTTTAAATCTCATTCAAAGTGTTTTCAACAAGCCCATGTAGTTTAGGAAAACCCCACGTACCTTAGTTGCAAAGAATTCATGAAGAAGTTTCGAAAAGATTGGACCTTTAAGCTTGATTGCTCAAACCCTAGTTGTTTTCTCCTCTTGTTTTCTTGAAGGATGAACTAGGGATATTAGGAGAGTTTAGACGTTACTAATAAGACTAAATTCATTTAATTAAGGTTAGGAATGGTTTAGGAGTGCCAAAAGACTTAATTGCCCTCAAAATAACTCAAAATCAGAGTATTTACGTCGCTTGGGCCATAAGGTATGCGCCGCATTGCCCATCGCCTAAGCTAGGCTGGACGACAAATTTCCCATTGGCTAAGTTAGGCTAGGCAGTGCCTAACCCATTTCCTAAGCTACGTTGGGCGGCGCCTAACCTATGGCATAACCATTCCAGTAACCTTAGGCAATTTGTTAGGAGATGCACTCCACTTTGCAAAGTCATAATTTTTTGCTCGGTTATCGAATTTAGGTGAAATTAACATCGTTGGAAAGCTAATTCAAAGACCTTTAATTTGATATATATTAGTCCCTCTAATTCATTATATACATAAATTTATGGTTGATGGAAGTTTACTCAAGTTAAAAAGACCACTAAAAATTAATCGTTATAAATGTTTTAAACTTGTCCTTGAGTTAAAGGACCTTTATGATCTCAATTCATGCCCAACAAAATTCCCACACTACATAATTGATTAACACACTAAATTTTCATAGGATTTATGAATTTTAAAACATTTATGCATGGAAAAGATGGTTTACATTATAGCCCAATATACGGGTCGTTACATTTTCTGTCACGACCCAAGCTGAGGCCCTGGCCGCGACTGGAATCACAAACGATTAAGGCCCGAGAGACCCCTCTAACACCCCAACCCACTAGTAATATTGTCTAATTTAGACCCAGGCCCGCACTGCTTTAAAACGCATCACTAGGGAGTAAGACTTTCTTACTTATACACCCAGCATTCCTCCTGTGTTTTGTCGATATGGGAGTCCTTTCTAAGTTGGGGTGTTACATCCTTAAATATAAGGATAACAAATTTGTGCCTACCATCGAAAAGATCTTAAGAGACAATATGAGTGAGGGCGACTCCTTATATTTGGAGAACGCAAACGGGGATGAAAAGCAATTCATAGTGTTCGACAGTGGTTGTACAACCAAAGTTCACCTATTGGAAAAGTAGCGTTCTTACAAGAAGTTTGACTTGATCAAAATACCATGCACTCATGCGATGACCGCTTTGCGATTGAATAATGGTGATGATTATAGTTTGAGAGTCAATGAGTACTCTTCGCCCGTGTATAAAGTGGAAGAGTACCTCCTTGCGTATTCGGAATCAATTAATATTGTCTCTTTGGAGTCCGAATGGCACGTTCCATAAGAATTTCTAGACGTGAACATTATTATACCTCTTGTTAACACCAAGCCTAGAATGAAGAAAAGGAAACACATTAAGGGAATGAGCAAGGTTTTCAAGTTGAAGAGGAGGAACAAGTGTTCACTGTGCAAGAGACCCGGGCACAATAGAACCACTTGTAACAACAACAAATCATAGTTAGACTTGTATGAATTTGTGTTTCTGTAAGTTATGGCAGTGTATGCATTTTGACAACCCTGCAGTGGTCTGATTAATGCCAGTCTTATGGATTTTACTCTGTATCTTTTATCGACCATTTAAGATATTGCATATATTATGTGTAAAGTATATTGGGAGCATTCTTTATATACCACATATTTTATTATCGATCCTATTTAATGTCTATCAAAAAATACTAGTCATTCAATCAAATAGATAAATAGTAGAGCATTTATGGCACATTAAAAAGTTTGTTGCACGTTTACTCACACCCTGTGTCGATTGGGTATACGCTACCTCTTCAAATTCTACCTACCACTGGGTGGGAAGACCAAAGACTTCTATTTTGGTCTATATAAACATCCATCAACTATACACAATATTTATCTTCTTCAACCCAAAAAATTGATAAATACGATAATATGCTGAGCATTCCACTCAAACCACGAAGGAGGGTTAGTTTCCAGCATATCCACAACATTATTCTCCTACAAAATAACCTAGACTGTCTCTTCTATGATCTAGGTCAGGACAGGGAGCACCTCCACCATGAACTCTGACGTATTGCCTTTTTTTACGAGCGATCGTGGAGAGGCTGAACATGGATCCCGAGGAGTTGATTACTCCCCACCATTCCCTTAGTTTAGATTTCAATTTCTATTTTAGTTTTAGTTTTAAGTTCATTGCAAAGAAGCTTTCATGGTTAGGAAATTTGTTAGATGAAAGCTTCTTCTTTTTTTTTTGTCTTTTTTGCTCGTATTGTGCTGTAAATATGGTGTTAAACCACTGGTGCAATGAACTTATGAATGAAGTATTTTTTGTTTCCTACATTTGTCTCCACTTTAATTTTATAATTTTATTCTTGTTTGAATTTTTGCAATTTTCCCTGTTAGAAGATGAATGAAACAGTTGTCAAAAATCAAAAATTATTCATATATGCTAATGGAAAATGAATCTGGTCTATCTGGGATTATTTTGCTGTACATATGATGTTAAACCATTGCAATGAACTTATGAATAAAGTATTTTCTATTTCCTACATTTGTCTCCACTTTAATTTAACAATTTTGTTCTTGTTTGAATTTTTGCAATTTCCCCTGTTAGAAGATGAATCAAGCAGTTGTCAGATGTCAAAATTAATTCATATATGCTAATAGATAATGAATCTGGTCTATCCGCAATAATATTGATTTATACAAAATTAATTGCAAAGTCGATGGAGTTTAGTATTTACCTAGTTCAATGTCTATGAGTGAACGTCTACATAATCGATGAATTCCACTATGTAAAATGGTAAACAAATATTAGTACATAGTCAAAAATATAAATAATCAAATAAATAAAATTGATTTGAGGGCCATCGATTGTGTCTAGTGTAAATCATAGACTGCAAGCCTTGTCAATAACATACCGTATTGATTTATTGCCCTTAGTAGCATATTTGAAAAAAAAAAGAGAATAATTAGTTAATTAAAAAATAAATAATTAGATTTTAGGCAATTAAAGGAGTTTAAACAAGTCATGTGATCGTATAAGAGTCCGCGTGAATTGTAGAAGG
>NC_061119.1:24169119-24194759 GCF_002878395.1 Capsicum annuum
TTATACGATCACATGACTTGTTTAAGATTCTTTAATTGTATAAAATTAAATTATTTATTTTTTAATTAACTAATTATTCTTTTTTGTTCAAATATGCTACTAAGGGCAATAAACTAATACAGTATATTGTTGACAAGGCTTGCAGTCTATGATTTACACTAGACACAATCGATGACCCTCAAATCAATTTTATTTATTTAATTTTTTATATTTTTGACTATGTACTAATATTTGTTTACCATTTCACCAACCCATATATACCTTAGCATTGATCGAGTGTTGATCTATATTGTTCATCATCTACTCAATACATGAGAAAACATCGACTCTATTTAAGGTCTATGAAAGAGGTACGCCAGTAACAAAATTTAAATATCAGATTTTTACAACAGTAACAAAGTACATGTCAAATCACATTCAACCGTAATATCTCACTTTTTTCTTCTATAAAAGGGGAAGGCTATTTTTGTTTAACATTCTCATTTTTTGGCTTTATTTGTTGTTCATTTTTAAACAACTACAATATCTCAAGCATCCCAAACATCAAATATAAAAGTATCCTACATATGTCATTGGGGCAATCCAGCTGTTTTGAGGACATCACACACCGATTCGAATTCAGGTCAAAAATTCTTTAACTGTGCGGTTGGAAAGGTGAGTATTACATTAATATGTGATTTATATTAAATTTTTTTATTTAATTAAGCAAATTTATGTAATAACTTATTTTTTTGGTCAAGGATAATGGCAGATGTTCTATTTTTAAGTGGCTTGAGTAAGATTCACCAATTTGCAGCCCATTGATATCAAATTTTTGAGGCACTTCCAAATTTCATATACTATGAAGGCTTCAAAAATCTGAAGAAAATAGAGATGTACTCAGGACATTGTTAAAGAAGTCAAAAAGTAAAGAAATTACTTTAAATGAACACTCAAAAAAATCGAAATAGAGAGGGATCAACTAAAGCAAAGGTTGATTTTGGCCGAAGAAAAAGAGAATGACATAAAAAAATTATTGTATGATTTTTTGTTGGTGTTGACTTTATAGATAGGTGTAATAGGGAGTAGAAAACTGAATAAATAGATGTATGATTTCTTAAATCAGTCGTGGGTGTAATCTAAAATTAATAGAGAATTATGTCTATGTTGTTTATCGTCGACCTCTATAAACCATGATAGCTACTGTAAATATATGATTTATTCAATCGATTGTGCGTGCAATCTATAAATTATAGAGAACAACATCTATAATATTTGCCATTGACCTCTATAAATTAGGACAATAGCTGAACTTATAACGCAATGCAATCAACTATTTAATCTAACAAGGCAATGAAAAAACTGAACATAACTTCATCAGTAAATGTCATCACCGAGATGCCAAATATATTAATTCAATTATCCATAAAAATTAAATTATTAAAGAAAATAAATCATTAAGAAAATTGTTTGTTCCAAATCCACCAAACTAAATGTTATCATCATTGAGTACCTTAACAATTCCCATCACATCCACTTCATTTTCTTCATATTTTTTCTCCTCTACTTCTACTTCTTTTTTCTCATTTTCCTTCTCTTCTTCTTCTAATGATTTCTTCTCTTCTTCAATGTTTTCAACCTCCTGTTCAACTATTACTTCTTCGTCAACTGCCTTCTCATTTTTATTTTTTTTTCTTCTTCTTTTCTGATTTCTTTTTACCATCTTCTTCTATTTTCTCCCAATTTTCTGCTTCTTTTTCAGCTATCATCTCCTCATCTTTTTCTTATTGTTCTTCTTTCGCATCTTGTTCGTATGCTTCCTTCTCCTCTTCCATTTCTTCTTCTTTCTTCTCTTCTTCAACTTTTTCATCTGCTGTAGCAATGTTAGTAATTACGACTGTAGTTTCTTTAAGGTTTACTTGATGCCGGCTACGAGGGGTACTATGGAGGTGAAGTGTATTATTTTGAAAGGATTACAAAAATTATGTAAGAAAATTAAATTGGAAGAACAATAAAGAAATTATTTTACCTTCATCTTGTTGCTTCTTCTTATTCTTCTCGATTCTCCCTAGCCTCTCTTTTCTAACAAAAGAAGCAATATTCAGACCACTTTTCTTGGGCAAAGCAACACGCTCACGCAGTTCATCATCATTAGAAGCGTCTGGTGTAGCTTTGAGTCTACTTGAACCAGCATGATCATAAGCACGTGCTGGACTTAGAGCATAATTGTGACCACCTAAATCTTTGTCTTCATCTGTAACCTCCGCTGATAAACTCAGGACAATTATGCCTTTTAACTGCACCTTCAACGCATTGATGGACGTATCCTTAACTTCTTATGTGTATGGCTTAAATGTTTTCATATATCTCTGCTTCATCTCACGGACAGCAGGGTAAAGGTACGGGTGCACAATCTATAAAAAATAAATATAAATTACACTACATTCACCAATATAATAATATTATTATCATACTAAAAGTATAATTTTACCTTTGTGTTGTTTCCTTTGTACTTAAATGGCTCGCCTTTCATTATACTATCACACTTCGACGTGTACCATCTAAGAAGATGGAAATAGGCAGAGGAGAATCCAACGACTTACTGGCATACCTTCCCAGATAAGGAAAGGCCTCATATATTCAAACCTGCAATCAATAGAAGCATAAGTAAATCTATAAGGTCTATGTATTATTACATAAATAGGTAAGAATCTAAAATAAATCAATAAAATGGTAGATTATAAGTACCAAAAACGTCTAGGAAAATCCATATAACGCGTACGATGCATTATTCCTCTTGACAAAAGCTTTTTTCTGCTTGGTCAGGTTAATCTTCTTTTTCAGATAGCTTAATGTCATCCCAAACGATTCTTTTCTCCATGGATACGCCTCAAAGAAATCAAAATCAGCTGCCATCTTGATGTGGTATGAATCCACCTTCTTTGACGGGTCCTTTGCCAACAGCATCGAGTGCACCAACCAAACCAAAGCACACTTTAACTTTTGTTGATTATTCAACCTATTACCTTTGATCAGGCTAATCAACTTTGCAGCAGTAATGCTCTTGTTTTTCGTCACCTTAAAATGAAAGCTTTCACCATTTTGAAGGAATTTATCATTTTTTATGCATGGAGATATGCTAAACAATTCAGCTTCGTAATCAAAGAAAATTTCTTTAAGCCAAAATAAGCTGGCTTACCATTCACACAGAACCATTCATGCAGTTTTTTATTATTTTTGATATGTTGCAACAACATATAATGGACCATCTATCCATTAAACTTAAAATATTTTGGCATATACTTCAAGTGTCCGAAACAAGTCTTTTTAAAATCAGCATACAACTTTTGTTCAAGAAGAATGCTTCTAAACTCTCGATAGACCGTCATTCTTGCTCTTACAGAAATCTTTGCAGGAAAAGAACCTAGCTTATCCATCCAAGTTGTTAGGCGGTACAACTCAACGGAGATATCCCTCACAAAAATTGACAACGATAGGGGATCCTCCTCCTCCCCGTCTCCACTATCTCTCTTATCCTCATCTTCACTGCTATAACTTTCACTTTCTTCTTCTCTTTGCCCTTCACTTTTTCCTTCACTATCCTTAACATTGTCACTCTCATGTGCACTACTATCGATCTATTCAAAAATATCTACAAGAATTTTTAATTTAGTTTTCAACTCAAATTTATTGACTACAACTTTTTTCCTCTTCGAAGTTTTGAAAATTTATTCGGCTTTTCGCTTCCTACTGCTAGAAAAAGTGAAAGCAGACCTTTTAACTACTCTATGAACTCTCACCATTTATGATCTATAACCAAAAATAAATTTGTAGTGGTCGATCTATCGACCACTTGTCTATTAAGAAAAAAAATGCATCAGATCAAACATGCAATCAAGTTTCAACTACTCCGGATATTGGCAGTGCAATTCACAACAATAAGAACACCATTAAAATGGGTCCAATTCAGTACAAAAAATTCAAAATCAATATGCAATAAAAATACAAGAATTTAAAAAAATTCTAGTCATTATCCAAAGCAAAATACGATTAAACATGCGGAATCGACAATGTTAACTAAAACCACTCATATTTTGAATAATTCAAACAAACAGTGTAATTTTGAGCCTAAATCGAAGAACCCCAGCAAAAATAAAAACAAAAAAAAATATTAAAATGGATCTAAAACTGATCAGGGAAGAAGATTAAACTTACCTTAGCAAGAGAAACTGAAAAATTTTCACTTGAAAAGCAAGAATCGAGCAAAACTTTTTTTTTTTTGAAAAATATGAAAAAAAATCGAAAGAAGAAGGGGTTTTGAGGAGAGAGAAAAGTTGTTGAATTTATTAAATAATTTTAATAAATGTTTGAAAAATTAATAAATAGAAAAAGAACCATATTGTATTTTTTATAAAGTTTTATTTTATCCTCAACTTTTAAAAATGTTAAAGAGGTCCATGATCCCACAACCCTGACCTACTTTTTGCCCTTTCCAAACCCTAACCCTAAAAAAATAAATGAAAAAAAAATTTAGCATCTATCCTTCAAATTAAGTTTTGAAAGTGGGCATTCTTTCAATTCTTCTCCACTATCAGTCTTTATCAATAAAGACGCCATTGAACACACAGAAACCAAATGGTAGACAGAAAATAAATTAATTTCTATTTACATGAATATAACTAAAAATACAATAGTCCCGGCAAAGTATAATTATCAAACTTGTCATATTTAAGAGAAACGTGTTTCTTTTGTTACACTAAAAAAATAGTAACACGAAATATAAAAATTCTACAATCAGTATTTTCTTGATTAAATAAAACTAGAAAACTAAACAACCTTGCTCTAATGTCAACTTTGAATTTTATCAAATATATAATTTGTAGGATCATTGAATTTTCTTCACTAGTCAGAAAGTGTAATCACATACATAAAGGAACTACACCATATTATTCACAGTCAAAAATTGTACCTGTTATAGAAGATTATTTCAAAAATAGAGATTACTTTGATCTTTTCACAAATCTTCTTGCTGAAATTCTTCACATAAAAAAAGAGAGTTTTTTTAAGAGAGAGAGAAAGAGAAAACAAAAAGAATGTTATGATATATATCAATTATAGTGAATGTTTATCAAGATCTATTTGATGTCTATCAGGATTTGATGAGCAAATTTTTCCTATAAATAGAAGGGCTTCCTTCATTATAAATAATCCCTCAAGAGAAATAACAACTACTCTCTATTCTTCTCTTTCTCTATTCTTTCTTATTTTATAACACGTTATCAGCATGCGGATCTACCATGTCAAATTTGAAGGCTAAGGCTAAGGTATTATTTTTTATTTCTTCTTTTTTTATGGCTAACAATCTTATGAAGAGTGAGTTCGTTGCCTTTCAAAGTTCGGGAAAGAACTATATTTCATGGGTGTTGGATACTGAAATACACCTAGATGCTATAGGTCTTGGAGATGCCATAAAGATAAAAAATACAACATCTAGTCAAAATTATGCTAAGTCTATGATTTTCTTGCATCATCATCTTGACAAAGTTCTGAAAATTGAGTACCTTACTACTAAGGATCCACTCGTATTGTGAAATAGCCTAAAAGAAAGGTTTGACCACTTAAAGATGATCATCCTCCAAAGCACAATATGATTGGATGCATGTAACATCTCGATTCACTGAACCGGAATGCTACACGGTGCTCATGAACCCAAGGGACCATAAGCTAACCCATGACTGATAGTTGTATCTTTATACTGCAAATCATGATATAATAATGCGGAATACATAGAACTGTAAGGCCATAAGGTTCAACTGAATACAATCATGTGGGTGAAAATACCCAAAATAACTTAATCTGAATGTAAATCTGAACATAAATCTGAAAGCCTCTAAACTATCTAAATAAGGAGTTGAAGGAACATGTCTACAACTAACTCCATAAAACTGAACTAAAGAAATAAATAAATGAATCAAATCATATTGTCATCGAATCAACGAGGACTCACTGTGTCTCTGCGACTGGAATGCTACCGCTACTGCTGGGTTGGAGCTCGTGTCTCGGAACCTATGGTGTAATATGAAAAGAAAGCACCATAGCGCAAATGCGTCAGTACAACTAGAGTACTGAGTATACGAGGAAGGTAGGATAAACATAAAGGGTTTCATGCATGAACAACACTGACTGACTAATATGAACGTGGGACTGCAAACACACACATATAAAAACTGGGACCGTGAATACGTGATAGCATGACCTATAAGCTAATACATGGTTTACTAATAACTGTCATGACTGATACTGAAACTGATAACATGGACAACTGTATCTGACAGTCCTGTATATACTGAAATCTGAAGAACACCCTGAGTTCTTTTACTGAGACTGATACTGAAACTGTGAGAGGTAGTGTTTAACCGACATACCCCATGTATACCGTTATGGCTGAGCTGGGGTCCAATCTCTACCCCGACTAGAGGGGTGTCAATACCGTGTCATGGGTAAGGACAGCCTGTGAGTGACCCTTATCTAGTGGGTACTCAATGAGAATCGTGGGAACCCTAAACTGACGGGTTAAGCCACCTCATCAACCCTAATCTGACGGGTTAAGATGTCTCAACCTATGTTGGCTACGTAGTTCTGGAACACAAGAATGACTACTAAGAATCACACCTTGAACTGGCGGGTGAGTTCCTATCCTTGGGTTCACTCGATGCTAACCTCTACTCCCATATGGAGGGACTGAACATGAATAACTGATTGTGCATGACTTAATCTTACTGAATTCCGTTGACTGGCGAAATATTACTGATATCTGACAACTGACTAAGATCATGAGGTTTTCCTGAGTCACATGACTGACTGAAGTATATGGAATCATAGCTTGAGTTCGGATATCGTGAAACATGACATGGTTCTGGGCACACAGCTATAGTTTTTGGGTACAAGTACCCCCAGGACTCGATGGAAGGAAACTGACACACATGACTGACTTGATCATAAGAGTAGAGTCCATAATTTATGATATCATAAGTAGGGATCTCATACTAATCATGGTTATCAACAATGTATTGTATGGAAAGGATTTCATATCACATGGAAGTACTTGAACAATCTTAATATCATATTCATTGCATAATCATATTGGAACACATTCCAATAGCATGGAAGTTCATGTGGATTGCATGGTTATCATACATCTTGTTCATAAGTAGGATTTGCAAGTAAACATAGCATAATTTCATAAGAACAGTTCATGAGTATTCCAACAATATTTACAAGGCACATTATCAATGTAGAAGTCATTGAAACGTAAGGGCATATCATGAATCCTTCACTTAGTCATAATTTAGCTATATGATTTCTAGTTTCTTAGGCATTTTATCAAACACCTTACATGCACATCTTAAGCATAGGTTAAATCTTCAAATTATACATCATGAACAACCAAATTTACATGTTTCCATCTCATATGATATCATGGATTCATAAAAACATATAAAGATTCCATCTTGGGAATCACCTAATATCAAAAACATGATCATCAACACCCAACAATATAGAAATCATACTTTATAATAAAAAAGAGGGTTTTTGAACTTTATGAATAAAAGGGATCCATAAATCAACTCACACATGCCTTAGAAGGAAAGATTCTTGATGATTGACGGAGGAAATTCCTTGAAATCGAATCTTCAAGCTTAGTTACGCAACCCTAGTTGTTTTTCTCTTTTAGTGCTCTTGGATGATGAGCTTTGAGATGATAATAGGGTTGTAATATGATTAGAAGTTATATATTTCGTAGGTTTAAGTTTAGGGACGTGTAAGGAGTGTTAAAAGACTTAATTACCCTTAAAACAACTCAAAACAAAGTGGTTTTGGCACCTAGAATTGACTTAGGCGGCGCCCAAGTGATTTACTAAGCTAGGTTAGGTAGCGCCGAACCAATCGCCTATGCTTGGGTTGGGCGGCGCCTAACCAATCGCCTATGCTTACTGTCTCTCACGAAAATGGGCATAACTTTTCGCTCGGGTATTGGATTAAGGCAAAATTAGTATCATTGGAAAGCTACTTTGATTCTCTACAATTTTCTGGGTCTAAATCAGCCAAAATACCACATTACATTAAGTTATACTCGTTCAAAGATGACCCTTGCAAAATCGAACACTAAAACTTGATGGTTTAAAAAACTCTTAGCTTGTATTACCTTAAGTGACTCATATGAACATGCTTAATGCATCATAAGCTATCCTATCACTAGGATAGGATATTCATTGTAAGTCATGTACTCAAGTATGAATCACAGGATAGGAGATTTCATACGTAAGAATACTTATTCACTTCCTAGCTTAGAAACTGCGGGGTATTACAATATCTCCCCCTTGGGAACATTCGTCCTCGAATGAGAATTTACTGAGAAGGGATACAAGACAATAGAACCTGAACTAAACATGAAGAACTGCAACTTGATCTCATGACTGACATGCTAAACATACTGAACTCGTGCATATCTGATGCACGGACAACTGACACATGAATGTATGACTGAGTATGAAACGGTTAATAGGTACCAAGTTTATACTGGAAACATGAACGTGAATTGAATAAGATTAAGGAGAACTGTTACCTTGAGCTAGATCTGAATTGGCGGGGAAAAGGTGAGGATACTTGGTACGCATATCTGTTTCTGCTTCCCAAGTAGCTCCCTCATGAGACTGATTTTGCCAAAGAACCTTGACCAGAGGGACTTCTTTGTTCCTCAATCTACGAGTCTGATAATCTAAGATTTCGACTGGAATCTCTTCATAAGAGAGGCTGTTCTGAATGTCGATGCTCTGAATTGGGACAACAACTGCTGGTTCACTTATGCACTTCCTTAGCAAAGAGACATGGAAGACTGGATGGACTGAGGCTAGATCTGAAGGCAACTCAAGCTCATAAGCTACCTTGCTGAAGAGACAAATAATTTTGAAGGGACCGACATACCGGGGACTGAGTTTCCCTTTCTTGCCGAACCTCTTTACTCTCTTCATGGGAGAGATCTTAAGATAGACATAGTCATTGACCTCGAACTCGAGATCCTTTATACGAACATCTGCATAGGACTTCTGTCGGCTCTGAGTAGCCTAAAGTCTCTCTCTAATCAACTGAACTTTCTCTAAGGCATCGAATACTAAGTCAGGACCTATGATTAAGGCCTCACTAACTTAAAACCAACCAATCAAAGATCTACATCTCCTACCATAGAGAGCTTCAAATGGAGCCATCTGAATACTAAAATGATAGCTATTGTTGTATGCAAACTCAATCAAAGGCAAGTGGTCGTCCCAACTTCCCTTGAATTCAATTGCACATGCCCTTGGTATATCTTCAAGAGTCTGAATGGTCCTCTCTTCTTGACCATCTATCTGAGGATTAAACGTTGTACTGAGATGGACTTAAGTATCGAGACTTTTTTGGAATACTTTCCAAAAGTGAGAAGTGAATGGGGTACCTCTGTCTGAGATGATAGATAGTGGAACACCGTGTAATCTGACTAACTCCCTGATATAGAGTTTGGCATAATCCTCGGCGAAATAAGAAATACGAACAGGAAGAAAATGAGCTAACTTGGTCATTCTATCTATAATGACCCAGACTGAATCATGCTGATGACGAGTTCTAGGCAAACCCATCACGAAGTCCATGTTAACTTCTTCCTATTTCCAAGTAGGAATAGTGAACTCTTGCATGGAACCGCTAGGTTTCTGATGCTCTATCTTAAACTGCTGACATGTACAACACTTAGCCACAAACTCTACAATATCTCTCTTTATCCCACTCTACCAATAGATCTCCTACATGTCATGGTATATCTTAGTGGCCCCTAGATGAATAGAGTATCACGCACTATACGCTTCTGCAAGTATTCGCTGCCTCAATTCATCTACACCTGGAATACATAGACGACCCTGACAACGAAGAACACCATCTCCCCCTTGGGAGAAAACCTTGACTTTTTGATTTTGAACTTACTCTTTGAGCTTAACAAGGCTAGGATCCCTGTCTTGTTTCTCTTTCACTTCGGAAACTAGAGATGACTCTGAACTACTATGAACACATACACCACCCTCTGAAGAATCGACTAAGCGAATGCCTAGTCTGGCAAGCTAATGGATCTCCTGAGCCATCTTTTTCTTACTATCCTCAACGTGAGAAATACTACCCATGGAGAGTCAACTAAGAGCATCGGCCACAATATTGGACTTTCCTGGATGATAAAGAACACTCATGTCATAATCCTTCAAGAGCTCTAACCACCTTCTCTGGCGAAGATTGAGACCTTTCTGGGAAAAGACATACTGGAGGCTTTTATAGTCTGTGAAGACATCTACATGAACTCCATAGAGATAATGCCTCCAAATATTCAAGGCTAAAACTACCGTTGCTAACTCAAGATCATGAGTAGGATAATTCTTCTCATGTGGCTTTAATTGTCTGAAGGCGTAAGCTATGACCTTACCATGATGCATGAGGACACAACCTAAACCCACTCTGGATGCATCACAATAGACTACAAAACCATCTGAACCTTTTGGAATAGCTAGAACTGGAGCGGAGGTGAGTCGAGTTTTACACTCTTGAAATCTCTTCTCGCATGAATCTGACCACTAAAACTTAACCTTATTCTGAGTCAATCTGGACATGGGAAATGCAATAGAAGAAAATCCCTCAACAAACCATTTGTAATAGCCAGCCAAACCCAAGAAACTCCTAATATCTGATGGAGATACGGGTCTGGGCCAGTTTCTTACTGCCTCAGTTTTCTGAGAATCTACTCTAATGCCATCACCGAAAATAATATGGACAAGGAATGCTACTGATCTTATCCAAAATTCACACTTTCTCAACTTAGCAAATAATTGGTGATGCTTGAGAGTCTGAAGAACAATCCTGAGATGGTCTGCATGATCACGCTCTGTGCGAGAATAGATCAAAATATTATCTATGAATACTATGACAAACATGTCCAAGTTCTGCTTGAACACACGGTTCATCAAATCCATACAAGTTGCAGGGGCATTGGTAAGACCAAATGACATGACTAAAAATTCAAAGTGACCATACCGAGTATGGAAAGCTGTCTTCGGAATGTCATATTCTCCAACTCTGAGCTGATGATATCCCGATCTGAGGTCTATCTTGGAGAAGTAACTGGCACCCTGAAGTTGGTCGAAAAGATCATCAATCTTGGGAAGAGGATATCTGTTCTTGACCATGACCTTGTTGAGTTGATGGTAATCAATACACATCCTGAGAAAACCACTTTTCTTGCGCATGAATAATACTGGCACACCTCATGGGGAAACACTGGGTTTGATGAATCCCTTATCTAAGAGATCCTTCAACTAATCTTTCAGTTCCTTAAGTTCTGCTGGTGTCATTCTGTTTGGCGGAATAGAAAGAGGTTGAGTATCTGGAAAAAGGTCTATGCCAAAGTCTATTTCCCTTTTGGGAGGAATGCCTTGAAGATCTCCGAAAAAGATATCTGAGTATTCATTAACAACAGGGACTGTTTCGAGACTGGGATATTCAGAACTGGAATCTTTAACATGTACGAGATGATACACACACCCCTTAGAAATTATTTTCCTTGCCCGAAGGTAGGAAATAAGTTGACCCTTGAATGCAGAAATGCTACCCTTCCACTCTAGGATGGGCTCATTCGGGAACTGAAACTGAACTATCCTATTTCTGCGGTCGACTGTGGCATAGAAGGAATGAAGCCAATCTATGCCGAGAATGATGTCAAAATTAGTCATCTCTAACTCCACTAAATCTGCTGACATGGATTTCTGAGATATCATGACCGAGCAGTTCCTGTATACCCGCCGGGCTATGATGGTTTTCCCACTGGGGTAGAGACTAAGAAGGGCTCTGCTAGGACTTTGGAACTGATTTCGAAATCGCTGGCTATGTATGGAGTAACAAAAGATAAAGATGCACCTGGTTCTAGCAAAGCATAAACATGAACATGGAAAATATGTAACATACCAGTAACGACATTAGGAGAATTTTCCTGATTCTGCCGGGACTGAAGAGCATAGAGTCTATTTAGGCGTTGCCCACTGGTAGCACTGGAAATGGCACCCTGCTGGTTCGGGCGACTAGACTGAGTTGTAGAATAATTTTGCTGACCCTAAAGACTTGACTGCAGACACTTCCTAATCCTGTGGCCTGGCTTGCCACAACCAAAACAGACATCACTACTGGCTTTGCAAATGCCCTTGTGGTTCTTACCATAAGTCCGACAAAGGGGATTCATTCAGGCACTGCTAACACTGCCCTGAGATTTAAAGCCTGGCGCTTTGTTTCTATTGCCGTATTTAAACTTCGGCACTGGAGCGCTGGTAGAGGAAGGAGCTGGAATGGCTGACTTGGAGCAAAACTGTGAACGGTTTTCTCCATCTGACTTAGGGTGAGCAAAGTTGAAATTAGCTGACCTTGCTTTCTTGTTCTACCTCTCCCTAGTCTTAAACTTCTGCTCTTCTACTTACTGGGCATGGGTCATGAGTCTGGCTAAGGTCATATCACCGATCAGCATCGCAGACCTACACTCATTTACCACGCTATCATTGACCCCTGACACGAACTTGCTCATCTTAGCTCTATTGTTTGCAACCACATGAGGGGCATACCTGGCTAGCTGAGTAAATCTGAGAGAATACTCCCTAACCATCATATTCCCCTACCTGAGGTTGATGAACTCAAGAACTTTGACTTCCCTCAGCTCTTGGGGAAAGAATCTGTCTAAGAAGGTTGTGACAAATTCCTCCCACTCGATAGGGCCTATATCATCTAACCTCTTGGACTTCCACTATTTGTACCAATCATGAGAAATATCCTATAAATGGTAGGCGGCTAACTCAGCACTCTTAATAGAAGTAACACCCATGATGTTGATGACCTTCTGGACTTGGTCAATGACCTCCTGAGGGTCCTCATCAGACTTAGACCCATGGAAAGATGAAGGATTCATCCGGGTGAAGTCCCGAACCCTAGCTGCTTTAGGAGTGGCCAATGGATTGGACGGAATGACTGGTGGCCATTCATTCTGTGTAGCCATGGACTGAGCAAGTGTGGTAAATGCGGCTCTAAACTCCACATGGAAACATGTTCGCCCAAAGGATCTTCGGGCTGAGGAGCTGGCTGATTTCTTCTCTTTGGGGCCATGGTCTGGAATAAGAGAAGAATGGATTAGACTGAGAGTTTAACTTGTGATTATGCTCACTAGCATGACATGAATAATGAAGAAAGGGGACTGTTCCTAAAACATCTTATAGCCTCCCGCACATAAATGTGGCGCGCAACACACCCATGTACAAGACTCTACTAGATGCGGCTTTCAGACTTTCTAGGACTCTATTAAACCTTAGGCTTTGATACCAAGTTTGTAACACCCCGATTCGCTGAACCGGAACGCTACACGGTGCTCATGACCCCGAGGGACCACAAGCTAACCCATAACTGATATCTGTACCTGTATATTGCAAATCATGATATAATAATATAGAATACATAGAACTGTAAGGCCATAAGGTTCAACTGAATGCAATCATGTGGGTGAAAATAACCAAAACAACTCAATCTGAACGTAAATTTGAACATAAATCTGAAAGCCTCTAAACTATCTGAATAAGGAGTTGAAGGAACATGTCTACAACTAACTCCATAAAACTGAACTAAAGAAATAAATAAATGAATCAAATCATATTGTCCTCGAATCAATGATGACTCACTGTGTCTCTGCGACTGGAATGCTATCGCTACTGCTGGGCTGGAGCTTGTGTCTCGGAACCTATGGTGTAATATGAAAAGAAAGCACCATAGCGCAAATGCGTCAGTACAACTAGAGTACTGAGTATACGAGAAAGGTAGGATAAATATAAAGGGTTTCATGCATGAACAACACTGACTGACTAATATGAACGTGGGAGTGTAAACACACATATATAGAAACTGGGACCGTGAATACGTGATAGCATGACCTGTAAGCTAATACATGGTTTACTGATAACTGTCATGACTGATACTGAAACTGATAACATGGACAACTGTATCTGACAGTCCTGTATATACTGAAATCTGAAGAACACCCTGAGTTCTTTTACTGAGACTGATACTAAAACTGTGAGAGGTAGTGTTTAACCGACATACCCCATGTATACCGTTATGGCTGAGCTGGGGTCCAATCTCTACCCCGACTAGAGGGGTGTCAATACCGTGCCACGGGTAAGGATAGCTTGTGAGTGACCCTTATCTGGCGGGTACTCAATGAGAATGGTGGGAACCCTAAACTGACGGGTTAAGCCACCTCATCAACCCTAAGTTGACGGGTTAAGATGTCTCAACCTATGTTGGCTACGTAGTTCTGAAACACAAGGATGACTACTAAGAATCACACCCTGAACTGGCGGGTGAGTTCCCATCCTTGAGTTCACTCGGTGCTAACCTCTACTCCCATCTGGAGGGACTGAACATGAATAACTGACTGTACATGACTTAATCTTACTGAATTTCGTTGACTGGCAAAATGTTACTGATATCTAACAACTGACTAAGATCATGAGGTTTTCCTGAGTCACATGACTGACTGAAGTATATGGAATCATAGCTTGAGTTTGGATATCGTGAAACATGACATGGATCTAGGCACACAGCTATAGTTTTTGGGTACAAGTACCCTCAGGACTCGATGGAAAGAAACCAACACACATAACTGACTTGATCATAAGAGTAGAGTCCATAATTTATAATATCATAAGTAGGGATCTCATACTAAACATGGTTATCAACAATGTATTGCAGGATTTCATATCACGTGGAAGTACTTGCACAATCTTAATATCATGTTCATTGCATAATCATATTGGCAACACATACTAATAGCATGGAAGTTCATGTGGATTGCATGGTTATCATACATCTTGTTCATAAGAAGGATTTGCAAGTAAACATAGCATAATTTCATAAGAATAGTTCATGAGTATTCCAACAACATTTATAAGGCGCATTATCAATATAGAAGTCATTGGAACGTAAGGGCATATCATGAATCCTTCACTTAGTCATAATTTAGCTATATTGCATGATTTCTAGTTTCTTAGGAATTTTATCAAACACCTTACATGCACATCTTAAGCATAGGTGAAATCATCAAATTATACATCATGAACAACTAAATTTACATGTTTCCATCTCATATGATATCATGGATTCATAAAAACATATAAAGATTCCATCTTGGGAATCACCCAATATCAACAACATGATCATCAACACCCAACAATAGAGAAATCATACTTTATAATGAAAAAGAGAGTTTTTGAACTTTATGGATGAAAGGGATCCATAAATCAACTCGCGCATACCTTAGAAGGAAAGATTCTTGATGATTAGCAGAGGAATTTCCTTGAAATAAGATCTTCAAGATTAGTTACACAACCTTAGTTGTTTTTATCCTTTAGTACTCTTGGATGATGAGCTTTGAGATGATAATAGGGTTGTCATATGATTAGAAGCTATATATTTTGTAGGGTTAAGTTTAGGGACGTGTAAGGAGTGTTAAAAGACTTAATTACCCTTAAAACAACTCAAAACGGAGTATTTTTTACACCTGAAATTGACTTAGGTGGCGCCCAAGTGATTGCCTAAGCTAACTTAGGTGGCGCGTAACCAATTGCCTATGCTTACTGTCTCTCACGAAAATGGGCATAACTTTTCGCTCGGGTATTGGATTAAGGCAAAATTAGTATCATTGGAAAGCTACTTTGATTCTCTACAATTTTCTGGGTCTAAATCAGCCAAAATACCACATTACATTAAGTTATACTCGTTCAAAGATGACCCTTGCAAAATCGAACACTAAAACTTGATGGTTTAAAAAACTCTTAGCTTGTATTACCTTAAGTGACTCATATGAACATGCTTAATGCATCATAAGCTATCCTATCACTAGGATAGGATATTCATTGTAAGTCATGTACTCAAGTATGAATCACAGGATAGGAGATTTCATACGTAGGAATACTTATTCACTTCCTAGCTTAGAAACATGTGGGGTATTACAATGCATAAAAGATTTCAAGACTATAAGTCTGTTCTTGAATACAATTCTGCCATGTTCAAAATTTCTTCTCAATTAAAACTATATGGAGATACGGTCAATGATGACGATATGATGAAAAAGAGGCTCACGACTTTTCATGTCTCGAATGTGCTCTTACAGCAACAACATTGAGAAAAAGGTTTCAAGAAGTATACTGAACTAAGTTCTCATCTTCTCATGGCTGAACAAATAATGATTTGTTGATGAAAAATCACGAGAATCGACCTACTGGATCTACACCATTCCCTGAGGTGAATGATGTGCATGCTCACCATGCTAGGCGTGGAAAAGGTCGCAGCCCTGATCGAGGACGTGGTCATGATAACCAAGAAAGAAACCTGATTTCGGGTGTTAATCATTCGTCGAATAAAAAGAGAAAAGATGAGAAACGTGAAGCAATTACTTATTTTTGATGTGGTGGAAAAGGACATTATTCACGTGACTTTCATGCTCTCAAGTACTTGGTTGATCTTTATCAAGCATCACTAAAGAAGAAAGAGAGAAATTTTGAGGCTAACTTTCTCTCTGAAAATAATGTTGACATCACAAGCTTGGATGTAGCAGATTTCTTTGAGCACCTTGAAAGAAAGATTGATCACTTGATTGGTGATAGTTCCGTAAATATGGAAGAATGAATGATTTGTTATTTTATTTTATTTTTATTGATAAGAGTTAGTGAATAAAAATCATGTAAAAATAGTTGTTTGCACGAGTATTAATTTTTTATTAGTATTAATTAGTTTAATTATATTATTGTTATTTATTATTGAATTGAATTGAATTTCAATTTTGTCATTATTTATTGAAAAAAAATGATATTATTATATATATTTGTTGAAAAGAAGAATGAAAAAAAAATGGAATAACAATACTACTAAAATTAAAGTTGCTATTTTTCAAAAGGATTTGCTTTTGCAAGATGATGACTGCTTTTCAATTAGTCTGATGATTACTTTTCCAGTACTACTAATATTGTTATTCGTTTCTGAAAGAGAAAAAAAAAAGAAATTGGTTGTTGGCTGGGCAACCAAGGATGCCTATGCCCTGCGTACCTTTTTATTATATTGTTTTAATGTTCCATACTACTTAATTATTAATTTCTTTATCAAATATAATATAACAATATTATGTTGATATTGCATGTTAACATTCTAACTAAAAGAATATTGTTTTCACGTATTTTGTTTTTTCTTAATTATTGAATGCTAAGCTAATCACGTACTAATTGGACATATATTTTTTAGTAAAGTGTGATTAACAACTTCTTATAAGCTTTCGTTTTGTACAAAGGCTTAATATATATTTTATTTGGTGTATGTCATTTTATTTGAAGATATGAATAATTTTTAAAGTAAGTTGTCCAATTGTGAGGATATTTGTTTGATTGATTCTGGCACTACACATATGATATTTAAAGACGAAAAATATTTCTCTCATCTAAACATGAGCAAGATTAATGCTACTACAATTTCTGGTAGTGCTAATTTGATTGAAGGCTTCGGAAAAGCCATTATAATCTTGCCCAAGGGAACTAAACTCATCATAAATAATGCTATGTTCTCTCCCAAGTCTTGGAGAAACTTGATGAGTTTTAAAGATATCCGTGAAAATGATTATCATATCAAGACAATTGATGAGATGAATCTTGAATATCTTGGTATGACCAAGAATGTCTCTGGGCAGACATGTGTTATTGAAAAGTTCCCTTCTTTATCTTCTGGCCTGTATTGGACAAAAATTTGTGCAATTGAGGCACATTCTATATTAAACTGGAAGTTTACTAATTCCAATACTTTCGTACTTTGGCATGATCGTCTGGGACATCCTGGATCTATAATGATGAGACGAAACATAGAAAATTCAATGGGCATCCATTAAAGAACTTGAAGGTTTTTTCGAATGGTGAATGTTCATGCAATGCTTGTTATCAACGCAAGCTGATTGTGAGGTCATTGCCAATAAAAATTGGGATTGATTCCCCCGCATTCTTGGAATGCATACATGGGGATATTTGTGGACCCATTCACCCACCTAGTGGGTCATTTAGATACTTCATGGTCCTAATAAATGCTTCTTCTAGATGGTCTCATGTGTGCCTTTTGTCATCTCGCAACTTGAAATTTGCAAAATTATTGGCACAAATAATACGATTACGGACACAGTTTTTCGATAATCAAATTAAGTCTAATCGTCTTGATAATGCTACCGAATTTTCATACCAAGCATTTAATGACTATTGCTTATCGATTGGGTTAAGAGTGGAATATCTTGTACCCCATATTCACACTCAAAATGGCTCTACTGAGTCATTAATTAAACGTCTGTAGTTGATAGCAAGACCATTTTTTATGAAAACTAAGTTGCCCACTTTTGTTTGGGATCATTCAATTTTGCATGTTGCAACACTTGTTCGTCTTAGACAGATAAATTGTCATAAATTTTCTCTGTTATAATTGTTTTGGGCTCAAGAGCCTAATATATCTCATTTGAGAATCTTTTTAGTGTGGTGTATATGTGCCTATAGCACCACCAAACCGCACCAAAATGGGCTCCCAAAGAAGGTTAGAAATTTATGTTGGGTTTGAATCACCCTCCATTATTCACCATCTTGAACCATTAATACGAGATATGTTCACTGTTTGATTTGCAGATTATCGGTTAGATGAGATAGTTTTTTCAAAATTAAGGGTAGAAGATAGTGACATCAAAAGAGAAATTTTATGGAAAAATCCATCACTATCTTATCTTGATCCACGTGCTTCTATTAGTGAGCAAGAACTACAAAAGATTATTCATCTGCAGAAAATTACAAATCAAATGCCGGACGCATTTACAGATTTGAGAAGGATCACTAAATCACATATTCCTATAGAGAATGTCCCAATTCAAATTGATATCCTTAAAGGACCTCCACTAGTGTAGTAGCTAATAAATCTAAAGCACACTTGAAGTGTAGTAGACCATTAGGTTCTAAGGATTGAAATCCTAGAAAAAGAAAAAAATGATCTAGATGACACTATGAAAGATCCTCATATGAAAGTTCAAGATTTGAGGAATGTTAATATTCCTGAAGGAATTAATGAGCCTGAGACTCAAGAAAATAAGGAACTATCCATAAATTTAAGTGATGTTGAAACTAATTTGAATCGATCTGAAATAGTAGTGGATTATATCTTTGCATATAATGTTGCAACGAATGCAAGATAGTGAGGATCTTGAACCTTGATCTATCACAGAATGTCGACAAAGAAATAACTGATCAAAATGGCAAGAAGCAATTCAATTTGAATTGAATTCACTTGCCAAACGTGAAGTTTTTGGACCTATAGCTCAAACACCTAATGGTGTTAAGCCTGTTGGCTATAAATGGGTCTTTGTATGAAAAACAAATGAGAAAAATAAAATATAAAGGTATAAAACACGTCTTGTTGCACAAGGTTTTTCACAATGGCTTGGTGTCAATTATGACGAGACATATTCACCAGTTATGGACGCAATAACATTGCGTTATCTTATTAGTTTCACTGTCTATGAGAGACTTGAAATGCATTTGGTGGATATGGTAACACCCTATCTATATGGATCACTTGATAATGAGATATACATGAAAATTTTCGAAGGATTAAAAATACCAAAAATATTAGTTCAAAGCCTCGAAAAATGTATTGCATTAGATTGCAAAGATCATTGTATGGTTTGAAGCAACCTGAACGCATGTGGTATAACTGTCTTAGAGAATATTTATCTAAGGAAAGTTACACGAATGATGAAATTTGCCTATGTATTTTCAAAAAGAAAACAACGTCGGAGTTTGTTATACTTGTTGTCTATGTCGATGTCATAAACCTTATTGGAACGCCAATAGAGCTTCAAAAGGCAATTGATTACCTAAAGAAAGAATTTGAGATGAAAGATCTCAGAAAGACAAAGTTATGCCTTGGTTTATAAATTGAGCATTTGACAAATGGTATCTTTGTCCATCAATCCGCCTACATAAAAAAGGTGTTGAAACAATTCTATATAGATGGAGCACAGCCATTAAGTACTCCGATGGTTGTTCAATCACTTGATGTAAATAAGGATCCATTCCGACCTCAAGAAAAGAATGAGGAACTCCTTGGTCCTGAAATATCATATCTTAGTGCAATTGGTGCACTAATATATCTTGCAAATACTACAAGGCCTGATATAGCCTTTTTAGTTAATTTGTTAGCAAGATATAGTTCTGCTCCTACTAGGAGACATTGAATGGGATCAAACACATATTACGGTATCTAAAGGGGACTATCGATATGTGCTTATTTTATTCTAAAGATTGCAGTTTCGGTCTTGTTGGTTATGTTGATGCTGGGTACTTATTTGATCCGCATAAAGCTCGGTCTCAAACAGGCTATGTATTCATATATAGGGGTATTGCCATATCTTGGAGATCAACAACGCGGTCTATCATAGTCACTTCATCGAACTATGCTGATATTATACTTATTCATGAAGCAAGCCAAGAGTGTGTGTGGTTGAGATCCATAATACATCTCATGTAAGAAAAATGCGGCTTGAAATGTGACAAAGTACCCACGATTTTATATGAAGATAATATATCATGCATAACACAACTTAAGGGAGAATTCATAAAAGGAAATAGAACGAAACACATTTCGCCAAAGCTCTTCTATACACATGAGCTCAAAAAGAATGGTGATATTGACGTACAACAGATTCGTTCAAGTGACAATGTGGCTGATTTATTCACCAAGCCTCTTCCAATTGCAGCTTTCAAGAAGATGGTGGACAAGACCGGAATGCAAAGGTTCAAAGATGTTCTTATTAGGGAAAGCTAATACGCGTTGTACTCTTTTTTCCTTACGAGGTTTTGTCCCACTGGGTTTTCCTTGTAAGGTTTTTAATGAGATAGCCTATACGCGTATTGTTAGACATTCAAGGGGGAGTGCTATGATGCATATCAATTTTAGTGAATGTCTATCAAGATCTATCAAGATCTATTTGATGTCTATCAGGATTTGATGTATCTATCTTTTAGTGTGAAACTAAAAGCAAATTTTTCCCCTATAAATAGAAGGGACTCCTTCATTGTAAATCATCCCTTAAGAGAAATAACAACTACTCTCTATTCTTCTCCTTCTTTATTCTTTCTTGTTTTATGACAAAGAACATTTTCTTTCTTCTGCTTATGGCCTTTTATCTTATGTGAAGAGATATAACTCTTCAATCAAGACATAACTCTTCAGTAGAGACATAACTTTTCAAATTATCTTTTCCAATCAGACATGCCTTTTCTTCCTATTATTTATTAATATAAATAATAATATATTATTTACCTCTTAATATGGATCCAGATTGACCCATTATTTATTAATATAAATAATAATATATTATTTACCTCTTAACATGGATTCAGATTGACCCACATGGGTTACCCGCTCAAATTTCCTTCATCATCCTCAATGAATTCTGACCGTTTCGCCTCTACTTCTTGGTATCTCAAGTGTTTAATTAGCTAGGTTTAGTTCTCTTGTTAATTGTTATGCTCAATATTTGGAGTAAAATTTGCACTATAGGAAGTTACAATAATTAATAATTTAAAATATTTGAAAAATATATATTAAAAATCATGGTTAAAAGAACTCATTTCAGTTCGAAATTCTAATCAAAACTAGCATTATATAATTAAATTGAGACAGAAAAAATATTTGTTATTAAAATTTATAATAATATATTTGCATGTTGTCAATTAAAGAAAACGATGTGAAATTAGTAACTATCCTATACAACACGTGTAACAATTAAATACCACAATGACAAAATATGTCATCTTAGTGTACAGCAGAATCATAAACATATGGAGTAGTACTAATAAAATATTCTGCAAGTCATTTAGAGTAAAATTAATATTTATAACTCATGTGACCATGATATACCTATATATATGTAGTATATTGCATTGTACAAGCAACCCACCCACTGGTTATAGTAATTAGATTCTTCCCACTCAATGGTTGTGATAATTAGATTCTTCAATGGTTGTGATAATTAGATTCTTCTCCCATTGCCAAGGAGATTAATTTGGATCTATGTTGTGCTCTCTCTGCTGATAGGCTAATTTAATATTATTTAAATCCTATGAATTCAATTTTTTTATTTTAATATATCATGGAGGGTGTGTAATTTGGTATATGAAAGAAAATATTTATCAAAAAATATTTTTTAATTTTTTCATGTTCGATTGTACAAAATATTTGGAGAATATTTTCTCCAGAGAAACAAAATTCGGAGATATTTTCTCTAGGAAAACAAAATTTTTGGAATTTTTTTTAGGAAATCAAGTTTTTTAAAAATGAGGAAAATGATATTTCCAGTAAAAGTTGAAAAAATAAGTTCCTCGGATTCGATTTTGTATTGATTATATCGTCTTCATTCTCGAATACACCTCATGTTCACCCCTACCCTTGAACCCCATCCCCACTGCCCCAACAGCCCTACCCTAATCTTCGTCTCCCATAGCATTTGTCTAGATTATAAGTAAAATGCATTTAAAATAATACTTTTCGTAAGAAATTAAGTTAGAAATCCACTTATATTCCTAGATAATATTTTCTAAGAAAATATTTTCACTTCAGACCAGAGACACTTGTAACCTATTATATTTTTAAAATTATGAGTTTAAAACTTTGCTGAATTTTAATTTTTTTTATACATAAATTCCTACTTCACTTAGAAAATACTGAATTCATGAACTCAGTGCTGTAAGACCTGCAGACGCCCTTTCTCTCCACTATATATACCCCTACCAGCCTTTAGTTTCAATAACTCAAAAATATAGGAAGTTGCACATTGTGTGTTACATAGTTCAGTAAGGTTGTTTTTGAAAAAAAAAAAATCCTATATTTTAATATAATGGGTTTTAATGAAACTAATCCCATAATAAAAACATCATCAGATGGAGTATGGCAAGGAGAACCTACTTTACACTATGCTTTCCCATTGTTGATTATTCAAACAACATTAGTTGTTTTCCTCAGTCGATTACTTGCTTTCCTCCTCAAGCCACTCCGTCAACCTAAAGTCATCGCGGAGATCCTCGTAAGTTTTGAGCACTGTCAGTATATTCTTTCGTTTTATTTTAAAGAATGTTACACTGATCCCTCGTTAGTTGCTTATATAGCTACTACATGTTTAACTAAACCAAGTATTTTTAACGTGGGCATGATTTTATTGAACGTGAAGCATATGTGTGTGTGAAAAGTTACTCAATTTTAATAAATATAATATTTTGATCTCATAATTTCAAACGTAGAAATGTTTAGAACTTTAAACACTTAGCATATATCAAGTTTAAATACTGAATCCACGTGTAGTTATACGTACACGTTCAAGGATGTGTTAGAGAAGGTCACATATATTTGTCCCTAATTGATTTAATTTGTAATTAAGTTGTTTATAATTGTCTTGAATTACTCCACCCATTGCCTTAACACTAAGAATTAACTCTATCTTAAATAGATCCTCATCATAGTATAATTAACTCAAACTTTCAAAATTAAAATGTATTTATTTTTTATTTATTTATTTTTGGTATTTTCAGGCAGGGATTATGCTTGGACCATCAGCATTTGGGAGGAACAAAACTTTCACACATTGGATTTTTCCATCATGGAGTACTCCAATTCTTGAATGTGTATCAAGCGTAGGCCTCTTATTTTTCTTATTCCTTATTGGCCTTGAATTGGACCTAAACACCATACTTAAAAGTGGGAAAAAGGCTGCTGGAATTGCATTTGCAGGAATTTCATTGCCCTTTCTCTTTAGCATTGGAGTTACTTTTGTTCTAAGAAAAATAATCAAAGGGATTGATAGTGTTGGATATGGAGAATTTTTCTTGTTCATTGGTGTTTCACTTTCAATCACTGCCTTCCCTGTTCTTGCTCGAATCCTAGCAGAATTAAGGTGAGTTGAATTGTATGATCGTTTCATTTAAAGAGTTTAAGTTGTCAGTTGAAAACTGTTTTTTGTTTTTAAAAAAAGCTTATATATAATATTGGAAGTTGGAACACCATTCGATTAAAAAAAAGGCGGATATGGGATTACCCTATATCTTTGTCTAAAATAGAGGCCACATATATATGTCGAGTCATCTTTGTCTAAGGAGTGTTAATTGACATCCTTTTAATGCAAAATTACACTGTGTAGATACATAACCTTTTTTTATTTATGTACATATACTATATGTTATGTTGAATTCCTTTATTGTTTCTATGTGGTTTGTTTTTTTATATTTTGACTTATCACAGTGAAAATTCAGTTACACTGATGATATCATATACTCGAAACTCTTATGTGATTAATTAGGCATGGAGGGAAAAATAGGAACCCTAATTTGAAAAATTCATGGAGTTTAATTGTATTACTATATCTTAGTTGCCTTTTATTCATATGAATGTGATATTTGTTACAAGATTATTTATTCATTCGTTCACTTCCTTAAATGTTGATACTGCTTACAAATTATGTGTACGTTACCATATGATATCATACTGAATTGGTGAATTATGAGCCCATCTCAACTAAAAGATTAAACTGCTTGCTAGAAAGTTCATGTCATGATTTTAATTATTGTAATTATATTATGTCTCGACAGGTTACTTACTACACAAGTTGGTGAAATGGCCATGGCAGCAGCTGCATTCAATGATGTTGCTGCATGGATTTTACTTGCTCTTGCAGTTGCTCTAGCAGGAGGAACAACAGCTCATCATAGTCCTTTAATTTCCCTATGGGTTCTTCTATCTGGAATTGGATTTGTGATTTTTATGTTCCTAATTATTAGACCAATTATGATTAAGGTGGCACAAAAATATTCAAGTGGTGGGAACAACAATAATATTGTTGAGGAATTATACATATGTTTGACCTTAGTTGGAGTAATGTTGTTTGGTTTTACGACTGATTTTATTGGTATACATGCAATATTTGGAGCATTTATTTTTGGATTAGTTATACCAAAAAATGGGGATTTTTCAGGGAGGTTAATTTCAAGAATTGAAGATTTTGTTTCTGGATTATTATTGCCACTTTATTTTGCATCAAGTGGGATTAAGACTGATATTTCACAAATTCATGGTGTTGGGGCATGGGGACTTGTGGTTCTTGTTGTGTCAACAGCTTGTGCAGGGAAAGTTTTGGGGACATTTATAGTGGGAATTATGTTCTGTGCTATACCAATGAGGGAAGCCTTAGCACTTGGATTTTTGATGAATACAAAAGGGTTGGTGGAGCTCATTGTTCTAAATATTGGCAAAGAAAAAAAGGTCAGGTTTTACTATTATTTGTTTCTAATTTATATGATAGTGTTTTGACTACATAGAGAATTTGTGGAGAAAAGAAGGATTTCTATCGCATAATAAAAGCAACCATAGATCGTAGTAAAGTCTTAGACGTGTGATGATATTTTTGTGGTGATAATTAAGAGCATATGTCGTTAATGTGAGTTTGAAATCGA
>NC_061119.1:24197759-24230737 GCF_002878395.1 Capsicum annuum
TATACGTTAAATATATACGTCTATAGAAGATATATACACATATATACGTACCATTCAATATATAAGTACTACTTTAAATAAAATATACTACAATATATACACACTCTATATATATAGTTATTTACTAATTTATAAAACATATACACATATATACGTTAAATATATATGTCTATAAAAGATACATACACATATATACATACCATTCAATATATATGTACACATATAAAATATATGTACTTCTTTAAATAAAATAGATGCTACTTAATATAATAAATCAATAATACTTTATATTAAATTAGTCCGTTTGTTTATTTAAAAATAATAAAATTAAACGAACCAGTTTCGGGCCGATTAACCGGCGGTCCTGAATCGGGCTTGGTCTGAGCCGGGTTAACCGGGCCCAAAATTAAAAATTAATTGGCCCGGGCCCTGGTACGCTACAGTCCGTGGGCTGATCGGATCGGGTCAAACTGGGCTAATTTTTATAAGTGGACCGGGTCAGGTCGGTCCGGCCTACTTGACGGGTATAGTTTCAGCTAATGAACTAGCTTTTTAGGGTGAATTGACTTCAATATCTTTTTTCCAATTATGACATTAGAATCATATTTATTTCAATTCTTAGTCTAACTGATATTAAGACTCATATTTTTTGCCCATGCTCTAGTTTGCAAACTTGGGTGTACCGGAATTTCCAATATTTTTTTATAAGTGAGCTTTTGGAGATAAGTTATACCAAGAAAAGAAAACTTTCATCAAGCATTTGATAATTGTTTGTTGCGTCATTTCTTCATCCCAATTCCTTATGATGTCACATGCCAACAGCTAGCCCCAGTGATCACTTCTCACAGTTCATGTCGTTCATTGATGATTTATAACTTTGAAATAATTGTCATTCACTTATTTATCCAGTTGGAAATCGATGAAAGGATAATATAAAGCTGAAAGAGTTACGTAACCTATACTATAAGTTGACTAGTTATATACAGTTATGATGACAATTAAAGGAGAAATTTAATGATCTCTAGTTCCACCGTTTAATAATCCTATGCAAGAAAGCAACTACTCCATCATTTATTTATTTTTGGCTCATGTTGATTTGATAATAGGAAAACATTGATTGTCAAGTAGAGATTTATTTTATTAAACTAATATCATTTTATTAGGTTTTGAAAAAATTAAATTTGACTATTAATATTTCAGTTATTTAATAATAGGAATAATATTAAAAGAAGATAATAAATTTGTTTTGGTAAGTTGAAACAACTTAACAACTACTGTTTTTAGTAAAAAGGGCAAAACGCGGAGTATATCTTGTACCCAAAATTCAGGTCAAATGATTTCATTTTGGGGAATTGGCTTTTAGTCCCTCAAATACATATACATTTTTATTTTGATTTTTGTATTTTTTTATTATGCTCATTTAATCTTCAATTAATATGTGTACTTTTGATTTATTTAACTATGAATCTTCGCAAATTCAATAGATTACTAAGTGTTTAATCATTTAATTATTTATTTATTATATTATATTATATTAGAATGTGATTTCACCTAAATAAGCATACACTAACTTAAGAGATGATTAAATACTTAATTTATTCCTTGATGCATATTAATTCTTAGATTCAATTTCTAGTTACGTTTTTTCCCTTGGCACGAGGAATAGTCATTTATTACACTAATATTTTGACATCATATATACTACTACAAATATTTAATTTAATTTTATTTTTTTCTCCATTAGGTTTTGGACGATGAGACATTTGCAATATTGGTGATCATGGCTCTTTTCACAACCTTCATTACAACTCCTATAGTAATGGCTATTAACAAGAAACCATCATCAAAGGAAGATTTTCAACTCGAAAAACCACAGAAAAAGACCAAAAAACAAAACAATCTCCAAATCCTAGCGTGCTTACGTGGCCCGAGAGATGCACATACGCTCATTAACCTCATAGAGTCACTAAGGTCCGATAAAAACAACAATAACTACGCCTCAGTCATCAAACTATACGTGATGCGACTCGTGGAATTCACCGACCGGCTCTCGTCTATAACCATGGTTCAACGCACCCGAAAGAACGGGTTCCCGTTCATCAGTGGGGTGCTCCGCGGAGACAACTCGACCGATCAAGTGGGCGCAGCGTTCGAGGCGTATAGCACGCTAGGACGGGTCATTGTTCGACCCGCAATGGCTATATCTGGTTTATCGGACTTGCATGAGGATATTATTCATGTTGCGGAGAAAAAACGAGTTGAATTGATTATTTTGCCATTTTATAAATATTGGCAAATAGAAGGGAATGAAGTGGAGATTCATGCAGGTAAGAGGGTAAAATGGATAGGTTGGGTTATGTTTGAGCGGGTTAAAAGTATATTTTAAAATTAATAAACGAATTGAGTTACGGTCGGGTTATATTTGGGCAGGTCAAACGTATACTTTTAAATGAATAAACAAGTTGAGGCATGCATGACCAATCAAAATTTGCTTTAGGTCAAGATAAGCAGGTCAATTTGAATCAAATAATAGGTCATAATCTAATCTGTTCAACCCAATGGTTTTCATATATATTTTTTTTTTCGATATTTTGTTTAATTATCAAATCAAACTAGTCATAGCTTTTCTAGCTATTTGTTATGACCATATCAAACACATCAAACTGAAAAAGAGTTACTACAATGTTTTGATAATTAAGTTTTTTCACAATCAATATTTTAGTTCTAAATATGGAGTGAATAGTGGGCTATTAATAACTCAGAAGTCTCAAACTCATCCAGATCTTACTCGTTACATGATTTTTGTAGTAATTTGTTATATTACCGAGTAGAAAATTTCTTCTTATCATTATATACACTAACATATTAAAATAATACTAAATAATTAATCTGTCAAAATTCTCATGGATCGATTTGGTCAGGCTACATATTTAGCTAAAACTAAGCCCAAACTTATACGATCGAATGTCAAATGTGCTGAGCTAATAAGTAGACAGATCATTAAACCGCCAACCTTGAAATAGTTTTCGAGTCATGTTTTTGCATGTACTAATTTAGTCAACCCTATGTATGCCTCCCAAATTTGTCCACCCTTTTAAATGACAAGTTGGAGTACTACTCCAAAATGACTCGTCTCAATCCGCCCAAATCTAGGGGGATTGAGCGGATTATACTTTCATGAGCTAAATTTTTCCCTCGACATGCAGGGCAAGGATGGAAAATGGTGAATGAGAGAGTGATGAGTCGAGCGCCGTGCTCGGTAGCGGTGGTGATTGATCGTGGACTACAAGTTAACAATGGGATGAGAGTTTGCATTGTGTTTTTTGGAGGAGTTGATTGTTGTAAGGCATTGGAAATTGGTAGTAAAATGGTTGAACATCCTGCTATTAGAGTTACATTAGTAAGATTCATTCATCCTGGAAGTACTAATTTTGATGAAGCTCAAAGGTAAAATTATTAACCCTTCTATTGCACTGCTATTTTAGAAGTTATTTATACAATCACGGGGCCGTGGAAACAGCCTCATGCAGGAATGTAAGGTGAGTCTGCGTACAATAGATTCTTGTGATTCGTCCCTTTTCTGAATCTCACACATAGGGGGAACATTAGTGTATCGAATTGCCCTTTTACAATCAAGTTATGATCATGTCACTTATATATTAATTTCAAGTAAATTTTTATCCTTACTTCTTGCAACATCCATGGTCAAAATAGAAATTAACTTGCTATCTATAATTTTAAGTTATGGTTCTCGACTGCAACTCTTTTTGTTCACTAGATTTTGAATAAATTATTTATAATACATGTTGTGTGGATTCATAACACAAATGTAAGATTTGATCTGACGCTATCGAGTTCCGTCGAACCCGTAAACTTAATTCTATTGATAGTGTAAAAATCCTTATATTGCCATTATATTACTTAAATCCTTGTCTTTTGTGCATAATCGTAATAGTTCACCTAATATTTTCGATTATGTAATTATTTTATATATGATCCATGCATTTTAACTTGTCATGTTATTTTTCAAGTTATATACTAATCCTCAGTTATTATAGAGCAAAAGAAAATCTCACTAATTTATGTGTGATTACTTGTAATCATCAATTGATTATGCATAATAATTGGCTCTACCCCTTCCTCCTTCTCCGTACTTTTTTTTTTACCATTTTTAGGAGCTTCCACCTCTTTTGCTCTTTTGGTGACTCAACTCAAAACCTTCAGATTGAAAATGAGGGGTGCTTACTAGCCGAGCAACTCTATCTTGTCAAAAATGATGTGTATCTAAATTAATTGTACATGTGATGTGTTCCAATTCTATGAAACAGGTCTTTGGATGATATTACTATTTCAGAGTTCAAGATGAAGTGCGGTAAACAAATTCTATATGCTGAGAAAGAAGCAAACAATTATAATTTGGTGACTGAAGTGTTGGCAATTGGAAAATGTGGGGAATTTGAACTCATGATAATAGGGAATAAAGTTAAGTTCCCACAAGGCATAATGGCAAAACTATTTGATGAGCAACACTTAAATGAGAAGAATAATTCAGAATTTGGACCAATGGCTAATTTATTGGCTTCATCAGGCAAAGGGATAACAAGCTCTGTCCTAGTGATTCAACAACAACATGCTAGTAATGATATTGGGAACTCAAAAGTGGCTAGTTTTGTAGATGGTTCAGGCAACATTGATAACAATGTGTGATTAATTTGATATGATATGGTATTGTCATCAAATTAGTATTAGTTGTTGTCATTTTCTTGAGTGGAGGATGTATCAGAAATAACGTTTCAACCCCATGAGGATAGGAGTAAGGTCTGTGTATAAACCATTCTCCCCACTTGTAAGATTATAGTGGAATTGTTATTGTTGTCGTGTTGTTAGCTTTGGCAGTTGAATTTGAAGAATAGTAATTAAAGTTTACATTAGTGTGCTTTGTTTGTATATGTAGAAGAGTTGAAAAAAATGAGTGAAGTCCCTTCTCATCTCATATTATGACTATCTAAGACTTTAAGTTGTGTTTTTAATACGTCTTTTCAGTTGCGGCCCTGCTTTTTCTTCGAGGGTCACATAAATTATAACAATATGACGTGATATATGTACCAAGAACTATGTGATTCCTAATGGCACATGCAAGAAAATTATGTTGTCACCAACTATCACTGGATTATTTGTATTTGTACTATTAATAAACACAAGATTGAAAAGGAAAAAAATATATATATTAAGAATTACATAGTGTTCACGTATACTTTCTTAATTTAAAAATAGTTGGCCACTTTCTAAGATATTTATTTCACTTTAGTTGTTTTTTTCAATGAAATCAAGAGAATTTTATTATGTTCTTTTAATACTATCTTTATCATTAAATAACTAAACAAAATGTAATACTTAAATTTATATTTTCAAAACATAATTAATAAGACTAATTTGATAAAATAAACCCCTAATAAGCATTTTCTTAAAAGAGGTATCAAGTCAATAAGGGTCAACTATTTTAAAATGGAGGGAGTATATGCTAGATATGATGTTGGATTTGCATTTTGTTTTGCTCCCATTTATATACATTTTTGTGCTAAGTGTGTTTATGATCGGGTTGGTACGAATTTTTCATATATCAAATTAAATTATTTGCGTCGAATTTTTATACCTCTAAATCCAACAAACTAATAAAATTTGAATTTTTTAACTTTGAATTTTAAATTTTTTCGAGAAAGTCTTTAGTCCTAGCAAAATACAACTATATTAGATGTTTCTTAAAAAAATAACACTAAATATTTAAAAAAAAAATAGTTTATGTATTTATGTAAAACTAAAGAATAGATATCCAACATTATTGTCATTTCTAGTGTTTAATTAAATATTTGTTAGCACTAGTATTGATTTGGGATTTAATTTCCTCTCTATCTCTTTCGATCTATCAGCACAAATTAGGCTATCCATCAAGCGATTTGAAAATAACATTTGAGTTAATAATATTTATGTGTTATAACATTTTGGACCATTCAAAATAAACTTGAAATAATATGTCGAAAGATAAAAACAATGAAAAAGTTTAAGAAGTATTTACAATTTACATCATAGTAAATATTTTTATGTATCAAATAAAAAATTGTAAAAATATAATTTAGGTTGGTTTTCTCAGGCCATTCAGAAGAGGGAGAGTATCAAGTATCTTGAGTCTATGATTCAGGAAAATGGTGAGATTGACGAGTGTCACGGCCCGACACGAAAGCTGTCACCCCTGCATTCGCTCGGTGCTAAATCCTACTCCCAACTAAACTGACACTTGGACTGAAACTCGACTGAATTTAACTGAACATGATTTCATGACTGATAGTGCTCATTATGATCACAATAACTAAATAAATAGGGATAATCATGGTTTAACGGAATCATACTTAAAAATATGAAAATCATGTAAAACATGTAGGTATCGAGTGTTCATAACCCATAAGCACTGAATAATCACTGAATGTAATAACAAGCTTAAAACTGTAGTAAAAGATCATGGTTAAAAATCCATAAGCATAGACATTTCATCAAACATGTGGGGATCATGAATTTAACATAGGAATGCTTGCTAAGAATCATAAAATTCACTTGAATAAAGTATGGGAAAACTCAAATTCATAGCATGATGAATTCAAAATCTTGTATGAGATTATACATAGATAGATTGCATTTAAATTTCCATGGAAACATGAATTAAATCCATCTTAAGTAACACAAAATACAATAATGATAGAAAAATTCAATCTGTAATCGAAAAGAGGGGTTTTGAGCTCCATGGGTAAAGGAAACCGATGAATGAACATCCCACATACCTTAAACCTTTAACTTGAAAGAAAAACACCAATATTGATGCTTTCTTGAAGGTTCTAGAACTTGGAGAACTTGAATTCTTGATTTCTTGGGGAGAAAAGAATTGAATTTGTGTTCTTGGGGAAAAGAAGAGAGTTTTCTTGAGAAGGATTTGAAGGAAGGGGGAAAATAATGCCCTAAATTATGTCCTAATTTGTGTTATGGATGATTTGCGTTGAGGGTATAAGATGAAACATGAGGTAAATTCCCATTTTTCAAGAGGTTCCTGAACATAAGGTAAATTTCCATTTTCCAGAAGGGTCCTGAACACAAAATAAATTTCTATTTTCCAGGAGGGTCCTGAACAGAAAGTAAAGTCTCATTTTTCAGGAGGGTCCTGAACATAAAGAAGATTCCCATTTTCCAGGAGGGCCCTGAACCTAAAGCCAATTTTCCATTTTTCAAGAGGGTCCTGAACAGAAAATAAATTCCCATTTTCCAGGAGGGTCCTGAACATAAAGTAAATTCCCATTTTCCAGGAGGTTCTTGAACATAAAGTAAATTCTCATTTTCAGGAGAGTCTTGAACTTAAAGTAAATTCTCATTTTTCAGGAGGGTCCTAAACGTAAAGTAAATTCCCATTTTTCAGAAGGGTCCTGAACGTAAAGCAAATTCTCATTTTGCAGGAGGGTCCTGAACAGAAAGTAAATTCTTGAATATGCTTTCCTAACAACAGCTGATCTTAATAAACAGAACTTTTCCCCTGTTTCATCAAAGAAAAATTTGTCAGTTAAAAACTTGGTGGTGGTTTACAGCACTTGGCTTTCAAGACATCTTCTACAGCACTCGTTCCTTTCATCTTTGTTTTGAATCGCTGACACTTGCCCCTATTTTATCGCATCATTGACTCAGACCCAGATTGAAGGAAATGACTTTGATTCAAATACCAAATTTCTATTTTACCACGCCTCTGAGATGCATCTTTTAAGCTCTAATACTCCCACAAGTCTAGTAACCTGCTAGTTGATAGGATTACTTTGTTTTGCTTTGAATTATGACCATGTTTCTCTCAAATGCTGGTCCTTGTCTTTTCCTCATACAATTGGAAAGACTGGTAGCGAGTTTTGAAATCCTTTCTCATTTATTTTGACACAAACTTGACTAAAAATGTAAAGAAATGATGGTGATTTTTATTTTTGATAAAAGACGTAAAAGGAAAAAAATATGAATGTGTAGATGAAAGAAAAGGCAATGTCCCTCTTTCAAAAAGAAAACTTATCTAAACACGGCAACCAACTCCAATAACTATGACATGCTTTTTGGATTAAGCTGTCTGATCTTTCTACCCAAACTTTCCATTTGTTGTGTTCATGCCTTTGCTGCTGAGTCGTTTCTTCAAACCCATTGAGCTCATACCTCTCATTCAAATGACGATATCTTGAAAGATTTTCACCAACAAACCTCTTTCCTTTTCCCTTTTCTCAAACTCGTCATCGTTTTACGACGCCCGTGAGGGTTTTAACCCATAAGACTCTCTCATTTTTTATTTCCTCTCGACTCACCATCGGCTTATGATGCTCGCGATGGTTTTCACCAATAAGACTCTCTCATTTTTATTTTCCGCAACTCACAATCGCCTTATGGTGCCCGCGGGGGTTTTCACCAATAAAACTCACTCATTTTTATTTCTTCTTGTTTTCCCATGATGATGTAGAAAAATGTACTGCCAAAATATTTCAATATGTCCATCACATGTTCAGCCTCACAATTCTCATAGATTGATCTGAAGGTCTTTCTTTGGTTATAACTTGACTTTTGTATAAGGTTAGAAAGAAAAGGACGGCAAGAGACTCAAACGGCAATTGAAGTGGGGTGAGACTTACAACTTTAGAAATCGACTCAAACAACAAAAATTAACTCACGCCCCAGTTTCTTTTGACTGGGTGACTCTGAATTGTTTATTTGGTTAGACTGAACCCCGGGTTGGGCAGCCTACGTATCTCACTCTCGAGAGAGGAGAATCATGACTCACGTAGTTCCAACAGCTTGTTCTTTATTTTGATTCGATTTTTTTCTCTTTCTTTTATTCCCTTTTTTTTTATTTCTTTCTTTTATTTTTCTTTTCTTGACATTTTATCTTTGACTCTGTTTTTATTCCAAAAGTGGGATATGAAAGAAAATAAAACTAAGCTCAAACGGGGTAAGCAGAGAATGACACAATGTTTGGATAGTAGAATGAAATGCCTTCATCATATCAATCCTCAAAAAATGCAAGTACTAAACATGCAATAGAACCAACAAGGAAAAAATATCATACATAATATCCTTTGACTGCAACAGCATTGATAGCCATTTTTGCTATTTTTCCTTCCATATCAATCAAATATAAAGCTCTGTTGGGCAACACTTTCTTCACAATAATGGGACCTTGCCAATTTGGGGAGAACTTGCCTTTAGCCTCAACCTGATGAAGGAAGATACGCTTCAATACCAACTAACCAACTTCAAAATACCTGGGACGTACCTTTTTGTTATATGCTCGAGTCATTCTCTTCTGATACAATTGGCCATGACATACCAACGTCAGCCTTTTTTCATTTATCAAGTTCAACTGTTCCAGTCGAATTTTGACCCAGTCATCATCATTAATCTCTGCTTCAGGGAATTTCAACTTCTGGGGGAATGGCTGCTTCAATCCCGTATACCAATAAATATGGAGTTGCCCCTGTTGAAGTGTGAACAGTAGTACGATAACCTAGCAATGCAAACGACAACTTTCCATGCCATTGCCTAGATCCTTGTACCATTTTTCATAGTATCTTCTTGATATTCTTATTGGCGGCTTCCACAGTGCCATTTGCCTTTGGACGATATGGAATGAAATTTTGATGCTCGATCTTAAACTGTTGGCACACTTCTTGCATCAAATGACTATTAAGCTTGGCCTCATTATCTGTAATGATCATCTTGGGACGTCTAAATCTACAAATGATGTTGGAATGCACAAAATCCACCACTGCTTTCTTGGTTACTGTCTTGAAAGTTACTGCTTCTACCCACTTTGTGAAGTAATCAATGGCCACTAAAATGAATCTATGCCCATTTAATTTCTTCGGCTCAATTGGTCCAATCACGTCCATCCCCCAAGCTACGAAAGGCCATTGAGCAGATATTGCACCTAACTCAGCAGAGGGAAATGTATTAGATCACCATGTACCTGACATTGGTGATATTTCCGAACGAAACAAATTGAATCCCTCTCTATAGTAAGCCAATAATAACCCGATTGAAGTATCTTCTTTGACAAAACATAACCGTTCATATGAGGCCCACATACTTTGGAATGTACTTCAACCATGATTGCCGAAGCTTTTTTTGCGTCTACACATCGCAAGAGTCCCAGATCAAGGGTTTTATTGTAAAAGATTCCCCCACTCAAGAAAAATCCACTAGACAAATGGCTAATAGTCCTCTTTTGATCACTTGTGGCATGTGTTGGGTATTCTCCTGACTGCATGTATCTCTTGATATCAAAGAACCAAAGTTCTCCATCGAGCTCTTCCTCAAATACATTACAATAAACATGTTGATCATGACTCTGTATATGCACTGGGTCGATGTAGGCTTTATCAGGATGTTGGAGCATTGAACACAAAGTAGCCAAAGCATCAGCAAAATCATTGCAAATTCTTGGAATATGCCTAAACTTTATTGACACAAACCGTTGACATAGATTTTGCAAACATTGTTGATAAGACATGAGCTTTAAATCTTGCGACTCCCAATCGCCTTGAATCTGATGGACGAGCAAATCTAAATCCCCCAACACTAATAATTCTGGACTCCCATGTCAACAGCTACCCTCAAGCCCAGAATGAAAGCTTCATATTCTGCCATGTTATTGGTATAATAAAATCACAGTTGCGCTGTTACCAAGAAATATTTCCCCGATTCTGAGATAAGAACTGCACCTATTCCAACTCCTTTCATATTAACTGCTCTATTAAAAAATAGTTTCCAACCTGGATCAACATCTATAATGACTTCATCGACACACAACATCTTTTCATCAGGAAAATATGTCTTTAATGGCTCATACTCTTCATCAATGAGATTCTTAGCAAGATGATCTGCCAAGACTTGGGCTTTCATGGCGGTTCGAGTCATATACACAATGTCGAACTCGGTAAGCAATATTTTTTACTTTGCCAATCGACCTGTCGACATAGGCTTTTGTAAGATATACTTCAAAGGATCCATGCGGGAGATGAAATAATTAGTGTAGGATGAAAGATAATGCTTCAACTTCTGGGCTACCTAAGTTAGGCCACAACACGTCCTTTCAAGAAAAGTGTACTTGGCTTCATATGTTGTGAACTTCTTGCTAAGATAATAAATAGCCTGCTTCTTTTTGCCTGTGACATCATGTTGACCCAATACACAACCGAATGAATTATCCATAACCGATAAGTACAAGATCAAAGGCCTGCCAGGCTTAGGTGGCACCAACACAGGTGGATTTGAAAGATATCTTTTGATTTTATCAAACGTTTCCTGACATTCTTCAGTCCACTCAACTGCAGCACTCTTCTTTAGCAACTTGAAAATGGGCTCATAAGCGGTTGTGAGTTGAGCAATAACCTACTGATGTAGTTCAGCCTACCAAGCAGACTCATCATCTCTGTTCTATTCTTAAGCGGCGGCAGATCCTGAATGGCTTTGATCTTTGAAGGATCCAATTCAATACCCCGACAGCTGATTACAAACCCCAATAGCTTTTCAAATGGAACTCCAAATACACATTTTGCCGGGTTGAGCTTGAGGTTATACCTGCGAAGCCTTTCAAAGAATTTTCTTAAATCTTTAACATGGTCAGTCTGACTCTTTGATTTAATAATCACATCATCTATATAGACTTCAATCTCCTTATGCATCATATCATGAAACATAGTGTTCATGGCTCTCATGTATGTTACTCTAGTATTCTTTAAGTCGAACGAAATCACTCGATAATAATAAGTCCCCCATGGTGTGATAAAAGATGTCTTCTCCGCGTCGTCGTCATCCATAATAATCTGGTGGTATCCGGCAAAGTAATCCACAAAAGAGGCAACCTCATGTTTAGCGCAGTTGTCCAGTAAAATATGGATATTGGGCAGCGAAAAATCATCCTTTGGACTTACTCTGTTCAAATCACGATAAGTAACACATACTCGAATTTTGCTATCTTTCTTTGGGACAGGAACAACATTGGATAATCACGTAGGATAACGAGCCACTCAAATGATTTTGTAGTCAAGTTGTTTTATGATTTCCTCTTTGATTTTTATACTTACATCAATTTTAAACTTCCTCAACTTCTATTTAACAGGGGGGAATGCAGGATCAGTTGGCAATTTATGGGCCACTAATTCAGTGCTTAAACCGGGCATATCATTATAAGACCATGCAAAAACTTCTTTATAATCAATTAATGCTTAAATCATTCCATCTTTTAATAGTGGTGGAGCATGTACATTTATTTTAGTTTCCTTAACATCTTTATGATTTTCCAGATTAATTGGCTTAGTTTCATTCAGATTAAGATTCGGCTTGTCTTCAAACTGTTCGAACTCTTTGCTTGGTTCTTTTAGTACCCCTTCTTCATCATATTCCCTCTCTTGCTTCATTATATCTTGATTAGTTTGTATTTTAAGATCAGGCTGAAAATTCTGCATGCATATCATTTATTAGAATCAGCATAAAGAGAACTGTATACAGAAAGGGCAAAAATAAAATATATTAGACACAAAATAAAAGGGACATTGCATTTCATTAAAAGGGAAAGATATGAGGGTTTAAACACAAATGACAAAAAAAATATAAATAAGCTAAATTCTAAGTTACAACCCTGAAATAACTCAGATAAACAGAAAAGAAAAAAAATAAACTACCAAAACTCCCTCTTGATGGGGAGAGAAGTGGCTTTCCAGTGGTTGAGCCAAATAACTGGACCTATGAACTGCACGTCTGCCTTACTGGTACTTTCTCCCGCTTCAACTATGTCAACTTCAACCAATAAGTTCTGGAAGTTATCAACCAATTTAGATTCGAACTCTGTAGGTGCCACGACGCTACTCTTGATAAATGACTTACTGAGTAAAGGCCGCGGGCGAGGGAGTGACCATGTTCCCCTTTTCATTCTCTTGGCAGTTTCCCTATCTTCAGCAGTGGGTCTGAATCCTGACCAAAAGTTCCCATGCGCTCACTCGGGCATATTGGATGAACTATACCATGCAGAGTCACTCCCAAACCCTTTTCTGGCTCAAATCCATATTTCAACATCTCATTTATCATCATGATAGAATTAGGAGACAATTGTGGCCCTGGTATAACCTTTCCTTCAAAGATAAGATCCACCGGCACTGTATCAAAAATTTGATAGACAAATATCTCCTCTACATTGTTTGCTTCAATAAAAGGCATGGGAGAATCTTTGTAGGTGGAAAAATCCCCTTCACCATGAATAACCACTTCTTGCCTGTCATGTTCAAACTTGATCATCTGATGCAATATAGATGCAACTTCCCCGGTCTTGTGGACCCATGGTCTTCCCAACAACAGATTGTAAGAGGAGTCGATATTCAACACTTGGAACTCTATGGCGAATTCAACAGTCCCTATAATCAACATTAGCTCTATTTTTCTAATAGAGTCTGTTTTTTCTCCATCAAAAGCCCTGACACATACATTATTGGGCCTGATCCTCTCGACGCCGATATTTAATTTTTGTAAGGTGGATATAGGGCAAATATTTGTGCCAGAACCTCCATCAATCATGATATGAGTGATGTATAAATCTTCATATTTCACGGTAATGTAAAGACCCCGATTATGTCCCTTACCTTCAACAGGCAATTCATCATAAAAAAACTGATCCGATTTACCTCAAAGATTTTTTCGACAATTTTCTCAAGCTGATTTACCCTAATCTCTCTAGGAACATAAGCTTCATTCAATACCTTCAATATAATATCACGATGTTCCTTAGAATACAGCAACAAAGATAAGAGGGAGATTTAAGCAGGGGTCTTCTTTAGCTGATCTATGATTGAATACTCCGGCAAGTTCATCTTTTTTTAAAATTCTTCGGCTTCTTCTTCGGTGATAAACTTTTTGAGATACGAAGGCCCACTCACCACTGTCTTGGGCTTACTTAAACCTTCAGGCACAAAACATCTTTTGGACCGAGTCAGACCCCCTACCTTATCTACTTCTTCCACGATTACCTTCCTTTGATAAGTCATCACAGTCCACTTATAGTTTCAGGGGATGCTTTTTGTGTTGACTATAGGAAATTGGGTCACTGATTTAATGATAATAGGTGATGTAAGTGCTCTTTTTACCACCACTGTTAACTTATGTTTGTTCTGAGTTGAACCAACAGCTTTTCCGACTTCTTTCATCGTGATCACGGGTTTTTTCATATTTTCTTGGGCTTTATCTTCCCCCTGTTTCTTCTTGGCTCAATGACATTGCCTTCAATGAATCTGTCACGTTCATTGATTTATCCTCATTAGCTTGTATCCTGACGATAAGCTTATAATATATTAATGACTCTTTGCCCTCATATATCAACTTTAACATGTTGGTTTCAGCATGGGTTGGCAATGGGTTTTGGTTGATGTTTGGAATCTCCAGGGCCTGTACTAAAATTTAATTTGCATCGATTAGATCCTGGACGGCTCTCTTCAAATGCCAGCATTTCTCGATATCGTGACCCGGCATGTCAGAACAATATTCACATCTTAAAGAATAATCAAGATTCCTCAGAGGCAGATTCGAAAGCCTTCCTTGAATTGGGCTCAAGACCTTCAACTTCCTCAACCTATCAAACAAACTAGCATACGACTCCCAGAGGTGTGAACTAATTTTTGGTTGTCTTCTCTTTCTTATACTCGGACCTAGGTTGAAAACTAAATTTTGAGGGGTTTTGATAATTTGGTGGAGCTGAAGGATAATTTTGAGGAGCTTGCGCACGCCACTGTAGGTAAGAAGGGGTTGGGCATATAGTTGTGTGCTATATACTGGGTACAAAGGTGGCAAAATAAAATATAGTGGGTTTTATGGAGGGTAGTAATGGTGGGGATATATATGGAGCTTGGGAATAGACTTGGGCTTGGGCTTGGGAATAGGGGCGAGGCGATCTTTTGGAATAGGCATGGGATCCAGCTACAACGGTCGCCATGTCCTCCTTCTCCTTTTTACCTCCAAAAGTTCCAGAGCCACTTTAGTGGCCTTTAATGCGACAAAACTCACGATCCGTCCAGTCTTGATACCCTCTTCTATCATCTCCCCTATTTTGAGGACTTTGATAAACGGCTTACCCATCGCCGAATGCAAATGTTGAAAATAAGTCTCGTCTTGTGCCTGAACGAAGACCTCCACTAATTTATTCTCTTTCATTGGAGGTTTTACCCTAGCAGCCTGTTCACGCCACCTTATTGCATATTCCCTAAAGATTTTAATACTTTTCTTCTTCATGTTAACCAAGGATTTCTCATCAGGAATCAGATCGACATTATATTGAAAATACTACACAAACTCATTAGCTAGGTCGTCCCAGCTATTCCACTTGTCAATATCCTGATCGATAAACTACTCCAAAGCCAGACCAAAAAGAATTTCTCCAAAGTAAGCTATGAGTAACTCTTCTCTTCCCCCTACACCCCTCAGTTGATTGTAATAACATCTTAAATGCACCACGGGATCACCATGCCCAATATACTTCTCAAACTTGGGCATTTTAAAACCAAGGGGAAGATTAATGTCTGGGAACATGCAAAGATCTTTATAGGAAACACTCTTATAACCTCCGATTCCCTGCAAATTCCTCATGGCCTGTTTTAGACTCTTTAATTTCCATGTCATGACTTTTTGTTCCTCGGTTGCAATAGGCTTCTCTGTATCAAAGTGAAATGTAGGAGCCTGATTGTAACAATAAGGATCATTCAACCTCAAGGTAGTCTCCGGAGAATATTGTTAATTTTCTGGCATCTTAAGCACTGGTTCACTAGCAGACCGAGGGAGTACAATTGTCAGACGTACAGCATAGGTGGGAGCTTCAAATGGTGGCGAAGCTACAAACACAGGTACTGCTGGTGGCACTGGCTGAGCAGTGGGCCTTGGTTGGGGAACTGCCAGGGGCACACTAGAAGTGCCAGGATAATATTAACATGGAGTGAATCCCAACGCGTGTTCAGGTGACTCAATGGGAGCAGAGAATTGCACCTGAGAGAGCGGTGGGCAGTTAGAGATATTCCTAAGATTCTCAGAGAGTGAAGGAGGAGTTAGGCCACTAACCCACTCTCGGTGGAGATCTATCAATTGTTTTTGGAGTTTCAATATCTCATTATTTCATTCTAAACTCTCTTCCCTAGGATCCTGATCTGGGTCAACGAGCAAATTTTTTATTTCCCTATTGGCCATGACAACCTTTGCTTTTGATCTAGTGAAGTAAGGGTGATTATCCAGAGTGCTACAAACCAACCACCTTTATCTGAAAGAACATGTTCATCAAAGACAAAACCCGTTAGGATTAGGTCAGGCAACAAGCATGGAAATCACATTGTGCACACATCGTAGATTCATGCGCATTTGTAGCTGCCTTTGAGGGTCATGAGGTTATTTTAACATCATCCCGATCTTTCTTCAACACTCATGTGGTTCTTCCCTTCAATTACGCCTTATTTTTATTTTTTTTGCTATCGCTTCTCTCTTGTTTTGCATCAGTCTCTTTTCCTTCCCTTTCTTCTCTCATTATTCTTTCTTTCTTTTTCTTCTCTCGCTATCTTCTTTCTTTTTGTCATTCTTTATGAATTTTTCTTTTCTTTAAAAGAGGAAAATTGAGGAAAAACCAAGAAACAAAATTATCAGATCAAACCTAAAAGTAGGTTGCCTACATATCATGTTATACATGAATCAGATCTTGTGTAGTTCGGGCGGCATATGCATAAATATCACAAAATTGATGATTTTTTTTTTTGATAAAAAACGAGAAACAAACAAAAGAAAAAAATGCAACATCACTACATTTTTATAAAAGAAACAACTAAACAGACTTCGAATTTAAGACCACCTTAATACTAATAAGCAAAGACTGAACGACACTCTATACCAATAGTACGACATGCATAATACTCTTAATAAAGACTCCAAAAGCAAACTTGACAAAGACACAACAATACAATGACAGAAAAACAAAGGACTCAAACTAAATAAAAGATAACAAGTGCTCCTTCAAATTGTTGTGTTGCGTGATGGCCCTAGTTAAGATGGACCTGTCTGTGAAGTTCTTTTTCTCCCACTCAAGCTTTGTAGCATATCTTGCAATGACACCTTGATATTTGGGAAGAAGCTTCTGGAACGTATTCCTACCTCATGGGGAGTACACCTGAAAAGACTGTTTTGATACCCTTCTACAGTTGTGAGTAAACCTGATAACTGAACTCTCAATGGCTTTATTTTTACCCCTACATCTTCATCCTGGCGGTTATAAACTATGCATTTTTCTTGTATTCTTCCTCTAAGTTAAGCTGGTAATAGTCTACTGACACCCCGAGGAATGGATTGTAGTCAGATTCCATATCTTTGAGTGTATCCTGGATTATCTAAATCTACCCTGAGAGTATCTACGCCCTTCCATATTGCATTATTCCAGAACTGTTCATATTTAATCTCACCCCTAGCTTGGTCCCTACAGTACTCAACATCCTGTTGGAGGTCCATTAACGACGGAATATCTTGCAATCTACCCAATTGACGCATTACCCTAAGGAGAATGTATGGTCGGGTACAATTAAGCCCCAACAAAACTAGAATGGGGTGTATGCTAGATCCCACTAAGATTACTTTCGGCTGGAGCCATAGATAGGTCCATAAGATATTACCATCTGTTCGAGATTCAAGAAACTCAGCCCAAATGTCAACTTCTATAGGCAATGAGAATTTAGCAAAACCCATTCTATGTTCTATGGTTTCCACTTGACTGGGAAGACAACGGTCAATCACATCAGATTCAAGCAAAGAAAGGGCGTGCAAGTACTCCATCATCCATAGTTGTAATACTAGGTTGCTCCCCTCGAAAAATCGCATACCCCATTTTACCTCGATCAAAGCTTTGTATATTTCCACTAAGATCATAGGCACGATAGTGACCTTGTCTCCCTTATCCTTGTTAAATAAGGCCATTGCTACAGTTTGCAACCGAGTATTAATATGCCTATCTTCCAAGGGGAACACCAAAATACCTAATATAACAAAGGTGAAGACCTCAAGGCGATGTTTCTCCCAATTCTTCTTAGTTGTATAAAATTCATCCCAAAAATAGTCAAAATCGTCTGGGTGGCCAAACCGAGCATACAAGTAATCGAAAGAGATCCAAGATTGGTTAAGGCACCCTAGATGTCCATTAACTTTCAACCCATAACAGTGGAGAAACCTATTGGGAGAATGACACCGCGCTCGAATCATCGTCTTTTTAATGTAGGGTAATTTAAATAAATCGGATATTTTCGCCAGGGTAGGTGTCATTTCACAACTCCCAAACCTAAAAACCAGATAAGTTGGATCCCAAAAATTTAATGCAGCTTCGATCAGGTTTGGACGGGGTGTGATAGACAGGAGAAAAGTGAGAGTACCTAGCTTCTTTGCTAACTCATGCCTTTCAGAGTAGTTGAACGTGTCCCACCACTTGATTAACTATTTGGGCACTTTAGAAACCATCAGGACTTTAGACCCTGGAGGTAGATCGATCCTGTAACAACACACAAGGCATACGATTTAACATTTGATAAAAGGGAAGAAGTTTTCGACCCTCGGGATTTTGACATGGACAGGTTATCATGAAGGGACAAACCACTTTAGACTCAAATTAAAACAAATGATACCACAAAGTGAGGTCATCCTACTTGGCCAAAATTAACCAACGACACTAGACTAGACTAAAAGGAGAGAGACCCTAAGCTGGGACTAAGATAGTGACCAAAATAAAATTTACCGAACCCACCGAGGGCTGCCTACGTATCCCGCCCCAAAGGAAGAGAATCAGGTACGCATAGTTCATCCAGATTGGACAATAAAGGATTAACAACCGACTGAACCTAACTGAGGAGACACGATCAAAGACAGACAATGCACAATGTAAAAAAAAAAATCTTTTGGGGTTTTTAATTAGACACTTCACATAAAAATGACACCAACAACTATGAAAGAAAAAAAAATTTTTGGTATTTTCGTTATATGAAATTTACAAAACTTTTGCCATATTTTTGAATTTTTCTTTTATAAAAAGTTCCTAAAAAATGTTTTTTGGAATTATGAATGCATGCTAGAAGATATAAAGGAAAAATCTTTTTGAGCTTTTTTTTTTTTTAGTAAATGCGTGAAAAAGGCAAAAAAATCTTCTTTGTTTTTTAATTTTGAATTGTGAAAAACAAAAGTCATAAAGAACTCTAAAAAAACTACGAAACACTCCCCCTTTTTTTTTCTACTCTTTTCTTCTTTTTTTTCATTTTTTTTCAACAGTTGCTTGCCTACACACTTTGTTTCGAACACATGCTCTTGCCCAAATCAGTCTGTCAAATGTTCTCATTACCCTCAAAGATGCAACATTTAGTACGTAGAAATGTTTTAGAGGTGGGTCTCCTACAAAGGACCAAATGGGTCCCGCTAGATCTCAATATGATGCAGATAAGCATGATCTAAAGGCTGACCTACGCTGGGGTTTACTAACAAGGCTGTTCGGGAGAGTGTATGATCGATAGTGGCTGTGCTAGCTTTTCACCCACTCCATACCAGTCAACGGCTCCCCCTCCTAAGATAAGGGTGACTCAACTATAGGTCGTGTACACAACGTGTACTACAGAACTTGTTTCAGAAAGAATTGACTCGGGATATGCAAATGATGCCAGATATAAAGCGATAACACATAAGAGAAAAACTGTAAACACATAGCACATAGACACTCAACGATGATAAAACAAATACAAATAATAACACAAACAATGTATATACCCCCATAATATCAAACTAGGCCGATACAACTCCAAAAATAAGCTCGAATTCTGAAAATTCTCCAGCAGAGTCGCCAGACTGTCACACCCCTTTTTTCACCTCCGAAAGGATTCGATTTTAAGTTTTGAAAGGGGTTTTTATTATTAAAGTGACAAAAGATTAAAAATTTATTTCAAAAAAGGATTATTTACACTTTTTATTCAGAGTCATCACTTGACATAATCCGATGTGCCAAGTCACCTTTGAAAGATCCTTTTCGAAATGATTTGACTCTTTAAACCAGCTTGCGAACAGAGATTCCGGCTAAGTGTTGAATGAGGGAAAGTGTTAGGCACCCTCGGTCCTGTGGTTTGACCACGATCTCTTGGTGGAGCGTATCGGCTAATTTGATATTACAAATGCATAAATCATACAAAGCACGCAAAAATAATCAATCACGCAAACAAAATAAAAACAATCCAAAATTTAGTGTCCAGTCCAATTATACAGTTCAAAATAGAAAAAAAAAGAACGCAAAAATATAAATCCTATTCTAACCTACACTAATCCTATACTATGCTCCAATGCATTACCCGATGGCTCGGTCCTTCACCACGAACATCTTCCGCCAACATAGTGCGCCGGGGCATTCCCCGGTGAATAAATACATGAAACTTTGGGGCATCCACCGGTCAAATAAATACATTTCAATCGAAAGCGATAAACTAGAAAACATTCAAATAAACTAGAAAACATTCAACCCACAATTCCACATTCAAACATCCAACGAAGCACTTATTCCTAAATTTTGCCTATCCGAACCTATATTTGTCTATCCATTTCAACATGTCATGATTCTATTACATTCTAACAATACTCATGCTCATTCCGGAAAAAAAACAATGATCCAAAGTTAATCTAAATTCACTATTTTCATCAAATCTTCCATTCCACCCCAATTTTTTTTAATACTAAATTTTCACAATTCACACTCATCTTTTATTAACGAAATTAAACAACAAAAACATCACTTGAATTTCATCATCGAATGCATAAACACCAACAAAATCAAACAATCATAATCGACAAACACCTAATCGTAGCCAATTTAACCAATCAAAATAAAGAAAAGGAGAATGGGTTAAAGAAATGGACCTCAATAGAACTTGTTTTTGTCGATAATAAAGAAATTTGAAAATCGAAATCCTCGAACAAGAAACCCCACAATGAGCAAAACCAAATCAGTGTAGAGAAAAAGAGAGACTCGCTACTGATCTAGCTGAATCGATCGCACGAACAGAACTACGAATTCTAAAACAGAAACCCCACAGGCAGGATTCCAATATCTGAATCCGAGTGTAAAATAAACCCAAACTCAAGAAATTTCGACGAAAAAATACAACCAAACACTGAGTGGATGACGAAGATCGATGCCCTTAACTGGTTTGATCGTTTTCCAACCGGATTTGGTCAAAATGGACTGAGACAACTCAAATTTTGTCACTCCAATTGCTGTTTCGCGTCACCGGAGCTCCGGCGAGCTCAAACAATGATGAAAACTAATGAAAATAGGTCAGAGTCTGACTGCTTTCAGGCGAAACTCGCTGAAACAGTACCCTTTTTTCGGTTCTGTCCTCTCTCAGATCATCTTCTCTCTTGGTTGCTCTTCGTGTTTCTCTCTCCCCGATTTCTCTGTGTGTGTGTTGCGAACCAGAAGAAAAGAATAGCAAAATGGCATCCCTTTTTTGTGTGATCCAGATGATGATAAAAAAAATCCCCCTTTTCAATAGGGGTAGGGGTAAAGGTAGGTAATCAGTAAAAATTAATTTTTGGGAGGGACAAAATTACTTGTCTACATCATACTTTCTACGCTATATTGTCTTATATTATAGGTTCTGACGCTCAGCATCCAGATCGCGCTCCGTACGATTTCACATCATATCAGCGGTAGTGTTTAGTGAGTCCTCATCAAGGGTCAATTATGAGCATTTCTTTTCAGTACTTTTATCTAGTTTCAGACAATTAGAGTTAGTTGAGGGCTTGTCCCAACAACTCATATAATTTAGAGGCTTTCAGATGGATAGTTATGTTTTCAGCATGTTGATTATGTTAGACAATCTTAGTTTTGATATCTAGTATTGATTTTGATTTTATTATAATCAGGTTATTTTAGTTTAGTTTCGTTTAGTATCTCATTGTTTGCTTCAATATTCTTAGCGTTTTATCAGGCCATGAGTTAGATTGGGGCCACTTGTGACTCTGAACATCGTGTTTCAACTAGGGGACAGTCTCAGATCGTGACACAAAAATTTTTAATCCTTAATTTATTTTGTTGTCACCCCTATTCAATAATTAAAACTTGAGTCACCTAAGTTTTATTTTGAAACTTATCATTGTCTTGTCTCCGCCAAGTCCCAACAACCTTTTTTTATTGGGCTCCTTTGGTACAACCTAACCTATTAGGATGACTAATTTTATGATTGAAATAAAATTAAGGAATGACTTACTGCGAGATTATAACGCTATTTTTATTTTGAGGGTGGAACAAGAATATCGAATTTATTAATTCTGAAATAACTTGTTTCCGGCCAACGAGCCTTAAGCTATCACCTTTTTCAAGATTAATCTCAATTAAGTATTTATTATTAATCTATTAATTTTTTTTCAAAAGTGTACGACCCAACATACCGCTATACAATGTTTCCATGCAGAAAGGCAATGCATAATATGTCAACTCTTGGTCCGTTAGAAGTCGAACATCTCGAGCAATCGAAAGTCGTTACTTACTAATCCTATGCTTTTGTTGGTATATAGATCCATAATAGTAAATAAAGGTGTTAATACATAAATATGGGCCAAATCTGTGTATAATGTTTTATATAAGTTGTGAAAACAGGCTATTGTAAAAATGAGGGTAAGATTTTATACAATAAATCCTTATAGTATTTTAAGACTTTATACAATAAATTCTTATAGTTCAGTCTTTTCCCTAATGATCGAACCTGAGCAAAGAGGAAACTTTAGTAAACCAAACTTCTCTTTAATTGAGCTTCGTGGTGCAAATATTTTCTTCCAAAAGAGGAGTGCTAAATTATGAGAGAATTTGTTTTCTCGTCCTTTACAAACTTTTTTAAAAAAAATTATGACACCTTTTGATCAAAGATCTTCATTTTTCACAAATAAGAGATATGAAGTAGATCATTTTCTTCTATTCATTTTGTAAGAGGACAAAAGATCTCATTTCCTCATAACTTTTCCCTTATTCTATTTACCTACCTTAACTATCATCTTCGTTTCAAACCTCAACTATAACACACGGGTCAACTCAATATCGATTTGTGTTAAATACAAAGAAAGTGCTTGTATAGATAAATAAAAAGAACACTAGATAATTAATGCATGAAACTCACGGAAAAAAAATATTCCTTCCGTTTAAAAAAGAATGACCTACTTTGACTTGACACAAAGTTTAAGAAAATAAAGAAGACTTTTGAATCTTGTGGCCTTAAATTAAAATTATGTCAAATGTACCAAAATACCCTTTAATCTTGTGGTCCCAAACATGCCATTGGAAAGTTGAAATTAAATTATTGTCAAAAAAGGAAAGGGGTCATTTTTTTTAAACAGACTAAAAAGGAAAGTAGATTATTCTTTTTTAAACGGACTAAAAAGAAAAGTAGTTCATTCTTTTTTAAACGGATGGAGTAATAATTTAGGTATATTTTTAATCATTAATTTTCTTTTGGGAGGAAAAAGTTCAAAATTAGCTCTTACTATCCGAAATAGTTTAATTTTACCTCCTTTTTGCTTTGGATTCACTTAGAATTTTATGGTTAGCAAATGATCTTGCAATTGCTAGCCATTGAAGAAATTAAAATGGGTGAACATGTATCCAAATACTTTTAAGAAGAATCCAAATTTATGTTCAGCTGATTTTAATTATGGTTTAACACTGACTTTATAATAGTTTAGACTGGAGGCCTGTTAAAAATCAACAAAAATAAAATTTTTACATAAATAAAGATAAGACTAAGCTCAAAAGTATAACCAAGGACATTTTACCATAAAAACACAAGCAAATTTGACTATTTTCCAATTGATAAAGGCACACATATTTCTCAGAATGTTCATGGAAAAAAGGGCCTTTATTTCATTGTGACAATGAGCCCTCACGATTGAAAATCAGAAGCCATTTAGCTTCTGCATTAACACCAGGAAACAAACAAACAACATACTCGGTGAAATCCCACAAGTGGGATATAGGTAAGGTAGTGTAAGCAGACCTTACCCCTATCTCATGGAGGTAGAGAGGTTATTTCCGAAAGATAAACAAGAAGGCCACTTTATCCACTAGGTCACAACCAGAGGCATGAATAGACCAAACAGCTAATAATACAACAACATACCCAGTAATCCGACTGGGGAGAGTAGTGTGTACGAAACCTTACCTCTACCTCGTCAGCTAGAGAAGTTGTTTCTGAAAGACCCTCGGCTTAAGGATACCAAACAACTGATATATGAGCAATTATAATCCATATGAAAACATATTGAAATGATACATCTTTAAAACAGAGCAAGTACAATCAATATGAAGTTCATGTCTTCATTTCCCTTATTGGTGTTAATCCTTTTTCTCCTTTGTGGATGTTTTCTGTGGATGGTATGTAACTGCAACCCTCTGAAATGGCATCTTTGAGATTTGCACTAGCAGTTTTTGCTTGGGATTATTCATATTGAACCCCAGCCACCACCTCCTGGAGTCAGAATCTGAAGTATTTCCCCAGCCTGCACTTCAATTGTGTTTTTACCACCAACATAGACCTTCCGTTTATCTTTTGTGATGAGGAAATTAGCACCCCGAGCCCCATCTTTTCCACCCATCAGCCCCCTTGGCGCATGGACACGCCTTTCTGATAGGATACTTACAATGACTGGCCGCTTGAATTCTATCTCCCTAATAATGCCATCACCTCCTTTATGTTGTCCAGCACCACCACTATTCTCTCTTATTCCAAACTTGTGCAATATAACTGGGTATCTTTGCTCAAAGATCTCTGGATCTGTCATGCGAGTGTTGGTCATATGGCACTGGACCACACTCGTCCCATCCCAAGTAGGTCCAGCACCACTTCCACCTCCAATTGTTTCATAGTAACCAAAACTATTATCACCAAAGGTTAAATTATTCATGCAGCCCTGTGAACAAGCACAAGCTTGGAATGCAGTGAGAACGACGTCGGTGACTCTCTGTGATGTAAGGACATTACCACCCACCACTGCAGCCTTGTCACTTGGAGAGAGAAATGAACCAGGAGGTATATAAATCTTTACAGGAGCCAAGCAACCTTGATTGAGAGGAATATCAACGTTCACCAAACAGCGTACACAGTAAATGACCGCAGCAGCTGTCACCGCTTCTGGAGCATTCCAATTACCATAAACTTCTGGGCTGGTCCCGGAGAAATCAAAAGATGCTTCTCCCTTCTGAGAATCTATAGTAAGCTTTAAGTGTATGGAAGATCCATCATCCATGTAATCTTCCTCTTCAATAGTCACCAAGCCGCCCTCTCCAGAACTTTTCGATTCGGAGGAAACTCTCGCAGCAACAGATTTAAGCATTTCTCTCACTGCTTCTTCTGCATTAGCCTGCACATAGTTCATGTATGCCTGGACAGTTTCCAGACCATACTGCTCAATAAGCTCATTGATAAGGATAATTCCTCTCTGATTTGCAGCTACTTGCGCATGAAGATCAGATAAATTATCCTGAAGCCTGCGCGTTCCTGGAATCTTATGAGTTGATTCTTCAGAAAAGGGGTAACAAAGAAGTTTGGTGATTCCTTCTTCCTGAAAAATCCCCTTCTCAACAAGCTTGAATGTTTTTATTGCTGCTCCTTCCTCCCATATGAACTTTGAGAAAGGTGGCATACTTCCAGGAGTAATACCTCCAATCTCTGCATGATGCCCTCTACTTGCGACAAAGAATATCAATCTACCTTTGTTAAAAACAGGTGTAATAACAGTTATATCAGGCAGGTGGCTACCGCCAGCAGAAGGATGATTGGTAACTAAAACATCTCCCTCATTTAGATTATCCCCCCAGTACTTCAGCTGCCATCGAACGGTGCTCGACATAGCCCCCAAGTGCACAGGAACATGGGGTGCATTTGCCACAAGCCCACCATCAGGGCCAAAAAGTGCACAAGAAAAGTCTAACCGCTCTTTAATATTTGTTGATATAGAAGTCCTCTGCAACGTGCGTCCCATCTGTTCAGCTATTCCCATAAACCGGTTGTTGAAAATCGAAAGCTGTACAACATCTGCAACTTTTTCATCTACCTTCGCTGTATTGGAAGTAGATTCTATCTCTATTTTAATGTTGCCATATTTAGTAATGACGGCCTTGCAGTTAGGTTCAACAATGACAGTGCTATTGCCATTCATGATAATTGCTGGGCCAGGAATTACATGCCCATATGCCAAATTTTCAAGCTTGAACAAAGGAGTGCCATTCCATCCACTCTCAAAGTATACGTTGTGGTGACTTTCAACTTTAGGGGCACCAGGGGCAGAATCTACGGCTCGAGGCTTCAGTATGTTAGTGACTCCAACACCACGAACCCTAACATCACATATAATTATACTCCTGTTTTGAAGTTTAAATCCATATTCCCGTTGGAACAACTTGACAAATTCAGCAGCATAATCACCTCCTGATCCATCATCATTGATTGGTCTCTTCACCATGATTGTGGTGTCTGTTCCCTCATACCTTAAGTTCAAGTAAGTTTCGCTGGTGATACTTTCTTCTCTGAACCCTTGCTCCTGCAGTTTTGACTTCACTTGTTTCAGCAAGATAGTTTCTCTGCGAGAGGCTTCAATCACAGAATCAGGGCTATAAACAGCTGAATATGGCTCTTGTGCCTCTTCTACCACATCAGCTAACCCCATACCATATGCACTTAAGATCCCACATAACCTGTGAATAATAACTTCCTTCATTCCAAGTGATCTAGCAATGGCACAGGCATGTTGAGGTCCTGCACCTCCAAAGCAAGCAAGAGCATGGTTGCTTGTTTCATGGCCTTTCATTTCTGTCAACTGTCGTATTGGACGACACATGGTCTCATTGGCAACATTCACAAAGCCTTGTGCAATCTCCTCAACCATCATGTCCCTCGCAGATGTATCCTGGCTCTTTCTGTAGGAATTGATTTGACTTGCAAGTTTTTCAAACTCTTCCCTGGTAGCATCAATGTCTAATGGCTGGTCCTCATTGGGACCAAAAATGGAAGGGAAAAAATCAGGAATGACATATCCTAAAATAAGATTTGCATCTGTAACTGCTAATTGTCCTCCTTTCCTGTAACAAACTGGTCCTGGATGTGCACCCACTGAATCTGGTCCCACCCGGAAAGAACCAAACTGAAATTTTAACTTTGATCCACCACCAGCAGCAACCGTATTTACATCAAGCTGAGGTGCTTGAATTATTGCACCAGCAACCTGGGTTTCTATAACTTGTTCATAGCTACCGGCATATCGGCTGACATCAGTAGAGGTACCACCCATATCAAAACCAATCAGGGCCTTGTCTGTTTCAATCCCGAAGAGTGTCTGAGAGTAACCAACTACACCACCAGCAGGACCTGACAAAATTGCTTTGTGGCCTGAAAATTTATGTTCTGGTGCAAGCCCTCCATCCGACTGCATAAATAAAACATTCAACTTCCCTAGTCCTTCATCAAATTTGGACATAAAACCTGACAAGTATTCTTTAATAACAGGAGTCAAATATGCATCTACACTTGCTGTAAAACCTCGGGGGACAGCTCGAACCATAGGAGTCAAAGCAGATGATATAGATACATGGCGGAAGCCCAAACTAAGAGCCAAATTTTCCAGAAGTATTTCATGCTGGGGATAAGTATAAGAGTGGAGCAAAACCACAGCCAAGCAACTGATACCCTTTTGCAGCAAAGCATTCAGCAAAGGTTTCAGAGCTACCTCATCAAGTGGCTTTACAACCTTGACAATCTCGCCCGAAATACCTTGAACAAGTGATGGAGAAGAGGCCAAATCTACTCCCTCCTTATCAAGAACCAGTTCGACTCTCTCATCAACCTCTACAACCTCCTCATACAGATTCGATGGTTTTGATACAGTGAGGTCAAATATATGTGGACGAGCCTGGTTACCAATCTGAAGCAAATCCCTGAAGCCTCGAGTGACACATAATGCAATTCTCTCCCCTTTCCTCTCCAACAATGCATTTGTGGCCACGGTTGTACCCATCCTCACCCATTCTATCTTATCGGTAGGAAGCTTCGAACTACGGGGAATTTTCTTTCCAGTAAATTCCTCCAAAATCCTCCTTATTCCTTCAACTGGAGCATCCTCATAATTAGAAGGATCAACTGACAACAATTTCATGACTCGGCCTTCCGGTTTTCCAGGAATATCTGCATAGACATCAGTAAAAGTGCCCCCTCTGTCGATACAAAACTTGAGTTTTGCTTCATTTTGACTTCCCATGCTAAATGACAGGTATTGCAAGAAACAACTTGACCATACAGAAGATATTGCAATAACCTGGTATATTGCCTGTAAAAGAGAGCAAAAAAGGGGCGTTGGTCACAAACATGACAAACTGAATTACCCAAAGAGCGGTAGCAAAATAAACACAGCACTGCTGCAGACTATGCACCACAAGAAATTACAAAAAGAGGAGCAGTAAAAATTGTTCAGAAGGGAATCGATGTATGTGTTCATTTGCTTGAATGTTAACATTGTTGCATATAGAATCAATAAAGCCAGCAACCATAAGAGGAAAAAAACCAGGACACTCCTTAAATATGGGCATATCAATATTTTGGTCCCTTATATATACAACTGAACATGAAACATTACTTATGTTTACAAAATTGAACAGCTTTGGTTCAATATATAACAGGTTACAAAACTAACGGAAAAAGACAAAACTAATGGTACCCGCTAGTGAGCTAATGTAAAGACGACTTAGAGAAACCTTTTCTTAAATTTGACTGTTATAAAGAGAAAAATTCTCCACTTCTTTTTCTTGGCTTTTGGCGCCAAAGTGCAGGGATGCAGCAAATAAACAAAAAATCTCACTAAGAAAAACTAAAATTGTAATAATCTAGTTCAAAGGCATTACATTAAGGGAAGAAAGCCTACTTACAGAGGGAGAGCTTCAACTTCTTCCCAAACTTTCCTTCTTGCACCAGAAACAAAGAATTATAATGCATCTCAGTTTTCACTTTATGAACAGATCTCTATTTAGTTGCTACAGACCCACTATCGTAATCAAGTGGCCACCAAACATGGTTTCTTTGAAAGATAAGTTCCAAACTAATGTACTTACCTCAAAATTGCACAGATTAAATCTCGAAGCACAATTTTCCTTCGATCGAACTTCAATTCTTCTTTTGATTAGATCCTTCTATGATCCATTAATGGAATTTATACGCTTAGTTGATTAAGGCTCCTTGCTTCTGAATTAGCTGTTTGGTTTCTAAGGACTTTGTGTAGAATGGCCTTGGGGAAAGAGTGTCAACAAAGTCCTTTAGTTTTCCATTAATTTCGGGCGATGAGGGAGTAGTGTCTACATAATGGCATTCACTGTGACTTGTCTGTTATATGTTGGACCAAAGCTATCATTTTCACAAACAATATACACTCAAGCGTTTGAGTTTTGATATTCTAGCATCTGAGAATCAATAAAGCAAAGCAAGCCAAAAACAAGAACGTGCAAATCGAGCATAAAAGATTAGAACTTTATTTTATGAAGAGCATCAAATGCTATAACTAAGGGAGAAGATATATGAAAAGTGATTGAGCATTGATATACTTCCTTCCAAGAATCAAAAAAGCAAGCATCCCCCCCCCCCCCCCCCCCACACACACAAAAAAAAAAAAAAAAAAAGATTTACACACTCAAGTGCTTTATTTATGATTATTTGACATCTGAGAATCAAGAGCGAAGCGTAAAAAACACACTCAAAGTATGCAGGTTTTTTGAGTTTGATATATCAAGATCTCAAATGAATAATGATCTATGGTTCGTGAACTATTAGATATGTGAGTTTTTCTTAATTAAACTACCACCAACTATTTATCGAAACAACTTCAACTATCAATTCTTCACTTTTTCTATCGGAAATATCACCACAGTTTTAAGTAGGAAACTCGCACACGTAATAGTACAGGTATAAAAAAAAAAAAAAATACCTTTGACCATTAACTCAAGAATCAACTTAAAAAACAGATGGGGTTTGCAACTATTTCATATAGCTGCAATTAACAGATGGGGTCTAACATAGTAAGCTTTAAATTTCACGATAGGTACAAGACCCAAGAAGATTTTTTCAAATTCCAACCAAATCCCAGATGTGGAATGAGAAAATTATGAGTGAAAAGCAAAAGGGGTACCTCTTAATACAACAGTTGTTGAGTCAGAATGATTCGATCATTTGTTGATTGATGACTAGGAAAAGAATTGATATTCAATCACTACAAGGAACTTCGCGGAAAATCGAGTGTCAACGGATTATGATGAGGAGAAGACATACAATGACAAGGCTTTGGAGAGAAAATGACAAATATATTTTAGAAGAAATAACATTAACATGGAGGATAAATGAACTCAAAGACCCAATCAAGAGTTTAATTAAAAAAAGGTTAATTGGGTCTCACAATATTATAAATTAAAAGAAATAAAGTTCTTAAATAATTAAGACAGTTGGTTGATAACTACATTAATTATCTCAATAAATATTAAAATTATCCAACAACTTTATACAGTTATGAAACTTTGTAAAGTTGTCGAACAATTTTAATAGTTGTTGTGACAACTCTTTAGTTGTTGGAGCAAAAATATTAAAAAAAATGAATTTTTCTTTATCTCTTTTACCTAATTTTTAAAATAGAACTGACTTAATTGAGAAACTTATTTGTCCCTTTTAATTCGAAATCCCATAAACATGCCGCAACTTATAGTATTTACCTAAATTCTCGCATTTACAAAGTGATTATAATTATATCGGGAGTTAAGTATTTATCTCGGCAGACTTAAAATAAAAAAAAAATATATCAAAAGTTAAGTATGTATCTTTACAAAGAAAAAGTGTATTTTCGTTTGGATGTATTAGGAGCTAATTATGTATCTCGATAGACTCAAAATAAAAAATTTTAATAATCATGCAAAAAGTTAATTTTTCTGTAATTAAACTCTAAATTATCGATACTCTAAATTATCGATATTTATGATGTTTGCCTATATTTTTTATTCTTAATAAAGATCCATTTTAATAATCATGTTTTTTATTGATTACTCCCTCCCTTGATACATTTTCACTTCTCCATTATACTTAAAAAAAAAATTGTAATATTAATGAATAATTTTTTATTTTATTTTTGTTTGTTTAGATTAGCTATATTGTTTGAGATGGAGGATTGTTCAATTAAGAATTTTCACATTTAAATGATAAAGGTGACAACGCTGAGGATGCTGTGGTGGATGTATGGGCTTGCTATGAGAGATAGGATTAAAAATGAGGATATCAGAGATAAAATGAAAGTAATTTCGGTGGAAGATAAGATAAAAAATAAGACTGAAATGATTCAAGTATGTGATGCGGTGATACACGAATCAAAGATTGGTTATGGATGGAATCAGGAGAGATAGTTCGTTAGGGGTAGATTGAATAAGTATTGGGAAGGAGTGATTAGATGGACCGAAATGTATGACAGACGTAGCTTATCAAGGACATACCTCAAATAGAAAAGTGTGAGGGTTGCAAATTATGGTAGAAGTGTGCACATGCTAGTTGGTAAAAGTATATTATCTCGTGAACATTTTCTAATAGCCACAGTGCTAAATTTGTATAGTTTATTGTACTTCGATCTTTGTTGACATTGGTTGTTCCATGTAGTTCGATTGTGGTATTATTTTATTGTAACAATGTTATGTTACTATCACTTATTTTGTTGTACTTCAGTTGTTGTTGATATATGTTGTTTCATGTAGTTCATTATAATATTATTTTTATTGTAACACTGTTCTAAAACAATCTCTTGTTTTGTTACTACCTATTGTCTTTTGTATAATAATTATATTTTTTTAGACGATTTTTATCTTAAGTTGAATGCCTATCAGAAACAGCATCTCCGTCCTTCCTGTACTTCACTTTGTGGGAGTACATCGGGTAAATTACTATTGTAAAATTAAATGATATGAATTTTGATTAATTTTTTTAAGATGTATTTTTTCATCAAATGAATATGAGAAAAATTACAAGTCATAGTGCTTTTTGTATAATTTTTAAATACCTAATGTAATTAATATATTTTAGCTTAAAAATTAATTTAGCTAACTTTCGAGAAGCAAATAGGATAATGATTTTGGAACAAATGAAGTAAATTTGTCAAAAGTAAGCATTTTGTTTTTGTCAAACATTTTTCAAAGTATGTTTGATAGGTTTGAGGGGAACGGGAAAAAAATGTATTTAGCAGAAATTCACATTTTGAGATATAAATTTTATTGTAATTTTGAGAAATGAGCTTTTCGTGATGATTATGATTAAATTTTTCTTTTTTTTTCTAATTTTCCTTAAATCTAACTGCGAGAATTGTTAGAATAAAAAATGACGTATTTGTTATATTTTAAAAGTGCATGACATAATAAAATTCATTTCTAACTATTGATTTAAGATCAATGAAATTTATTGCCCCATTCAGAATGGAGAAATAACAACAATACTATTTTTCTAAATTCAAATATATGAAGAGGATAAAAGGGGGGACTGATTCAATATCCTTTACCATCAGTTCTTATTGCTTCTGCCAACTATGCTACCCCATGCATTGGTACCTTCACCTGTACTTGAAAGCTAGATGTTTCATCAAAACTTAGGCATTTTATTTGGCTTGTGAATCATAATCGAATTCCAACGACTTTGTATCTATACCTTATCCACTGTATGCCCTCTCTAATCTGAAAAAGCTGTAATTCATCCTTGGAAGAAACAATCACCCATATCTTCTTAACATATAAATTGGTTGGGCTTCGGCCCACAGCCGAGTTGGTTGGGGAGTGGTTGTCCATGTGGGTGACCCGGGCT
>NC_061119.1:24233737-24244112 GCF_002878395.1 Capsicum annuum
AAGTCTAGGCTCATAAACCATAGTTCATGTCTATTAAATACTATCATCGAGGTATATTATGTCTATTATAGATTACGTGGTTGCTGGTGGTATATTTTCTGGTGAATGGAAGGAGACTCCCAAATGTTGGGTTTGAAAAACCGCGTCTAAGGAGACAGTGTCCATGCCCTTCGTCGCAACGGTTCATACACCGATATGGTTAAAAGCGTAATGGAGAGCGATGAATTAAGTTGTGATCAAAGCGATGTGGTAATTAGTTCCTTGATGAACGGGAGGGGGGAATATATCTAACGTTCATAAGGAATGATAGACACGTGAAATTATACATGTTTTGCATTGATTCTAATAATTTCAGGCCTATATTGCGGGTTAAAATTATTGGAAGGTCTCGAGAAGAAGCTTCCACATCAGCCCCCCACCCTAATGATACATCAACGGAATACGATTGCATGGGTAGTGATGAATGGGATGATAGTGAAGATTATGAAGAAGAGGAGTATGGAGGAGGTGAGGACGGGCAGTTCGGACCACAAGAAAGCTACTCTTTCTCGGACGGCACCAATCTTTGTGTAGGACAAACATTCAAGGATAAGAATGTTTATATAATATTAAGAAAAGATTGAAGAAATACTAGACTATGCGAATTATTTATTATATACTAACGCCATTGTTGAATTCTACACATGATAGATAGATTATCAATTTTTTGAGAAGTCAATTATTAACTAACTCGTAGGTTTATGATCAACTATTTGAATATATAGACAAGTTAGAATAATGATCAAAAAAATAGAAATTAAATTAAATAAAATTAAAGTATAAAAATTAACACCTTTCAAACATATAAAATAATTTAGATACATTAATTGTGATACCAAATCACTTTTGAACATGATCAAGTGATATTTAAGGCATACTATAGTCATAAATCAGTGAGATGAAACTAAAAAAGGGAGAAATAAAATAAAATAAAATAAAATAAAATATATAAGCATCATCCAAGCAATTCAAAACAACTAGATATCATCAAATGAGATTAGACGTGTCTAATGAGCATAAGGAAGAGTGATGGTTGTGACTGTGGGTGTCCATGGAACAAGTAGTGTTTGAGAACAAGTAGTTCTTCTCAATGCAGACGTTTGTTTTGAGTAATTGATTGTTACTACCATTACTCTTCCTTAAACTCATTTGATCGAGTGTTCGATTATTTTGTACTCTCATATGATGATATTTAGTCATTTTCATTGCTTGAATGATGTTTACTTATTTTAATTTAGTTTATTTTATTTCTCCCTTTTTTAGTCTCGTCTTACTTGTCAATAGAATTAGATGGTTGATGCTAGACCTATAAAGATATCGTGCATATATTATATATAAATGTATGCATCCATACTAGACTAAATTAACAGTCATGTATCGACCAATTCAGTCTAGTGAAAAGTAAGACGAGACTAAAAAATGAAAAAATAAAATAAAATAACATCATTCAAGCAATGAAAAGTGACTAAATATCATCATATGAGAGTACAAAATAATTGAACACTAGATCAAAAGAGTATAAAAAGAAGCAATGATAGTAGCAATCAATTACTCATAACAAACATCCGCATTGAGAAGAATTACTTGTTCTCAAACACTACTTGTCTCATGAACATCCACAAGTCACAACCATCACTTTTCTTTATACTCATTAGCCGCGTCTAATCTCATTTGATGATATTTAGTTATTTTGCATTGCTTGAATGTTGCTTATTTATTTTATTTTATTTCTTTCCTTTTTAGTCTTATTTCACCGATTTACGACTATAGCATGCCTTAAATATCACTTGATCATGTTCAAAAGTGATTTGGTGTCACAATTGATGTATCTAAATTGTTTTATAACGTTTGAAAGGTGTTAATTATCATACTTTAATTTAATTTAATTTAATTTTTCTTTTTTGTCATTATTTTAACTTGTTCATATATTCAGATAGTTGATCCTAGACCTATGAGTAGGTGAATAATCGACTTCTCAAAAAATTGATAATCTATCTGGCATGTGTAGAAATCAACAACGGTTTCAGTATATAATAAATAATTTACATAGTCTAGTATTTCTTCAATCTGTTTTTACTTCATCAATTTTAAGAAGCTCCAGTTGTGCCTTATTTAAAATTACAACTCTTTTAGGCATACAATGATAGGGTATATAGTAAACCTTAATAATTGATTATAGAAGACATAAATATTCTTTAGACCTTTTTCAACGGTCACTTTTTTGGTAGCCCTACTATATAAATGACATGGACCTTTTCGAGCTCCTCCATGTTCATTTATTCACCTCTTTCTTATTTTGATTCAACAATAACAATGTCTCTCTTTCTCATTTGGAACACTCCTTAGCTTGTTCCAAAGCTTTAATCTGTTGCATAATTTTGGGGATCGTCCAAAAAGTGATATCACGTACTATATGAAAATCAGGTAAGAAAAAGACGACTACAGTTTATTAAGTCTAGGATCATAAATAAACTTGTTTTCATTGTCTGGATTTCTGACACACTAACCGATAAAATTTGAAAAAAAATTATCATACAATCGGCAAGGACAATCATAATCCATCAACAATCAAACAAATATCAACTTAAAAACACAGATTTTCAGTAAAATCAAATTCCATTTTTTAAAAAGATTTTAATTTTTTTCATCCAAACCAAACAAATACCTAATCAACCAAACCGTCTATTAACAGAACAACATCCAAATTTCGTGACACATTAGTCAATTAAATTTGCAAAAAAATTTCACCATGCAATTCACAAAGATAATCATAATCCATCAACAATCAAACAAATATCAACTTAAAAACATAGATTTTCAATAAAATCAAGTTTCATTTTTTTAAAAGATTTTAGTTTTTCCATCCAAACCAAATAAATACCTAATCAACCGAACGGTCTATTAACAGAACAACATTCAAATTTCTTGGCACATTAGCTGATTAAATTCACGAAAAAATTTCACCATGCATCGACAAAGACAATCATAATTCATCAACAATCAAACAAATATCAACTTAAAACACACAGATTTTCAGTAAAATCAAGTTTCATTTTTTAAAAAAGATTTCAATTTTTTCCATCCAAATCAAAAAAAATACCTAATCAACCGAATGGTCTATTAGCAGAATAATATTCAAATTTCTTGGCATATTAGGTGATTAAATTCGCGAAAAAATTTCACCATGCAATTGACAAAAACAATCATAATCCATCAACAATCAAACAAATACCAACTTAAAAATTAATAAAATCTACCCCCGTTTTTCAAAAATAAAATTTCCTCCAAAATCAACTCAATTACCACAAATCAAAATCGAAAAAAAAAATAAAAAAATATTAATATGGAGCACAAATTACTCGGAAGATGAAGAAAAATTATTTAAAGTGGAAGATGAAAGATCTTAGAGCTTTAGAGAAGATAAAAAATAAAAATAAAAGTTGGAGAAAGAGGAAGGGGAAATGACCATAGTTTTGTGAGTGGATTTGAGGAGAGAGAAAAAAGTTTTTGGTATTTAATGAAAAAGTGGTGTGTAAAAAGTATTTAAAAAAGATATAAAAGGTGTCAAAAGCTTTTTTTAAAAAAAACTCTTTAAGCCATATCCCATCATAAAAAAAAATATTTTATCTCAAACCCTAAAAATTTAAATGAAAAAAAGAAAAGAGTGTCTATTTATGAAAATAAGGGGTCGTTTGGTAGAGTGTATTGAAAAGTTAATGCATGTATTAGTTTAATGTGTATTAGTAGTATCTTGTTTGTTATATTTTTTTACCTTGTGTATAACTAATGCTTGCATTAGTTAAATACTCTATTGTGTATTGAGGTATGTGTTACTAATACCTCAAAATCCATGACATTCGTAATGCAATGGATCTAATGCATCATTAACATGCTTAAAGACACTATTATCCCTTAAAAAAATTTCTGAATTCTTTTCAACATATATTGAGGGTATTATTTTTATTTTTTTTAGAAATTATGCAATTCATGTTATTTTTAATATATCGAACCAAATACTGCATAACAAAAATACAAGTATAATTAATGCAAGTATAGCTTACACAAGCCTTGTTAATATAAACATTACTAATACACCTTATTTTGCATTATTCTTGTACACTCTACCAAACAACCCCTAAGTGTTGAAAGTGTCCTACCAACTAAATCTTCTCATCTTGCTCTTTGGCTAAAACACTTCTTTAATATTGTACCTTTTCAGGCGGCTTCTTTTACCATCCCTAATAGAGTATTATTGGCATACATTTTATAGATGGTTGGACTTGTTCGTAATAGATGTATCTTTGAAGTTATACCCCTCTAAATCTCTCTTGCAGCTATTAAGTATTGTTTTTGGGTACATAAAAATCTGTAATTTGGCAAAACAATTTTAGCACAAGTTCAAGAATAAATCAAAAAAACTTATGAAGTTTTCAACACCTTCAACACAAGATCAAAAATGACCTTTCAAAGAAGTGTGTTTTCAGTATTTTAAAGAAAATTAGATGAAGCAGAAAAAGCCAAGTCCTCCGAATTCATGGAGTGTCCTTAAGGAAATAATTCTCCTCAAGTACCCGAAGTTTCGGAATTTTCCTCCCAGAATAAAATGACTTAACAATTTAAGTATAGTGGTACCTCAAATGATCAGATTCTCTTCGAACTCACTCAATAGTTAGATAATCACACGAAGTATTTTAGAAGACAAGAAATATTTTCAAGTGCAGAAAAAATCATCCTAAACTTGTGGAAAAATACAAGTTTATATAGTCATTAAGTACCCCTTTCGAAAGGTGGTAATGGTTCACCGAAAAGGTGTATCCTTTCTGAATAGTCATGTCTGTCCATTTAAAAGAGTGTGTCTTTTCCAAACAGCCACAACCATCCAAACAATCATACCTTTTCTTGAAATAGTGTGTCTTTTACTTGAAGAGTTGTGCACCTTCCAAACAACTTTACATTTTTCATTCACACTAATTGAACCCAACAATCTCCCACATGAATGGGGAATGGCTACTCTTTATAAAACTTTACGGATAAGAATATGATTATCAAGCAAACACTGATTGCATCTGGATAAGTGGGCTTTCCTTTGAACTTTCTGTAGTGAATATGCATCGGATGCACTCGGTCAATCAGTGGATTTAATATCTTTAAATTGTCGAGCTTTAATGTACACCTAGACAACACATGTCACACAACCAGCCTTTTACCGTTTATGGTTCTCATGGTTTTTATTCGTTTCAGCTATAAACACGTTCTGGTCTCATGAGAGCTTAGAGAATAGGCCTTTACTAATATTCTCCTTGAAGCGGCTTCGACTTCGCCCTCACATAGGTGATTTCTAAATGTTCAATCCTGTAGATTAAACTATTTGGTCAAATCTGCCTAATTTAGACAATCATTAAGAGACTTCATACCATAAGTCTTATCCTCGTTTACTAAATATTGTCTACATCATGAGAATGGGTTGGGTAAATTGACAATGTTCAACCTGTCAGACACAACTTTATTTGATCTCCTTGAACCTAGCTCTTGGGATCTCCAGTCTGCTAGGTAGAGTTACCGTCATGCTGACTTGTCCTAGGACTTAAACCCATTCCCTTGGATGTCCTCTTAACTCCATCTCTAGTCAGGCCTTTTGTGAATGGATCTGACACATTAACCTTTGACTTTACATAGTCAATAGTGATAATTCCACTAGAGAGAAGTTCTCTAACGGTATTATGTCTCCATCTTATTTGAAGAGATTTACTGTTGTACATCATGCTCCCTGACCTATTGTAATACCTCAATTTTCTGAACCGAAATGCTGCACGGTGCTCATGACTCTGAGGGACCACAAGCTAACCCATGACTGATATCTGTATCTGTACATTGCTTAATATACATGTAATATACGGAAAACATAAACAATAAACCATAAGGTTCAACTGAAATAATTATAAGATCCATGTGGGTGAAAAATACCCAAGATAACTGAAGTCTGAATCAAAACTGAACTAAATCTAAACTGTATCTGAAAGCCTCAAAGTACTGACTGAATAAGGAGTTGAAGGAACATGTCTCCAACTAACTCCAACAACAACAACAACAACAAACCCAGTGTATTCCCACTTAGTGGGGTCTGGGGGGGGGGTAAGATGTACGCAGTCCATACCTCTACCTCTGATGAAGTAGAAAGGCTGTTTCCGAAAGACCCCCGGCTCAAGTCACTAACTCCATAAACTGAAATAATAAATGAATCGAATCATATCATCCTCGAATGAAGAGGACTCACTGCAACTCTGTATACTGGAATACGACTGCTACTACTGGTTTGGAACTCGTGTCTCTGAACCTATGGTGTAACATAAAGAGAAAGCACCATAGCACAAATGCGTCAGTACAACTGGAGTACTGAGTATATCAGTGAGGTAGGCTAAATGAAAAGGGTTTACATGCATGAACAATGCTAACTGACCGACTAATATGAACATGAGAGTTCAAACATACATACATAATAACTGGAAACATAAATACGTAATAGTGGATCTGTACACTAATACATGATTTACTAATTTCTGACATGACTAAAACTATGGTTCTGTCAACATAGGTAACTGTATCCGACAGTCCTGGGTCTGATGGAACTATCTGAATTCCATAATATAATTGAATTTGACTATATTTGGCAGTCCTGGTATACTGATATCTGAAGAACTATCTAGGTTCTTTTACTGAGACTAAGCCTGAAATTGTGGGAGGTAGTTGTTTAATCGACATGCCCCAATAATACATATAGCTAAGTTGGGGTCCAATCTTTGCCCCGACTGGAGGGGTGTCAATACCGCACCACTAGTAAGGACAGTTGTGAGTGACCTTCATCTGGCAGGTACTCAAATGAGAAAGGTGGAAACCCTAAATTGATAGGTTAAGCCACCTCATCAACCCTAGTCTAACAGGTTAAGATGTCTTAACCTACGCTGGCTACGTAGTTCTGAAACGCAAGGAAGACTGCTAAGAATCACACCCTAAACTGGCAGGTGAGTTTCCATCCTTGGGTTCGCTCGGTGCTAACTTTTACTCCCATCTGAAGGGACTGAACATGATTTAACTGAATGTACATGGACTAAGTAACTGACTTCCGTTGACTGACGGAATAGCACTACTATCTGATATTTTGCTGAGATCGTGAGATTTTGGAGGTTTCCTGAGTCACATGACTGACTGAGTTCTATAAATCATGGATTGACTGAGATTATTGGGGTAACGTAACTTGGCTCTCGGCATACCACTATATTTTTCGGGTACGAGTACCTCCAGGACTCGATGGAAGAAAACTGACACACTTGACATGATTTGATCACAAGATTTGAGTCCACAATTCATAATATCGTACATAACGGATTTTATACTAAGCATGGTTATCAACAATGTATTGCATGGAAATGATTTCATGTCACATGAAAGTACTTGCACAACCTTAATATCATGTTCATTGCATAATCATACTAGCAATGCATATCAATAGCATGGAAGTTCATGTGGAATCATCTTAAAAGTTGACATAGCTTGTCATTTAAGTACTATGGGGTCATGGGAACATGATTTTTAGCATTCTAGGCATTTTAACAAACACCTTGCATACGCACTTTGGGGTATAGGTTTTCTCAACAATTTTAATCATCTTGAACCACCTAAATTCATGGGTTTTAACTAAAAGCATGCATACATCATGGAAGTCAACTTATATTAATATATTAAAGTTTAAACAATGATCATTAACATGAACAACATCACATAACAACAAGGAAATCAAAGTTTCTCATTAAAAGCATGGTTCTTGAACTCTATGAACGAAAAGGGTCCATAGATGAGCACTACACATACCTGACTCAAGGTTCTTGACGTTTTTGAATTTGAAGGGTTTGAAATCCTTTGATTCTTGAAGAATATTGGGTCTTATTCTTGGCGATTAAATTTAGAGAGAAACCCCAATTTTTGTTTGTGAAATAATAATGAGCAACATGGCTGAATTTGGACTTATCTGGGTATATATAGGCAAGTGGTAAATGACCAAAATACCCCTATTAAAATGACCTAGAAATAAACTAAACATGCCATGTGATGGTCCGACTGACGGCCCATCAGACACTTGACGGTCCGTCACTTAGCTCGTCAGATGTGGACCAGAAATGGGGTTCACTGGATAAGAGTTGACGGATTGGATGAAGGTCCGTCACAACATTGACGATCCATCAACTCATCTGTCAGTCCTTATCCAGTGCATGGCTCAACTGCCTTGGCTGTGATGGTCAAAGTGGCGGTCCGTCAACTTGGCTGTCATACCTGGGCGTTTTCGACAGTTCCAAGTAAAACATCCATAACTTCCTTTTCTGATGTCGAATTTGGACAAAATTGGTACCATTGGAAAGCTAACTCAATTTCCCACGTGATATAAAGTGAAAATCTAAAAAATACCATATGTACAAAGATAGATTTGAATTTTAAAGTAAGTCCTAGCATTCTTGAGATGATTTTTAGCAAGGAAAAAGGCACGGGTATTACAATATCTCCCCCTTGAGAACATTCGTCCTTGAATAGAACTGACTGAGAGGGGAAACAATAATCTAAACATGAGTAACTGGAACATGATCTTATGACTGACAAACTAAATGTGTTATACTGAACATGCATATCTGATGCACGTGTAACTGATTTATGAATGTATGACTAAGGTTCTCGCAATGAGAATGCATATCTGATGCATGATTATTTACTAGACTGATACATGTATGCATGACTGAATATGCAATGGTACTTGATACAAAATTTGTGATGGAACATAAACACAAAATGAAATATCAAGTTGTATTGAATGTTGAACATGAAACTAAATGAGCTTAAAGAGGACTGTTACCTTGAGCTTGATCTAGGTTGGTGGAGAAAAGATGAGGGTACTTGGTACACATGTCTGCTTCTGCTTCCTAAGGAGCTCCCTCAACGGAATAATTTCTCCAAAGAACTTTGACTAGAGGGACTTCTTTGTTCCTCAACCTACGAATCTGATAGTCTAAAATTTTGACTAGAATCTATTCATGAGAGGCTGTCCTAAACATCAATGTTCATAATAGGGACTACAACTATTGGGTCACCTATGTACTTCTTGATCAAATAGACATAGAAGACCGGATAAACTGAGGCTATATCTGAAGGCAATTCAAGCTCATAAGCTACCTTGCTGAAGCGACTGAGAATCCTGAAGGGACCGACATAGTGGGGACTAAGTTTCCTTTTCTTGCTGAACCTCTTCACTCTCTTTATGGGAGAGAATTTAAGATAGACATAGTAATTGATCTTGAATTCGAGACCTTTCTACAAATATCTGCATAAGACTTCTGCCAGCTCTGAGCAGCCCGTAGTCTCTCTCTGATCAACTGAACTTTCTCTAAGGCGTCGAATACCAAGTCAGGACCGATGACTGAGACCTCACTAACTTCAAACCAACCGACTGGAGATCTACACCTCCTACCATAGAGAGCTTCGAATAGAGCCATCTGAATACTGGAATGATAACTATTGTTCTATGCAAACTCAATCAAGGGCAAGTGGTCATCCCAACTTCCCTTGAAATAAATTGCATATGCCCTAAGCATATCTTCAAGAGTCTGAATGGTCCTCTCTTCTTGGACATCTGTCTGAGGATGAAATGTTGTACTAAGATGGACTTGGGTACTAAGACCCTTTTGGAATGCTTTCCAAAAGTGAGAGGTGAACTGTGTATCTCTATCTAAGATGATAGATAATGGAACACCGTCTAATCTAACCAACTCCCTGATATAGAGTTTGGCATAATCCTCGGTTGCATAAGAGATACGAACTGGAAGGAAATGAGCTGACTTGGTCATTCTGTCTACAATAACCCAAACTGAATCATGCTGATGACGAGTTCGAGGCAAACCCATCACGAAATCCATATTCACTTCTTCCCACTTCCAAGTAGGAATGGTGAACTCCTGCATGGACCCACTAGGTTTCTGATGCTCTATCTTAACCTGCTGACATTTAGAGCACTTAGCCACAAACTCTGCAATATTTTTTTTCATCCTACTCCACCAATAGATCTCCCGCAAGTCATGGTACATATTAGTGGCCCCTGGATGAATAGAGTATCGCGCACCATGCGCCTCTGGAAGAATTTGCTGCCTCAAGTCATCTACACCTGGAACATACAGATGACCCTGACAACGAAGAACACTATCTCCCCCTTGGGAGAAAGCCTCTACTTTCTGATTCTGAACTAACTCTTTTATCTTGACAAGACTGGGATCTCTGTCTTGCTTTTCTTTTACCTTAAAAA
>NC_061119.1:24247112-24252604 GCF_002878395.1 Capsicum annuum
GGGGTACTCGTACCCAAAAAATATAGTTGTGTACCTAGAGCCAAGTCACGTTACCCTGATAATTTCAGTCAAGCCATGATCTATAGAACTCAATTAGTTATGTGACTCAGGAAACCTCTGAAATCTCACGATCTCAGTAAAATATCAGATAGTAGTGCTATTCCATCAGCCAACAGAAGTCAGTTACTCAGTCCATGTATAGTCAGTTAAGTCATGTTCAGTCTCTTCAGATGGGAATAGAATTTAGCATCGAGTGAACCCAAGGGTGGGAACTCACCTGCCAGTTTAGCGTGTGATTCTTAGCAGTCATCCTTGCATTCCAGAACTACGTAGCCAGCGTAGGTTGAGACATCTTAACCTGTCAGACTAGGGTTGATGAGGTGGCTTAACCTATCAATTTAGGGTTCCCACCGTTCTCATTTGAGTACTTTCCAGATGAGGGTCACTCACAACTGTCCTTATCAATGGTGCGGTATTGACACCCCTCCAGTCGGGGTAGAGATTGGACCCCAACTTAGCTATATGTATTATTGGGGCATGTCGGTTAAACAACTACCTCCCACAGTTTTAGGCTCAATCTCAGTAAAAGAACCTAGATAGTTCTTCAGATATCAGTATACCAGGACTACCAGATATAGTCAAATTCAATTATAGTATGGAAATCAGATAGTTCCATCAGACCCAGGACTGTCAGACACAGTCACCCATGTTGATAGAACCATAGTTTTGGTCATGTCAGAAATCAGTAAATCATGTATTAGTGTACAGATCCACTATTACATATTTACGTTTCTAGTTATTATATACGTATGTTTTCACTCTCACGTTCATATTAATCGGTCAGTTAGCATTACTCATGCATATAAACCCATTTCATTTAGCCTACCTCACTCGTATACTCAATACTCTAGTTGTACTGATGTATTTGCGCTATGGTGCTTTCTCTTTATGTTACACCATAGGTTCAGAGACACGAGTTCCAGACCAGCAGTAGCAGTCGCATTCTAGTATACAGAGATGCAGTGAGTCCTCTTCATTCGAGGATGATATGATTCGATTAATTTATTATTTCAGTTAGTTTTCAATTTACGGAGTTAGTTGGAGACATGTTCCTTCAACTCCTTATTTAGTCAATACTTTGAGGCTTTCAGATACAGTTCAGATTTAGTTCAGTTTTGATTCAGACTTCGGTTATCTTGGGTATTTTTCACCCACATGGATCTTATATTTATTTCAGTTGAACCTTATGGTCTATTGTTTATATTTTCCGCATATTACATGTATGTTGAGTAATGTACAGGTACATATCAGTCATGGGTTAGCTTGTGGTCCCTCGGGGTCATGAGCACCGTGTAGCATTTCAATTTAGAAAATTAAGGTGTTACAAACTTGGAATCAGAGCCTAAGATTCAATAGAGTCCTAGGAAGTCTGAAAGTCGCATCTAGTAGAGTCTTATGCATGGGTGTGTTGCGCACCACATTTATGTGCAAGAGGCTATGAGATGTTTTAGGAACAATTTCCCTTCTTTCAGTATTCATGTCGTGCTAGTGAGCATAATCTCAAGTTAAACTTTTAGTCTAATCCATTCTTCTCTTATTTCAGAATATGCCTCCAAAGAGAAGAAACTAGCCAGTTCCTCAGCCCGAAGACCCTTTGGGCGAGCAAGTTTCTCATGCGGAGTTTAGAGCCGCATTCATAACACTTGATCAGTCTGTGGCTACCCAGAATGAACGGCCACCAGTTATTCCAGCCAATCCAGTGGACAATTCTGCATCAGCTAGAATTCGGGACTTCCCCCGAATGAACCCTCCATCTTTCTTTGGGTTTAAGTCTGATGAAGACCCTCAGGAGTTTATTGACTAAGTCTAGAAGGCCATTGACATCATGGGAGTTACTTCTGTTCAGAGCATTGAGTTAGCCGCATACCAGTTACAGGATGTTGCTCATACTTGGTATAAATAGTAAAAGTCTGAGAGGTTAGAGGACGCAGGTCCTATAGAGTGGAAGGAATTTGTCATGACTTTCTTAGACAGATTCTTTCCCCAAGATCTAAGGGAGGCCAAAGTTCTTGAGTTTATCATTCTCAGGCAGGGAAATGTGCTGATTAGGGAGTATTCTCTCTGATTTACTTAGCTAGCCAGATATGCCCCTCATGTGGTTGCAGACAACAGGGCTAAGATGAGTAAGTTCGTGTCAGGAGTAAATGATAGCATGGTAAATGAGTGTAGATCTGTAATGCTGAATAGTGATATGACTTTATCCAGGCTCATAACCCATGCTCAGCAAATAGTGGAGCAAAAAGTTAGGGCAAGGAGAGGCAGAATAAGAGAGCAAGATCAGGAAGTTTTAGTTTTGTTCAGCCCAAATCAGAGAGAGGAAATCATTCCCAGTTTTATCCCAAGTCATCAACTCCAGTTCATTCTTCAGCCAGTGCTCCAACTCTTAAGTTCAGAGATAGAGCACCCGACTCTAAATCTCAGGGCATGCCGAACTAATCCCCTATGTCAAACTTGTGGTAAGAACCACCAGGGTGTTTGCAAAGCCGGTAGTGATGTTTGTTTTAGTTGTGGCAAGCCAGGCCACAGAGTTAGAGATTGTCCTCATTCCAGTTATCAAGGTCAGCAAAATCGTTCCACAGCTTAGTCCGATCGCCCGAACCAGCAAGGTGCTACTTTCAGTGCTACTAGTGGGCAACGCCCAAACAGACTCTATACGCTTCAGACTCGACAGAATTAGGAAAATTCTCCTGATGTCATTACTGGTACATTACAAATTTTCCATGTTCATGTTTACGATTTGCTAGATCCAGGCGTATCTTTGTCTTTTGTTACTCCGTACACAACAGGCGATTTCAGAATCAATCTTGAAATTTTAGCAGAGCCCTTTTCAGTCTCTACCCCAGTGGGTAAAACCATCATAGCGGCAGGTATACAGGAACTGCTCGATTATGATATTTCAGAAATCCACGTTAGCAGATTCAGTCGAATTAGAGATGACCTCGGCATGGATTGGCTTCATTCCTACTATGCCACAGTCGACTGCAGGACCTGGATAGTTTAATTTCAATTCCTAAATGAGCCCATCCTAGAGTGGAAGGGTAGTACTTCATTTTTTAGGGGTCAACTTGTTTCCTACCTTCGGGCATGGAAAATGATTTCAAAGGGGGGTGTGTATCCTCTCATGCATGTAAAGGATTCCAGTTCTGAATCTCCCAGTCTTGAATCAGTTCCATTTGTTAATAAATATTCAGACGTCTTTCCCAAAGATCTTTCAGGCATTCCCCCCGAAAGGGAAATAGACTTCAGCATAGACCTTCTCCCAGATACTCAGCTTATTTCTATTTCACCATACCGAATGGCACTAACAGAACTCAAAAAACTGAAAGATCAGTTAAAAGATCTCTTAGATAAGGGATTCATCAGGCCCAGTATATCCCCATGGGGTGCACTAGTCTTATTCGTGCGCAAAAAAGACAGTTCTCTCAGGATGTGTATTAATTATCATCATCTCAACAAAGTCACGATCAAGAACAGGTATCCGCTTTCTAGAATAGATGACTTGTTTGACCAACTTCAGGGTGCCAGTTATTTCTCTAAGATAGACCTTAGATCAAGCTATCATCAGCTCAAATTTAGAGAACGTGACATCCCAAAGACAACTTTTTGTACTCGGTATGGTCCCTTCGAATTTCTAGTTATGTCCTTTGGTCTTACCAATGCCCCTGCAGCTTTCATGTACTTGATAAACCGGGTGTTCAAGCAGTACTTGGACATGTTCATCATATTTTTCATAGATGATATTCTGGTCTATTCTTGCACAGAGCGTGATCATTCAGACCATCTCAGAATTGTTCTTCAAACTCTCAGAGATCATCAGTTGTTCTTCAACTTCAGTAAGTGCAAATTTTGGCTAAGATCAGTAGCATTCCTTGGCCATATTATTTTCGGTGATGGAATTAGAGTAGATCCTCAGAAGACTGAAGCAGTAAGAAACTGGCCTCCCCCTGTCTCTCCATCAGATATTAGGAGTTTCTTGGGTTTGGCTAGCTATTACTGATGTTCTGTCGAGGGATTTTATTCTATTGTATCTCCTATGTCCAGATTAACTCAGAAGAAGGTTAATTTTTAGTGGTCAGATTCTTGAGAGAAGAGTTTTCAAGAGTTGAAGACTTGACTCACCTCAGCCCCAGTTCTAACTCTTCCAGATGGTTCAGACAGTTTTGTAGTCTATTAGGATGCGTCCAAAGTGGGTTTAGGTTGTGTCCTCATGCAGCATGGTAAGGTCATAGCCTACGTCTCCAGACATCTAAAGTCCCATAAGAAGAATTATCCTACTCATGATCTTGAGTTAACAGCCGTAGTATTTGCCTTAAATATTTGGAGGTATTATTTATACAGAGTTCATGTAGATGTCTTCACAGATCATAAGAGTCTCCAGTATATCTTTTCTCAGAAAGATCTCAATCTTCGTCAGAGAAGGTGGTTAGAGCACTTGAAGAATTATGACATGAGTGTCCTTTATCACCCGGGCAAGGGCAACATTATGGCCGACGCTCTCAGTAGAATATTCATGGGTAGTGTTTCTCACGTAGAGGATGGTAAGAAAAAGATAGCCTAAGAAATTCGTCTGCTTACCAGATTAGGTGTTCACTTAGTCGACTCTTCATAGGGTGGTGTATGTGTTCAGAGTAGTTCAGGTTTATCTCTAGTTTTTAAGGTAAAAGAAAAGCAAGACAGAGATCCCAGTCTTGTCAAGATAAAAGAGTTAGTTCAGAATCAGAAAGTAGAGGCTTTCTCCCAAGGGGGAGATAGTGTTCTTCGTTGTCAGGGTCATCTGTATGTTCCAGGTGTAGATGACTTGAGGCAGCAAATTCTTCCAGAGGCGCATGGTGCGCGATACTCTATTCATCCAGGGGCCACTAATATGTACCATGACTTGCGGGAGATCTATTGGTGGAGTAGGATGAAAAAAATATTGCAGAGTTTGTGGCTAAGTGCTCTAAATGTCAGCAGGTTAAGATAGAGCATCAGAAACCTAGTGGGTCCATGCAGGAGTTCACCATTCCTACTTGGAAGTGGGAAGAAGTGAATATGGATTTCGTGATGGGTTTGCCTCGAACTCGTCATCAGCATGATTCAGTTTGGGTTATTGTAGACAGAATGACCAAGTCAGCTCATTTTCTTCTAGTTCGTATCTCTTATGCAACCGAGGATTATGCCAAACTCTATATCAGGGAGTTGGTTAGATTACACGGTGTTCCATTATCTATCATCTTAGATAGAGATACACAGTTCACCTCTCACTTTTGGAAAGCATTCCAAAAGGGTCTTAGTACCCAAGTCCATCTTAGTACAATATTTCATCCTCAGACAGATGTCCAAGAAGAGAGGACCATTCAGACTCTTGAAGATATGCTTAGGGCATATGCAATTTATTTCAAGGGAAGTTGGGATGACCACTTGCCCTTGATTGAGTTTGCATAGAACAATAG
>NC_061119.1:24255604-24299161 GCF_002878395.1 Capsicum annuum
AATTACTTGCACAACCTTAATATCATGTTCATTGCATAATCATACTAGCAACACATATCAATAGCATGGAAGTTCTTGTGGAATCATCTTAAGAGTTGACATAGGTTGTCATTTAAATACTATGGGGTCATGGGAACATGATTTTTAGCATTCTAGGCATTTTAACAAACACCTTGCATGCACACTTTGGGGCATAGGTTTTCTCAACAATTTTAATCATCTTGAACCACCCAAATTCATGGGTTTTAACTACAAGCATGCATATATCATGGAAGTCAACTTATATTAATATCTTAAAGCTTAAACAATGATCATTAACATGAACAACATCACATAACAACAAGGAAATCAAAGTTTCTCATTTAAAAGCATAGTTCTTGAACTCTATGAACAAAAGGGGTCCATAGATGAACACTACGCATACCTGACTCAAGGTTCTTGACGTTTTTGAACTTGAAGGGTTTGAAATCCTTTGATTCTTGATGAAGATTGGGTCTTGTTCTTGGAGATTAAAGTTAGAGAGAAACCCTAGTTTTTGTTTGTGAAATAATAATGAGCAAAATAACTGAATACAGACTTATCTGGGTATATATAGGCGATTGGTAAGTGATCAAAATACCCCTATTAAAATGAACTGGAAATAAACTGAACGTGACATATGACGGTCCAACTGACGGCCCATCAGACACTTGACGGTCCGTCACTTAGCCTGTCAGATATGGACCAAAAATGGGGTTCACTAGAAAAGAGTTGACGGCTTGGATTATGGTCCGTCACAACTTTGACGGTCCATCAACTCGTTCGTCAGTCCTTATCCAGTACATTGCTCAAATGCCTTGGCTGTGACGGTCAAGTGGTGGTCCGTCACTTATGTGGCGGTCCGTAACTTGGCCGTCATACCTGGGCATTTTCGATAGTTCCAAGTAAAACATCCATAACTTCCTCGTCTGATGTCGGATTTGGATAAAATTGGTACCGTTGGAAATCTAACTCAATTTCCCACGTGATAGAAAGTAAAAATCTCAAAAATACCATGTGTACAAAGATAGGTTTGATTTTTAAAGTAAGTCGTAGCATCCTTGAGATGATTTCTAGCTAGGAAAAAGTCACGGGTATTACACGTATCTATTGTCACTTGGCTATCGCAGTGTATACATACTGGTGCCACTGGTTTGGGCCAATAAGGAATATCTTCCAAGAAATTCTGGATTCATTCTACTTTTTCATCGGCTTTATCCAATGCGATAAATTTAAATTCCATTGTAGAGCGAGCAATACATGTCTGTTTCAACAATTTCCAAGAGACCGCTTCTCCACCGATAGTAAATACATATCCCCTCGTGAATTTTACTTCATTCGATCCGGTGATCCAATTTACATAACTATATCCTTCAAGTACCACAGGATGTTTATTATAATGCAAAGCATAGTCTTGAGTGTATTTAAGAAACCCCAAAACTCTTTTCATTGCCATCCAATGAGTTTTATTTGGATTACTCGTATACCAACTCAACTTACTAATAGCACATGCTATGTACGGTCGTGTACAGTCCATTATATACATTAATGATTAAACATCCCAACACTCTTGCATACTCCAATTGTGAGTCACTTTCACCTTCATTCTTTTGAAGTGCAAAACTCACATCTAATGGAGTCTTGGCAATACCAAATTTCAAATACTTGAATTTGTCAAGTACCTTTTTTATGTAATGAGACTGTGACAATGTCAACCCTTGGGGATTTTTATGGATTCTTAATCCTAAGATCACAATCGCAACTCCAAGGTCTTTCATATCAAACTTGCTCTCGCGCATTAATTTCATAGCATTTATGTCAGAAATGACTCTACTGATGATCAACAATTCATCCACATACAAACAAATAATAACTTGGTGATTTGGAGTGTCTTTAATGTAAACACATTTATCACATTCATTTATCTCGAACCCGTTTGCCAACATGGTTTGGTCAAACTTCGCATGCCACTGTTTAGGTGCTTGTTTTAGTCCATAAAGTGACTTAACAAGTTTACACACCTTATTATCTATTCTTGGAACCGCAAAACCCTCAGGCTATTCCACATAAATTATTTCCTCCAATTCTCCATTTAGGAATGCTGTTATCACATCCATTTAATGAATTTCGAGACCATATACCACCGCCAAGGCAATTAACATCCAAATTAACATTATAATCATTATAGATAAGTATGTATCAAAGTAATCAAGGCCTTCTTTCTGTTTGAATCCTTTTACTACAAGTCTTGCCATGTATTTGTCAATAGTACCATCAACTTTCATTTTCCTTTGAAGATCCATTTAGAACCTAAAGATTTATTTCCTGGAGAAGATCAACCAACTCCCACATATGATTGCTTAAGATTGAATCAGTCTTACTATTGACTGTCTCTTTCCAAAAGGATGAGTCTGACGACGACATCGCTTCCTTAAACGTTTGAGGCTCATTTTCTAAGAGAAGTATTACAAAAATCCAATCCAAATGAAGTTGACTTTCTTTGACGTGTAGTACATCTTGGATTCTTATCATTATGTACATCCTCACTTGGTTCATCTCGAGGTCGTTTAGACCCCCTACTAGACTGTTCATGTCTAGTTTTATATGGATAAATATGTTCAAAGAATTTAGCATTATTTGATTCAATTACCATATTCTTATTGATATCTGAAATGTTTGGATTTATGAACCAAAAATCGACACGCTTTGCTACTTTTAGCATATATTATGAACATGCAATCCACCGTCTTAGGCCCTATCCTTATCTTTTAGGCAGAGGAACTTGGACCTTCGCTAGACACCCCCATACTTTGAAATATTTCAAGTTGTGTTTCCTTCCTTTCTATTTTTCATATGGAATTTATAGTGTCTTACTATGGGGCACTCTATTGATTATTCGGTTAGCCATAGGGATAACTTCTCCCCATAAGTTTTGCGGTAAACCTGAACTTATTAGTAAGGTATTCATCATTTTCTTCGAGGTTTGGTTTTTTCTTTCCACAATTCTATTAGATTAAGGTGAGTACGAGGCTGTAGTTTGATGGACAATTTCATTCTCTACACATATTTGTACAATGAGAGATTCATATTCTCCGCTCCTATCACTTCTTATTATTTTGATCTTTTTCTCTAACCGATTTTCAACTTCTGTTTTATATTGCCTAAATGCATATATTGCTTCACCCTTACTACTTAGCACATAGACATAAAAATATCTAGGGCAACGTCAATAAAAGTTATAAAGTACTTTTTCTACCACGAGATGGTGTTGACTTCATATCACAAATGTCAGCGTAGATTAAGTATAAGGGATTAAAAAAAATTTTAACGGACTTATACGGATGCTTAGCATACTTTGAGTCCACACACATTTGACATTTTGATTTATTGCACTCAAAGTTTGGCAAAACTTCTAAGTTAATCAGTTTTTGTAATGTTTTGTAATTAACATGACCTGATCGTTCATGCCACAAATCATAAGACACAAGCAAGTAAAAAGAAACTGAACTTTTATTGATTTCAACATTTATTACATTTATTTTGAATAGGCCCTCTGTGAGGTAGACTTTTCCTACATACACTTCTCCTTTACTAAGTACAATTTTTCAAAAACAAACACACATTTGAATTCATTCTTATCAAAAAGTGATACAGAAATCAAGTTCTTTCGTAACTCCAGTACCTATAGGACATTCTTCAAAGTCAAAACTTTGCCTAATGTTATTTTCAGGCAAACTTTTCCTGTTTCTTTAACTTTAGCAATTGCGGAGTTGGCCATATATATCTTCTCTTCCCCTTGAGCCAGAGCAAAACCAGAAAATAACTCCTTATTAGCATAAATATGACGGGTGGCACCAGAATCCATCCATCATTCTCGAGGATTTCCTACCAAGTTGCATTCGGACAGCATGGCACACAGATCTTCCATTTCTTTCTCGGACTCAACCATATTTGCTTGGTCCTTCTTCTTCTATTTCTTTGAGGCACGAGAATCCGTAGACTTATGGCCAATTTTACCATAGTTAAAGCATTTTCTCTTGATTTTCTTCTTGGGTTGATTGCTTTCAGGTCCATCTTTCTTCTGATTTTTAGAGTTGTTTTGATCATTTTCTACAATATTTACTCTACTTATTGCAGAATTTTCCTTCAAAATTATTTCCGCAGCTTTATTATCTTCTTCAATGCGCAGTCTTATTATAAGATCTTTGACTAACATCTCCTTCCGCTTGTGTTTCAAGTAGTTCTTGAAGTCCTTCCACATAGGTGATAGCTTCTCAATAATTGTCGCGACTTGAAACGCCTCGTTGACGATCAAACCTATAATTAAGTTCATGTGAACATTAAGAATATTTTTAATATATTCAACTAATGTGTTCATCAAAATCATACCTTCCGCGAGGAGATCGTGGATGATTACTTGTAGTTCATGGACTTGCGATACAATAGACTTGTGATACAACAGACTTGTTGTCAATCATTTTAAACTCTTGGAATCTTACAACGAAGAACTTTTTGGATCCCACATCCTCGGTCTTATACTTTCTTTCCAGTGCCCCTACAATTTCTTTGTCGTTTTCATCCCACTATACACATTGTATTGTTCATCTTGGAGGCCATTCAGAATGTAATTCCTACATAAAAAATCTTAGTGTTTCCAAGCCTCCACAATGACAAATAGCTCTTGGTCAGAGGTTTCCTCGGGCACCTTTGTAGCTTCTTCAAATATGAACCTTTGAAGATAAAGAGTTATAAGGTAGAAGAATATTTTCTGCTGCCACCTTTTGAAGTCAATACCCGCAAATTTTTTGGGTTTCTTCTCTGATGCCATTGCTGGCGGAAAATTCGTACGACTCGTTGTGGCAATACTAGTTGCTATCACAGTCGTTGCAGTATCATGTACTTGATTATCAGTAGTCATTTGACTGTCACAACAAGACAGTAACTTTAGTATATCAAAATACTATTAATAAAGTTGCAGCAACTTAAAACACCTCTTATTTCTAGTTTAATGATGAACTTTTTATGTCTTTCAATCGTCAACCGAGTGATCTTTAAATTATGATGAAGATTTTATTTCTTCAAATAATTTGTTAAGTTCAAATGAAGTAGAAATCTTAAAGCTTTAATCTCTAGAAAGCAAACAATATAGATTATGAAAAAAAAAAACTTTAGTGAAAAGAAAATTTCACCAAACGAGCAAAAAAGAAAAATATATTTTTTTCCAAAATTATTTCCTTAAGATTGTTGTTTTTGGGTAAAGAAAAATCTGTATTTTCGCAAAATAACTTCAGCACAAGTTAAAAAATAAATCAAGAACACTTATGAAGTTTCCAACACCTTCAACATAAGATAAAAAACGACCTTTCAAAGAAGTGTGTTTTCAGTATTTTAAAGAAAATTAGATGAAGCAGAAAACGCCAAGTCCTCCGAATTTCCAGAGTGTTAAGGAAATAATTCCCCTCAAGTACCCGAGGTTGCAGAATTTTCCTCCCAAGATAAAATGGCTTAACAATCCGATTGTAGTCCTACCTCAAACGATCGAATTCTCTTCGAACCCACTCAACAGTTAGATGATCACACAGAGTATTTTAGAAGACAATAAATGTTTTCAAGTGCAGAAAAATTCATCCTAAACATGTGAAAAAATGCAGGTTTATATAGCCATTAAGTGCCCCTTCCGAAAGGTGGCAATGGTTCACCGAAAAGGTGTATCTTTTCTGAATAGTCATGTCTATCCATTTGAAAGAGTGTGTCTTTTCCAAACAGCCACAACCATCCAAACAATCATACCTTTTCTCGAAATAGTGTGTCTTTTACTTGAAGAGTTGTGCCCTTTCAAGCAATTTTTCATTTTCCATTCACACCAATTGAACCCAATGTAGAAACGTAATTTTTGACCCTCCCTGAGTTTAATACATATAGATTTTTGGTATTAAATACTTATATTTTAGTCCAATATCTATTTTAGCTCTTATTTTATTTTTCAATAAGTTTTTAGTGGAAAATAAATAAATAATAAAGTTATATTTTGGGATATCTTGTTTTTATTTTTGTTTTTAAAATAATACAAAAAAAATTCAAAAAATACATTTCTTTTTTAATGTTAATAAATAAGCTTGTAGTTTTACTATTATCTTAATTTTGGGCTATTTATAAATTTTTATTATATTTTTTAAAATTAATTAATAAATATTATTTATTATTATTATTTATTATATATATTTTTTAAAAAAAAAGATAAATATTATCCTAATAAAACTACCCCAACCTCCCACCCCTATCTGATTCCCTAACTATTCCCCCCAAAAATAATCCTTTATTTAAGGATTTTTCACCCACAGACAATCTACAGATATTTATCCACAATGGCATGCATCGATCCTCCAACATCATCCACGACCCCCACATATTTATCAAGAAACTTCTAAGTCCAAGTTTCAATTGAGGTCGGAGTTTGCAAAGAGGAGAAAGTCAAAGAATAATTTTACACCAATTGAGGAGTCATATGCCAGTTTATTCCAGAGATTGAGAAAGTTGGGCATAATCACTCCTCTCCTTGAGTGTACTCTTGATCCGCATTCAAGAAATTTTGATCCTCATGTACGATGTGCATATCATTCTTATATTCAGGGTCATATTATTGAGGATTGTCGTGCTTTGAAAAGAGAAATAGAAAGAATGATTCAAGAAAAATTGATTGTAGTGCAAAACATTGACACTACGAGCATCACATGAAATCCTTTATCAACACACGGTACTGCACAATACGTGGAAAACAATGAGTTAAATATGGAGATCCAGAATTTATTTGTTGAAGAAAATGTGTTAGACAGTAGTGGAAGCTCTAGTCATGTTGATATGCAAACCAGTGGCTAAGATGTCAAGCTCAACAATTAGGAAGTCATTCTTTTCCTTACTTAGAGGGATTGTTGGTAGTTTGTTTTATTTTTCTTTCTGTTTTTTGAATTATTTCAGGATTGTAGTTCGAAATCTATCTTGTTTTATCTGTCTGTCGTTTTCGTTTAAACCATTCTATCTTTTCTTTTAATGAAATGTGGTGTCCTTGTTGTTTTTTCTTGTTTTTAAGTTATTTGTTTGTCTTCTTTACACAATACATTTTATGTTGATTCTAGGGTTATGACATGCCTGTGAAATTTTCAGCCGGATCTTAAAATCCTGCTTAATTATGAAACATTGAATTGGAGAGCTACAGTTAGAAAAAGAGAGCATCTAAGAAAATAAGTAAAGTGTTGAGGTGTTTGGGGACATAGTTACCACCTCACTTGAATATATTGAGGCAATCACTTTGTGAATAAAAATGATTTGGTCTTTAGTGAGAAGGTTCATCTCAAATATTTTGAATGAGATCAATCAGAGGATATATAATTTCCACAGTTAGGAGAAACGAAAGGAAGTTGGCTCAAAAAATAAAGGCATGAGTCATCTATTGTGACGAAAGTACAACATATGTAGACCTGTATGTTTCATGTGCATGCGAAGTAGTGATATACCTGCTCAGTAAAAATTAATATTGAAAAGATGTGTATGATTTTTATGTTCACTCTCAGATTGCATATTAAGTACTTGCATTTTTAAGGATTGATATGATGAAGACATTTCATTCTACTATCCAAATGTTCTGTCATCCTTTGTTACCCCCTTTGAGCTTTAATTTTATTTTCTTTCATACACCTCTTTTGGAATCAAATAAAGCCTGAAAAGAAATATAATAAAAAAAAAGAAAAGAAAAATAAAAATGTTAAGAAAGAGAGATATAGTCAGAAGAAGTGCAAAAAAAAAATAAAGTCAGCAAAAAAAATCTCTGTGTCTCTCTCTCTCTCTAAAAAAAGCCAAGAAAAAGAAAAAAAAGAGTCAAGGTTAGAGAAAAAATCAAGAAAAAGAATAAGATGCCTGAACTATGTTTGACCTGATTCTTGCTATGACAAGATATGTAGGCAGCCCTACTCGGGGTTTCGGTCCAACCAAAAGAAAATTCAAATTACCCACAATGAAATGAAACTGGGGCAAAAGTTTATTTCCTTAACAGAGTCGGTTCCAAAATTTGTAAGTCCCATATCACTTCAAGTGTCGTTTGAGTTCCATGTCATCCTTTCTTTCTAACCTTATCCAAAACCCAAGTTAAAACCAACGAAAGACCTTCAGATCAATTTTTTAGAATGTTAAGGCTATGCATGCAATGCATATGATGACGCATTTTGGGAACTACTTGTCTTCCTCAGCATACGGATTTAGGAGAGAAATGAGAGTCTTATTGGTGAAAACCTTTACGGGCACCATAAGATGATAGTGAGTTGAAAGAAATAAAATGAGAGAGTCTTATTGGTGAAACCCTCACGGGCACCGTAAGACGATTGTGAGTAGAAAAATGAGAATAAGTGAGTCTCATTGGTGAAAATTCTCACAAACACCATAGGGCAATGGTGAGCTCAGAGAAAAAAAATGAGAAAGTCTTGTTGGCGAAAACCCTTCTAGATATTACTAGCTAAATGGGATATATAAGTGCAATTGACCTAAGGAACAACTCAGTTTTAGGGCCATTAACTCAACAACAATTGGTGAAAAGTTTGGATGAAAAGATCAAGCAGCTTAATCCAAAAATGCATGGCATGATCATTAGAGTTGACTGTAATTTTTTTTAAAATTAATTTTTCGTTTCTTTATTTCAAATGGGGACATTCATTTTCCTTTTATTTTTTCTTTATATCTTTGTTTTCTTGAGTCAGTTATTCAAAAAAAATCATCATTGTCATTTTTCTCGTGTTTTTGAGTCGAGTCCGTGTCATAACAAGTGAGAAAAGATTTCAAATCCAACTACTAATTTTTTTAATTGTATAAAGCAAGACAAAAAGCCAATACGTGAAAAAGACATGATTGTAAGCCAAAATAAGGCATGCAGAAAGTGTTGCCAACAGACGAGTCTGGGAACTCATGAAAATACCAAGGTTCAATGGATTTATTTGAGTAGCATGGCAAAGCAGAGATACTGTGTTTGTTTCAGAGTCACTTCTAATAATCTGAGTTTGGGTCTACAATGCAGCAAGTCGGTGACAGATGCTAATGATTGGAAGCAAGGTTAAATATGACGAGGGCAAGAGTGATTTCCACGAAAGCTAAAACCACAAACCTGCCAATATGTTTTTGAACTCACACGTGTTCTTTGATGCAACAGAAAACATGTTATGTAACGCCCCAATTTTTTAAACCGAAATGCTACACGATGCTCACGACCCCGAAGGACCACAAGCTAACCCATGACTGATATCTGTACCTGTATACTGCATAATATAATATGAAGATGTGGAAAAATATGTACTGAAAGGCCATAAGGTTCGAATCCAAAATAAGAACAATTTCTGAAGACGGTATAATAATACCAAAACAAATCTGAAGTAACTGTCTGATATGTTATAGTCTGGAAAGCCTCTAACTGTCTGAATAAGGAGTTGATGGGATATGTCCCCAACTAACTCTATCTAGCAACTGAACTAAAATAGCAAATGAAGCAATAATCATATAGTCCTCGAATGAGAAGGACTCACTGCAAACTTTGAACACTGGAATGTTACTGCTGATCTGGAGCTCATGCCTCTGAACTTATGGTGTAACATAAGAGAAATCACCATAGCACAAATGCGTCAGTACGTCTGAATGTACTGAGTATACGAGTGAGGTAAGCTAAATGCAAAGGGTTATATGCATAAACAATACTGATTGATATGAACGTGAGAATACATACATACGTAACTGTAACTGAACTCGTGGAGATACTGACTACCGAGCCTGAATACTAAGAACTTGAGTTTACTGGTACTGAGATATCGAATGACTGAGTTCACTGATACCGATATGTGAATCACTAATAAGTGAGAAACTAATACTGAAGGACTGAAACTATATTACTGATACATGAATGACTATTTCTGACAGTTCTGATTATGAAGAACTGGCCTGGTTGACTGCATCTGGCAATCTAATTATAAAGAATAAATCTGATTGACTAAATCTGACAGCCGTGAATATGAAAAGTTGATATGTTTGACTGTATCTGATAGTCATGAATGCGAATAATGATAATATGAGTTCTAATAAATGATATAACTGACAGCATAAATGATTGTATCTGACAGTCATGAATGTGGTAAAACTAGCTGAGTTCTGCATTGGGGGGTGGTTGTAGCTGACAGTCTTGAATCTAAAGAACTATCTGAGTTCTTTTACTGAGACTGAGAATGAGACTGAAACTGAGACTATGGGAGGTAATCATCAAACCGACATGCCCCGAAACTGAACTGGTAGGGTCCAATCTTTGCCCTGATTGAAAGGGCATCAATACTATTCCACGGGTAGAGACAACATGTGAGTAACCCTATTTTGTTTTTAGGAGCTCATTCTGTCTGCCCTACTATCAGGTAAACTCAAAGGAGATGTATTAGCCCTATGGGTAGGGACATCTCAACCTACGTTCGCTACATAGTTCTGAAATGCAAGGATTGCTTCAAGGAATCACACCCTCTGACTGTAGCAGGTGAGTCCCCATCCTTGGGTTCGCTCAGTGATGAATCCTACTCCCAACTAAGTAGACACTGAACTGAATAACTGGGTTGAACTGAATAACTGAACTGCTACTAGTGGTATTGTTTAACGAGGCTAAACTGAGTTTACTGAATTTCGATGACTAACGAAATGTACTGAGTTCTGAGGACTGATTGAGAGTACTGAAGTTACTGAGATTGACTGTGAATACTGAGGTTACAAATATTACTGAGTACTGAGATTACTGAGATTACTGAGACTACTGAGACTACTGAGATTTTTTAGTTTTCCTGAGTCACATGACTGACTGAATTCTATATATCATGGCTTAACTGAGAGTATCGAGATAACATGACATGGCTCTAGGAACACAGCTATAATTTTGGGTAGGAATACCCCCAGGACTCGATGGAAGAAAACTGACACAACATGACTGATTTGATCATAAGATTGAAGTCTACAATTTACATTGTCATAAGTAAGGGATATTATACTTCATGTAGTTCTTTAACATCTTAAGCATGGTAGGGAGTGCATGGATATATTTCATGTACATATTGTATATCTCCATTATCATACACGATTCAAACCACAATAATAGCAACACATTAATAGCATGGAATTCATATTGAAGTATATAGCTAACATGGACTTGTCATTTAGATATCATGGAACCTTGTAAACATGAATTTCTAGCATCCTAAGCATTTTATTAAACACCTTGCATGCACTCTTTAAGGCATAGGTGTGCTTATCAATTTGACAATCTTAATCCATCCAAAATTCATGGTTTCAACTAACCTATTCACATGCTTCATGAAAAACACATCAAGATACAACCTTGAATCCAAACAACAATCATCAATATGAATATAGTCATAACACAACAAGGAAATCATAATTTATAATTTAAAACATGATTCTTGAGCTCCATGGATGAAAAGGACCCATGGATGAATACTACGTACCTTAGATTAAGAATTCATGAAGATTGACGGTGAAATTTCCTTGAAATAGACTCTTCTATGAAAACCCTAGGGCTTGTTCTTGAGAGAAAACCCTAATCTTGTGGTTAAGAATGTATGAGAGAACTTTTTAAGATGTTTAACTAAAGAGAATGGAAGATAATACGCTCCTTGAGGATTATAAGTCGTGGGAAGTAAAGGAAAAAGACCAAAATACCCTTACTAAAACATCCCTCAATTGCTGGAAAAAATAGCTGAGGACATTCGTGACAAGCCGTCAAGTTGGTGATAGGCCGTCACGAATTATCGTCACAAAAGGGTAAAATTTTGACTTTCTGGTTAAGGTTGACGACATTGGTGATAGGCCGTCACGGGCGTGACGGCTTGTCACAAAATGTCGTCACCAGGGTCAGAAATCTGCCCAGGTCTGACGACATTGCTGATAGGCCATCACGGGCATGACGGCTTGTCACAATTGTCGTCACCAGTTTCCCAACCAGATATGCAGGAGTAAAATGGGTATAACTTTTTGCTTCGATATCAGATTTAGGTGAAATTGGTATCGTTGGAAAGATAATTAAAAGAGCTTTTATTTGATATATAGTAAGCCACCCAGTTCATCATATACAACGAGTTATGGTCAATTGAAGTTAACCCAAGTTTTGACGCTCACTAAAACTTGAACGATAGGAAAACTTTCAACTTGTACTTGAGCTAGGGGACCTATATGATCTAAATTCATGCTTAAATAGATTCCCACACTACATAATTGATTAACACACTAAATTTATATAGGATTCGAGCCTTTTGAAATGTCTACACATAGAAATGACGGATTTTCATCCTAGTCTGAAATATAGGGTATTACATGTTACCTTCAAATCAAGGACTTCAGAGTTTAAATATCAAGGGCTGTAATGCCTCATTTCCACAAATGTGGGAAGCAATGTTGCTGCATAGGTTTGCTAATCAAATTATGGTAAAAAAATCATCATCCTATATCCCTCGGAGACATACTTCTTTGTCTAGATATTTTAGTTTTCAATTGCTAGATGATATACTTCTTAAATTGAACCTTGATTTCTAGAAGACGTACCTTTTAGTCGAGTCATTCCTCTTGATTCCTATAAGACGTATCTTTTAGTCGAGTCATTCCCCTTGATTCCTATAAGATATACCTTTTAATCGAGTCATTCCCCGTGATTCCTATAAGACATACCTTTTATTCAAGTCATTTCCCTTGATTCTTATAAGACGTACCTTTTAGTCGAGTCATTCCCCTTGATTCCTGTAAGACGTACCTTTTAGTCGAGTCACTCCCCTTGATTCCTATAAGACGTACCTTTTATTCGAGTCACTCCCCTTGATTCCTATAAAATGTACCTTTTAGTCGAGTCATTTCCCTTGATTCCTATAAGGCGTATTTTTTAGTCGAGTCAATCATCTTGATTCTTAGAAAATGTACTTTCTAGTCAAGTCATTCCCTTTGACTTCTAGAAAATGCATTTTCTAGTCGAATCATTCCAATTAACCCATAGACGATGCATTTCTTTGTTCGGGTTTTTCAAGTAGTTATGATGTGACTTTCACAAAAGTTCTCTAACGATAAATTGGGGCAAAAATTTAATTCCTGTTATTTGGAACTTTACTTTTCCAGAAAATGAAATATCTCTTTATAATAATCTTTGTTTGGAATAATTTTCTTTTTAGTTTTGATGTGATTTCAGGAGTCCGCCTGAAGAACAGGGTGAAGAAAAAGGAAGTCCCGAAGCCCACCTGAAGAACAGGGTAAAGAAAAAGGAAGTTTAGGAGCCTGCCTGAAGAACAGGGTAAAGAAAAAGAAAGTCTAGGAGCCCACCTGAAGAACAGGGTGAAGAAAAACAAGTCAGGAGTCCGCCTGAAGAATAGGGTGAACATTATCAGTTGCAAGTGCAGGAGCCCGCCTAAAAAATAGGGTGAACATTATCAGTTGCAAGTCAGAAGAAGGTTTGAAGAATAAATCAATTATCAAGTTCCTCTCTAATGACAAAAGCCAATGAGAAGGAATATTTCGTGTTTCAAGTTCAACTCAGAATAATGACTATATCACCATTTGAGAAGTCATGAAGATTCAAGTCAATATTCCAAAAAAGCAGCATAGATAGGATCTTTTACTTGTATCTTCATTTTATTGTTTTTGTTATTCATTTCAATGTAAAAGCAGAAAACCGAAAACCAAAAACTCGATGGAACCTCACTCGGTCTTTAACTCATTCTCTCATCATTTTACCTTTGAACTACACGTGATCGATTCCCTTATAACCCAGGATATATAGATGGTCCAGAACCAGGACTCGATCACATTTTTTATTTTATTTTATCCTTACTTTTTGAATAATTGGAGGGTAAAAAATCACCTCTTTGTCTAATTCTTCGTATGAAAACTCTTTGAGATTTCACACAAAGAGGGGCAAAATGTAGACACGTAATTTTTTACCCTCCCTGAGTTTAACATATAGATATATATATATATTTGGTATTAAATACTTATATTTTAGTCCAATATCTATTTTAGCTCTTATTTTATTTTTCAATAAATTTTTAGTGAAAAATAAATAAATAATAAAGTTATATTTTGGGATATCTTATTTTAAAAAATAATACAAAAAAAAATTCAAAAAATATATTTCTTTTTTAATTTTAATAAATAACCTAGTAGTTTTACTATTATCTTAATTTTGGGCTATTTATAAATTTTTATTATATTTTTAAAAGTTAATTAATTAATATTCTTTTATTATTATTTATTATACATATATTAAAAAATAAAATAAAAAAGGATAAATATTATCCTAATAAAACTACCCCAACCTCCCACCCCTATCTGATTCCCTAATTGTTTCCCGAAAAGAATCTTTTATTTAAGCATTAATGTTCCCAAAATCCTAATAAAACTACCCCAACCTCCCACCCCTATATGATTCCCTAACTGTTTCCAAAAAGAATCTTTTATTTAAAGATTAATGTTCCCCCAAAAATAATCCTTGAATTAAAGATTAATGTTCCCCCAAAAATAATCCTTTATTTAAGGATTCCTCCCCCCCCCCCCCCCCCCCCGCAACAATCTATAGATATTTACCTATGTTGTATCAAATAAAAATCAGAAAAAAAAGAGACTTCGTACTTTTACACATCTATGTTGTATCAAATAAAAATAGAGAAAAAGAGACTATGTACTTTTACATACCATCACACACTTTGATAGAGCAACACAGACAGAAAACAAAATAAAAAGTAACCATCAGTAAAAGAAACATAAAAATATCACACAAAAGGAGAGAAAAGAGGGCGAAGTTGGAGTTTCGAAGTTTCTGTTTGAATTTCGGTGATGAATTTCTTTATTCATTACAGGTTCTTCTTTAATTTATAAATTTTACTGTGAAAAAATCTGTATAAAAAGATTCAAGTGATTTTTTACATTATTTAATATGCGTATTGAATTAATTATGTAAATTTTCTATTGTTATAAGTTATACGATTAGATTATCGAATTGTGAAGTTAATGTATTCTTTTATCGAATTTACATTGTTAGATTTCGTATATGGTGATTCTTAACGTCATGTTTTATTGACTAATTACTTTCCGCTTCTCCACTGCAATGGAGTAATTTTCGGTGAGCAGTTATTCGACCAAATTTTTAATACTAATTATTTTTTGAAAAAACTCCCATCATTACAATAACATTATTAATAACACTAAGAAAATATAGACGACATCAACGACAACAAATCAGCCCCGTTCCGTTCCGGAGAACGTCGTTTTGCAAGAAAATGGCGGATTCTCGCCGGAAAACGATGAAAAGTCACCGGAAAGACTCGAATCCCATACCCAAAATCTATCGACGAACCACTTCGCCGGAAAATCCCAAGCCGACACCACCCCTTTCTTTTTCTTTCTTTTCCGGCGGTGGCCACGCTACCACAGTGACGGACCAAACCCGTCCGTCCTTCACCATCCGGCCACCACCCTACGCCGTCGGCCGCTACTCTAACAAAAACCGCCACCCAAAGCACTGGAAACCACCATCCAAGCCGCGCCGCCCCCTTTTCTCTCCCTTTTCCATCATCAAAAACGCCGCCGCCAGCCACCAACACTGGCAGGTGCGGTCCTCCGGCGAACACCTCCATGAACCAGCCACCCATCGTCAAAACCGCCGACAACCGGCACCCACAGCCGTGATCCCAACGGCGCCACCAAAAAAACCGCCGCCGCTACCTCACTCCTCCGTTCTCCACGTCCCAAACCAACTACAACTGATACCAACAGTCCCAAAGTGTGCGCACACACTGATTCGCACATAGATCCGATGGAAAATAATGGGAATAGATCTGTTGATGTAAAACTAAATGTGCATTTTCGCTTTTTCTTGATTTTCTGGTGAAAAGTTTGATTAAGAATTTGTTAACTTTTGTTTATTGATTTGTGTTTTTTTTTAGTTATAATTTGATAAAAATAGGCAAAAGGAAATCGGAATCATATTCATTTTTATAAATGGTTTTATTTAGAAGTTAATAATCTTCCTTCTTGATTTTTATTATTTTCCATTCATTGTTTAGTCCAAAATTTATTGTAAAGAAAAGAGCGAAAAAGGATAGAAATAAAAAAAGATAAAAAGATTTTGAATTTTTAAGAAATAAAATAAATGCCTTTACCGTTAGGCAACTTTTAAGCATGTTTAAAATATCCGTTTCAATTAAAAATACGGCGTACGCATTTTCCTGAGACATTTAAAAATTTAAAGTTTGCATAATACACCTTGACAAATATTTTTTTTAAAATTAATTTTCATCGATTTATTTAATATAAGATAATAGACAGGTTTTAGTATAATAAAAATGAGTGATTTTTAGGCCTTAATATAATTTATTAAAATAATTTAAGTCAAGATAAGTCTATCAAAGCGACCGTGCTAGAACTGTGGGACTCGAAGGATGTCTCACACCTTCCTCTCGGTCAACAGAATTTCTTAATCGATCTTCTATTTTCGCAAACCAATAAAAGAGTCATATCCTTTTGATTAGGATTCAAAAAGGTGACTTGGAACACCATAACTCTATTCTAAATGGCGACTCTAAAAATAAATAAATTAATCCCTATTCAAAAGCGTCACTTTAATTGGAAAAATCCTTCGACTCGATCCGCGAGAGAAAAAAGGGGTGTGACACCCAACATTAAGGTTATTTCAACGGAGTACTTATTTTTAGCACTAGAGGAGCATGACCCAACATTAAGATATTTATTTATCTTTTCAATCTTGATATATTTAAATAAATTTTTTTGATAAAAGGATTGCATATATTTTCTAGGATTCATCCGGAATTTAGCATGACTTTAACATATTATTTTAATATTTATTTAAATAATTTAAGTTGTTAACTATTGTAATTTATGATATTTTTTACGTAATTTTCAAATTAATATACGTTACTTTTCTTGTCCAAATTTTTGTGGCATTGATAGTCAATTATATTTTAAAAATAATTTAAGTTTTTAATTATTGTGATTTATAATACTTTTCTTCTATTTCAATTTTAATGACACTAATATAATTTTAAGAGTCGACCAAATATTTTATATCTTTTAATTTTTTTAAGTTGTTAATTATTGTGATTTCTAGTATTTTTCATGTAATTTTTTTGAAATATATAATATATTAAATTGCTTTTAGATATTTTAGGTTGTTAACTATTGTAATTTATAATACTTTTTATGTAATTTTTAAATAATATATGCTACTCTCCTTGTCCAGAGTTTTGTGTCGACGATAGCCAATTATATTTTTTTAAATAATTTAAATTTTTTAATCATTGTGATTTATAATATTTTTTTTATTTCAACTTATGTGGCACAATGCTTAAATGACCATAATAATTAATTAGGAGTGGTATAGTAAAGTGTAATTATTATTATAATAAGTGTATGTGTTGATTCAAGAAAAAATTTGGAAACATTTAGAAAGGTGCTGAATGTTACGAATGTTAATAATACATTTAGAGCTTCTTGATTTCTCTACATTTATATCTTGCATGTTTTTACTTTTTTGCCCTTTGAGTATCAACAACAACAACAATAAATTCAGTGTATTCCCACCAAGTAGGGTCTCGGGAGGGTAAAATATACGCCCTTTGAGTATATGTAGTAATTTTTATTTTATTTTTGAAAATATCATGAAACTTTTTATTCATATATATATATATAACGATTTTACTATTACTATTATATATATAGTAAAATCGTGGATTCAATATTATTAATTTTTCAATACATAAGTGACTTAGAATAATTAATTGCGGGTGATACATTAAAATCACGATTGAAGCAACAAAAATCAGTCAATTTTTCAAAAAAAAATTGTTAATTATTGTTATTTACAGTACCTTTTATTTCATTTCCAAATAATATATATTGCTTTATATCTTCTCTGTCCCGTTCCAATTTATGTGGCACTAATATAATTTTGATAATCAATCAAATATTTTATGCTGACACATCATTTTGTTATTCTTATTTTTCTAATACATAAATAAGTTAAAATAAAGAATGATATAGTAAAATCATCGTTCGAAAGATGAAAAATTAATTTAAAACATTAAGAGTTAATTTAGAACTTTATGTCTATTTTATTTTTCATTAAATATTATTTATTTTCTTAATACCTAGATGACTCATAATAATTAATTAAGAGCGATTGATTATGTTATTACTATAAAAATTAATATAATTTTACCATATCCAATAGTAATCATCGATAATTCACCGAAATAGTATATTAATTAAATACGAGATGCTATATTTGCATATGCAAAATATGATCACAATAATAAAATTTTACTATATATTTTTCTTTATTTCTTTTTAACTTGATACATATTGACCCAACACAAATTCTAAGAAAATATTCATTAGAAACTTATTTTATTAATTTTGTACTTTAAAAATTTAAAGTTAAGTTTACATATTAGTATTTTTATATAAGAAAAAAATAATTTTAAAATTCAAATTTACTAAAATAAATAAAAAGATTAATTTTCTATAAAAAAAGTCAATTAAAATAATAAAATTGATTTACTTTAAATATTTAGTTGCAATTAATTATGATAATTTTTTGTTTTGTCATGATTTATGGTGCACTGATAAAATTTTGAGAGTTGAATAGAACTTTTATCTATTTTTAAAAAAATATTTTAACTTGTTAATTATTATGATTTATAATAATTTTTACGTAATTATCAAATAATATATTTACTCCTTGTGTCCCAATTTATGTGGCTTCGATGCAATTTTGAGAATCAACTAAAATTTTTATAAATCTTTTAAATATTTTGTTAATTATTATGATTTGCAGTACTTTTTTTTTTATCTCAATTTATGTGGCATTCCTAAAATAATGAGAGTCAATAAAATTTCTATATGTCTTTTAAATATTTTAAGTTATTAATTATTGTGATTCGTGGTAACAAATTAGTTTTAAACATGATAGTCAGTTAAATAAATAAAAATTTTTTACTTCCAATATGTAGTTATAGTTAATTAATATAAATTAATAGAATATATTAAATATTTAAACCAATATGATAAAACAATGAAATTATTATATATTGAGGTATGGTATGCAATTAAGTGGGAGTTGAGGGTTTTTTTATAATTGCATGAGAGGTTGTCGAAACCACCTCTTCTATATAATAGAAAAAATGAAAGTGGAAATCTACTAAACAAACCATGTCATGTATGAGAAATGGATGTCCCATGCGCCTTTTTTTGTTACGCTCCACACTGATGCCATCTTTGGTAATGAGTTACACCTAGGATCTAGAGTGGGTGTTTTTAGAAATTCCACTAGTGATTGATTGTTAGGCTTTGTAAGTAGCTAGGGCTTTCACGTTAAACTCCTTGAAAGCCAAACTTTATGCTTTATGTTGGGACTTCAAATTGCTATTAAATATTAGACGGAATACATATACAGGCCCCTAAAATATTTCACTTTTCCCGTATAGACACCTCAATTAAGAAAGGTACCTATTGAACCCTTTACTCCTTCAGAAATGGTTTCAATTGAGCTCACTTCTCCGACGTGGCAGTTTGCGTATACTCACGTTTGGGAGGCGCGTGAAATGTCATGGAACCAGCCTATGTGGCACCCAATGGATCTTTTATCCTCTTTTTATACCCAATTTCTTTTTTTAAAAAAAAACCTTAATTCCTACTTTCTTCCTCTTTTTATACTCAATTCTTAATATCCACCATTTTTGTCTCCTAAATTCTCCTTCTCCTCTTAAATTCCTTTTCGGCCTTTTCTCTTGCTCCGCTTAAACTCTCCTACTCTTATTAATTTCTTCTTCTTACTCGTTTTTAGTAGTAATGTTCAATTCATCTTTTTCATTGTCTTCATCTTCTTCAATTTTAAAAGGAGTATGTTTATGTGGGGTGAAAGCTGACATTAAGACCTCGTGGACACAACTCAACACAACACTAGTCAGAGATTCTTTTGCTGCAAAACTTCAAAGGTATTCATCTTTTGCTGCTTTATTGGACGAAATGCAATTACTTCGATTAGTGGATGCAATTTTTTAGTTTAATTTTTTCTTTAAACCTGTAGGCGAGAGGTGAATGCAATTACTTTGATTGGTATGATAATGAAATGCCTCCTCAAGAAAAGAGGATGATGTGGGGTTTATTGAAAAAAGTCAAATTATTTGAAGAAGAGAGGAATCGATCAAGAAAATTTAAAGTGATATGTGTTGGGGTGATAGTGATTTTGGCTACATGGAATTTCTTCAAGAAATGTTCTTAGATTTTGGTAAATATTGACTTAGGTTTCTTATTTATGAGACTCTTTTGATTTGGCTAATTCCGAAATATCTTAGTTGTATTGGGACTGTTTTGCTTTGGCTTTCCTGTTGTAGTGGGATTGTTGTGTATGAAACAATTAAGAAGGAATGAGATAAGTTGTGAAATGTTACTCTCTTACTATGTTTTGATTTTACTTTTCTGTTGTAATTGGTTTAGTTAGATTATTGTACTCTGTTTTTTTAGAGTTCAAATGATTCATTTAAATGATTCAAAGCTTTCAAATGTTTCACACAAAAGGAACCACCATTCAATAATTAAATAAAGCATAAGAGCACAAGTGCAACTGATCGACATTTTAAACACAATAATCTACCATTCAACTGCTCAAAATGAGCTCCAACCATACATTAAGTGTTCATCAAAAATTAATCTAAACAGACCACAAAAAATAGTTCAGAATCTTCAAAACCCCCAACAAAATACCAAAGTAGCCCTACAACTAATCACCAAAATATACATTGTACTAAAAACACAATTAATTCAACAACTTCATATTCCTCCTGGTGCACTAGAACTTTCAAGTTGGCTTCTTTTTTGACTGACTCATCCTCTGCAATTGAGAAGTTGTGACAACATTCTTTCCCTTCCACTTCATTCATCGAGGCTTATAACCAATATCAATATTTGTTTGAGTTGCATCTTTGTAAACACCCGGAGTGACAACTGTTTCACCTCTAGTTCCAGGCTGCATAAAATGAAGTAAAATTAGATTTGTCAAAAGATAGTTAAAAATTACATGAATTGAAGTTGTAATTCACACTTACATTTAATGTTTTACTGCCACTCATTTATCACTGTAGATACCAAATCCTACTGCTTTAGACTTCTTTTGTCCTATTGTAATACCCCAAATTTTCTTCCTAGCTAATTTCATCCCAAGAATGCCTAGTAGTAGCTTTTAAAGTGAATGATGATTATTCCATGAGAAATTTTCAAGATTTTCACATTTTGTCATGTGAAAAATTCAAATAAGTTTTCCATCGATATAAAATTCGCCCAAATCCGACACCCGAGCGAAGAGTTAGAGCTTTTTTAGTGAGACAGTGTTGCTCCATGATAGTGGCGCGTCGCGCCAAACTTTCAGGTTGAATACAAGGTGACAACGCGATAGCTCCGCGTCGCGCCCCCGTGCAATTTCCCATTTGTCACTTTCCAGTGACTTGGCGCGATAGTGGCGCGTCGCGCCAAGGATGAAAATCGAGAAATTTTCTCAGAAATTAAAGACTTGTCCTAGGGTTAAAAGGGTCAATTTCCCCACCCTATATAAGCTTTATAACATGAGATTTGGCCATAATTCAGCAACTTATACTCAATTACTTTTAAAAACTCTCAAGAACAAGCCCTAGGATTTTCGTAGAAGGTTTAATTCCAAGGGAATTCATCGTTAAATTTTAATAGTCTCTCCGTCAATCTTCATGAAATCACGAACTAAGGTATGCGTAGTGTTCATCCACAGATCCCTTTTATTTGTGGAGTCCAAGAATCGTGTTTTAAATAACCTATTGTGATTTGATCATGTTCATGTTGATAGTTGTTATTTATGTTTCAAGATGGTGTCTTAATGACTTTCCATGAAGTATATGAGTTTGTTGATTGAAAACCTATGAGTTTGGGTAATTTTAGATTCTTAAATTGATGATTTCACCTATGCTATAAAGTGTGCATGTAAGGTGTTTGATAAAATGCCTAGAATGATAAAACCATGTTACTTATGACTCAATAGTATCTAAATGACAAGTCCATGCTAACCCTTATGCTGTAACACAATTTCCATGCTTTTGTTGTGTATTGACTGTTGTGTTATGCAACGTTCATGATATTGAAATCATGCAAGTATGTACATGTTATATGCATTCCCTTCCATGATCAAGACTATGATAACTATGTGAAGCATAAAATCCCTTATTTATGGCATTATGGATTATGAACTCTATTCCTATGATCAAGAAGTATTATGGATTGTTGGTGTTGGTCATGTATTCAGGAATGTCATGCCTTGTCAGTTTTCTTTTATCGAGTCCTGGGGGTAATTGTACCCAAAAAATATAGTTGTGTGCCTAGATCCATGTCATGTTTTCACGATACTCTCAATCAAGCCATGTTCCATAGCAGTCAGTCAGTTATGTGACTCAGGAAATCTCAGAAGTCTCATAAACTCAGTAAGATCAGTAATCTCATGAACCCAGTCGGTTATCAGATATCAATAGTATTTCTTCAGTCGACGGAATTCAGTAAACTCAGTCCATGTACAGTCAGCTAATCATGTTCAGTCTCTTCAGATGAGAGTAGAAATTATCACCGAGTGAACCCAAGGATGGGAACATACACTGTCAAATGAGGGTGTGATTCTTAGCAGTCATCCCTGTGTTCCAAAACTATGTAGCCAGCATAGGTTGACACATCAACACTATCAGATGAGGGTTGATGAGGTGGATAAGCACTGTCAGATAAGAGCCCTACTATTCTCTTTTAGGGACACTGTCAGATGAGGTTACCCGCAGTTATCCTTACTAGTGGCGCGGTATTGACACCCTTCCAATCAGGGCACAGATTGGACCCCAGCTCAGTTGCTATAGCGCATTTGTGACATGTCGGTTAAATAAATATTCTCATAGTTTCAATATCAGTCTCAGTAAAAGAACTCAGATAGTTCTTTAGATTTCAGGACTGTAAGATACAGTCAACTCAGTCACAGTACAAAACTCAGATAGTTTCATCAGATTTAGGATTGTCAGACACAATCACTCATGTTATCAGTTATTTCAGTTATCGAAACTCCAGTTTCAGTCATGCTAGATATCAGTAAATTTATGTCATTAGTATATAGATTCAGTTATTATGTTCTCACGATCTTAGTTACTATGTATTCATGTGTGCACTCTCACGTTTATATTAGTTAGTCATTTATTATCATTCATGCATGTAAGCCCCTTGTATTCAGTTTGCCTCACACGTATACTCGGTACATTCTTTTGTACTGACACATTTGCGCTATGGTGTTAGCCTCACATGTATACTCAGTACATTCTTTTGTAATGACGCATTTGCACTATGGTATTTTCTTTTTATGTTACACCGTAGGTTTAGAGACACGACTCCCAGATCAGCAACATTAGTAGAATTCCAGGGTTCAGAGTTTTAGTAGTAAGTCTTTATTCTCCGAGGATGTGATATTATTTTATCATATCAATCTAGTTTTTCATTGACGGAGATAGTTGGGGATATGTCCCATCAACTCTTAGTTAGACAGTTAGAGGCTTTCAGATGACTACAGTATTTTTCATGTTTTTCAGACTTCAGTATTTCAGTTTTATTTTGGTATTGAGATACCACTCTATGTCAGATGTTATTGTAATTATTCAGTTATGTTCAGTATTGAACCTTACGACCTCTCAGTGTATGTTTCCACATTTTCATGTCATATTATGCAGTGTACAGGTACAGATATCAATCATGGGTTAACTTGTGATCCTTCGAAGTCATGAGCACCGTGTAGCATTTTGGTTCAGATAATCGAGGTGTTATACCTACTGATGATGTTGATGCTCCAATGGTCCCCTTTTCCCCAAGTTGCTGATCAGATACACTTTCTTTTCCTCTACCTCTGCCAGTGCCTCTTTTAGATCCTTTGCCTTTGCTAGCTCCCCTACCTTTGTCAGTGCCTCTACCTCTACCTCTACCTCTACCTCTTCCAGCTGGCTGCACTCTTATAACTGCTAAGGTATCAACACACATAGAACTGTTGACGCTTGGTTGCTGGCTAAAACTTTATGGTATGCTAGAGCTTGATGGTTGGCTGAAGCTTGGTGGCCTGCTAGAGCTTGGTGGTTGGCTGAATCTTGGTGGCCTGGTAGAGCTTGGTGACTGGCTAAAGCTTGGTGGCCAGCTAGAGCTTGGTGGCTGGCTGAAGCTTGGTGGCCTGCTAGAACTTGCTGCCTAGCTAGAGCTTCCAGGTTTTCCCATTTCATCCTAACAATAAAGGATATTAAATATATATTATAAATATCAGAATTTAATTGTTGAATTAAAAGATATGAGTGCATTACCTGAGCTTTATAGAGAGTTCTGTTATGACCAATTTGATGACATTTGGAGCAAGAAATTTTCAGTCCTTTCCTGGATAGCTTCCCATACTTCTTCTTAGGCTCATTCTTCCCTTTTATTCCTATTCTTTCCTGGTTTGCCAGGCATTGGTCTAGGCTCAGGAGGATCAATCACTACACCACTTGTGTTAGCCCATATTTTCATATTAGGTATTGGCTGAAGAAAGTAGTCATAAGCCTTCAAGAATGTATCTTTCTTATAACACTCTTTCACATAAAATTCAGGCTCTATACCTTTATGCTGATAAGCCAATACAACATGTTGACATGGTATGCCTCTCAATTGCCAGCTTCTATAAGTGCAAGTCCTTGCCCTAATATCAACTATATGCCTATAAGGACTATCTAATATTTCATACCCAATCTGTCCATTGAACCTAACTGTGCAATTTCTAGCCATATATTTGTTTTCTTCAAGTACTAGCAAAGCGATAGGACAGATGTCTGAAATCCACGTATCAAAATACTTCCTCATTTCAACATTTCTATCCATTATCTTGTATTGAATCTCTTCTAATATACTGATTATAGATTTATGTCTAGCAGCTAAAATCCATGAATTAAAAGTCTCACACATATTATTCTCAACAATGTCACATTTAGAATGCTCCCTAAAACATGCCCTGCACCATGATTTTTTTCATAACGTAATAAGTCCTCACAAATATCCTTACCAAGTTGACTGAGTTTGCCCATCTCATCCAAAAAATTCACTTCAAAACTGTATTTAGCACACTTCCAAAATTGTTTTCTTCTTTCTTCTTCTCTCCAGATCTGATGCCAATTGGACCAGATGTGTCTTGCACATCACCTCATTTTACAATCTGGTAGCAACTCAAGTATAGTAGGTACAAGATCCTACATCAGCATAAATACAAAATCAAAACATAAAATATATGAACATGGACTGTATAGTAAATAAATAGAAGATATCAAAATTAAAGTTTAAAAAATAGGCTAACCTTTTGCATATCTGTCATGACAGTCAGTCCATGTCCAGTGCCTAAGTTCAAATCTTGAATCAAGTAGTTAATGAAGAAACTCCAGCTATGTTTTGTCTCTTGATCAACCACTGCCCAGGCTATTGGATACATTTGATGATTTTTATTTCTCCCAACTGCAACTAACAATTCACCCTTGCAAGAGCCTTTCAAAAAATAACCATCTAACCCAATTGTTTTTCTTCACCCTGCCATCCAGCCTCTCTTTAATGCACCAAAGCACAAATAAGAATAAACAAATAGATTTTTTTCAGGAGACTCTCTATCTATCCTCCCCCAACAAGAACTGCCAGGATTAGTATATTTTATCATGTCTGCATAGTCACACAACATTAAAAATTCTATCTTCCAATAACCCAAGAATTCTTTAATGATTCTATGCTTTGCCCTGCTACAGACAGTTTTTCCTACATACAAACCCAACTTTTTTCTCACGAATTCCTGAATTTCCTACAGTTTTATATAAGGTTGTAAAGTTATTTCATCCTTGAACTTACTTGCAATAAACTTAGATGTGCATAACTTATTTTTTGTAGTAGTAGTACATACATGTACAAGATAGTAGTGCTTGACAACAAAGTCACCAGAATGCTTATCAATACTAGCAAACAACAACCATTTACATTTCTTGTCCTTCATACCTAACTCTAACTCTATGTTTCTCATTAGGCTTAAGCTTCAATCTAACTTTGTATTCAACAGCATACTCAGCCACAACCTTTCCAAATTGCTTATCATTTTCAAATATCATACCAAGCTCAAATATAGCCATAACACAATCAGGATCAAATCTTACCTTTTTACTTTTCCTTCTTGTTGGTAAATCAACACCCCTAACAGCTTCAGTCTCCAGTCCATCAGTACTGTCATCACTATCAACTTCTGAGCTATCTATATACTCCTCATCTCCCCCTAATCTTCCACTGTATCTAGCAGCCTTATTTCTTCCAATATCTTCAAATCCCCTATCAACACCTGCTGATCCAAGTTTTATTTCTTCATTTTGGAAAGGTTTCTTTTGTTTCACATAGTTTCTCCTTTTATTTCTAAGAGTTCTTAACTCTTCATCAACCTCAGAATCATCATCTTCTGGTATATTAAACTCTTGAGAATCAACACTACTATCAGGATCTGTTTTAGCCCCTTCTAGATCTGAGAGTTCATCTGCACCAGATTCTATATCTATGTTGTCAGTTTGTGTAGGTTCCTCATGTAACCCTTCAACATTAATATCATGAACTATTGATATGTTCTTACCCACATTACTATTTTGACCAACCACATTACTACTTTGATCACCTACTATACCACAAAGAAAACCAGATGGGACCCTATCTTCTACCACTTCTAACTCATCCACAACATGGTTCACATACAAGTCTAAAAAGTCCTCATCTTTTAGGTTTTCAACAAGACTTACCAAAGTCAAATCATTTTCTACTTCAATAAAGACTTTCTTTATAGGGTCTTTAAAGTAGAACCCACCAACAGTCATATACCCAAATTCTTTAGTATAATAAAACAACTCGAATGTAGAAAACTGGTCCTTGTCCATACTTACATATTCCACCTCACTTTCTCCTATGTAGTGTGGACCATATTCTTCATCAGAAACAAACTTGCCATTGTGGTGAAAATGAGTTGTAATAATAATATTAGCCACCAGATTCCTGAAACAAAACCCCAAAAATACCCGAGAAGTTATGAATAGTAAAAACCCTAAAAAAACCTAACTTTTTTCAGATATTTCCAAACTACCATTACTAACGTAATATACTAACAAAGAACTAATAAACCATTTACAATTTCAATACATGACAAAAATGTGACAATATTGACATTTGAAACATACCTGAGTGCGATTCAAACACAAAACAACAACAATTCTTGAAATCCAACTCCAGATTCTTCACAATCAATAAAGAAATGTTAAAATCAGTGTCAAACTTGAACTAATCACTCAAAAAAACTATGTAACTTTTCATTATACAACAGACGAAGCAAAAATTAGTAGTATTATGAGTGAAATCGCGATTTTAGGGTTTCTGATAGAGGGATTTAGGGATGGGTATGAGGGATTTGACGTTATAAGAGGAAAATGAAGTGAAAATTATATTTATGTATTAATTAAAAAAGGTGAGGTGTTAAATATAATTGGTCAAAATTTACACGTAGGCGACGATACATACATGCGTTCAACACGTTAAAAAAAGGCTTTAAAAAGGTGCCACGTTGGACAATTGGGCTCAATTGAAACCATTTGTGAAGGGGTAAAGAGTTCAATAGGTATCTGTCTTAATTGAGGTGCCTATACGGAAAAAGTGAAATAGTTAAGGGGCCTGTATATGTAAAAAAACAGTCCGGTGCACTAAAGTTACCGCTATGCGCGGTGTCCGAGGAAGTGCCCCACCACAAGGGTGTATCGTATGCAGTCTTACCTTGCATTTCTGCCAGAGCATGTATATGTATTTAGCCTAAATATTAATTACTTTTAAGTTGTGCAACTCCTAAGTATTATATCTTACGATAATTCAATTTTACCCTCTGATTGAAGGTGTCTGATGCGTAGACTAAAAATCCACTGCTAAAGCATATCTATAATGAACAAATAAGTTACTGATCGCACTGATAAGATTAGATATATCTGCTACTATAATATTGCTATGGAAGCCTCCACCATTCGTAATGAATATTATGAAAGCTGGCAAAAATGAAGGCTTATCGCACTTGAGAGTTAGCTTCTTCTATATATTAATACTCCTAGTCATCAACATGTAAATACAAACCATAGGACAATTACTATTGTTGTTAGCTGTAGACTTTGACTTATACAACAACTAGATACTCGTGCCTAGGCATTTTGGCAACACTAATGTGCAAAAGAGATTCAACTTTGGGAAAATTTATTTTCTACTTGTTCTAATTGTTTAGTATAGAAGTGGAAAAAAAGAAATGTAGTACAATGACCCGATGTTAACATAATATATACATTCAGTGTAGAACAAAATTGATCTTGCTAGACTGGTCCAACCATTACAAAAATGATTATATAAGTGGATAAAAATCTAGCTAGATTGTTGCAACTACAGTTGACGGCACATCTTTCGTTTGGACATTTCTGAAAAAGTACATAATGCACGTCTCATTTGAAAATTTCAAATATATAAGTTGAGGAGACATACATCGATTCCGAAATATTTATTGCACCATAAAATTACTGAAATATCTTTGGTAGTCACTTAATAAGGAACAAAAAGATATTTATAAAAAATTACTACCATGTATTGTATAATTCAATTACAAAGGTCTAAATAAAAATATTATTAAAATAATACATGAGGACAAAACTAATAAACATAAGAAAAATATAATATGCATGTGTAGTCATTTTATTGCACCATAAAAATGAGGACAAAACTAATAAATATAAGGAAAAAGAAATATGCATATGTAACCATTTTATTGCACCATAAAATTACTGAAATACCCTTGGGGTACAAAAAATAAGTAATTTAATAAGGAACAAAAAGATATTTATAAAAAATTACTACCATGTATAATTCAATTACGAAAGTCTAAATAAAAATATTATTAAAATATTAAATAAGGACAAAACTAATAAATATAAGAAAAAAGCAATATGCATTGTAACCATTTTATTGCTCCATAAAAATGAGGACAAAACTAATAAATATAAGAAAAAAGCAATATGTATGTGTAACTATTTTATTGCACCATAAAATTACCAAAATACCCTTGATAATCATTTAATAAAGAATAAAAAGATATTTATAAAAAAAAAATACTATAATGTATAATTCAATTACAAAGATCTAAATAAAAATATTATTAAAATAATACATGCGAAAAAAACTAATAAATATAAGAAAAAAATAATATGCACGTGTAACAATTTTATTGCACCATAAAAATGAGGACAAAACTAATAAATATAAGAAAAAAATCATATGCATGTGCAACCATTTTATTTACTACTATATATAAGTGAAAGTTCGGGTGACTAAAATTACCGAAATGCCCTTGGTAGTCACTCCAAACTTTACTTACTGCACCATAAAATTACCAAAATACCCTTGATAGTCATTTAATAAGAAACAAAAAGACATTACTACTATATATAAGTGAAGGTTGGGGTGACTAAAATTACTGAAATACCCTTGATAGTCACCCCAACCTTCACTTATTGCACCATAAAATTACCGAAATACCCTTAGTAGTCATTTAGGGTGCATTTATTTTTTTTTAAGATTAAGACGTATGAATCTGAATGGATGTCTGAATGATTAAGATGTTGTTTCTAGATCTGAATACTGAATGATTAAGACTGTTTGTTTTTTTTAGCATCTGAATATATGTAATTTATTTACTTGTAATAAATATGCAATTCAAATTTAAAAAATAATAAAATATTATATGAAAAAATATATTTAGATAAAGTATTAACTTAAACAACAAACATTATTTGAGTGATAATTAAAATATTTAAAAATATAAATAAATAGATTATGTTAAATATAATTATTGAACTATCTAAATTATTAAAAAAAGATATATCGATTAAAAATTATTGTGATAAGATGTAATTATAAAATGAATTACTACAACAGTGGGAGAGTTTTGAGGTGTAAGTTATAATTACTAGAATAGTTCAATATTTTTAATAACAAAGTGAGAGAAAAATAAATAATTGTCAAATGAGAGAGGAAAATAAATAATTCAATACGTGAATTACTAGTATTATAATCCATTGCATTATAATTCATTTGATAATAAATTAAGTTATTTTAATTCATTTTACACGTATATAGAGAGGAAAACAACAAAGTGAGAGAGTTTTGAGGGAATATATCATATCTGATTGATTCAGAGGATTTCAGACACATTAAGAGGCAGTTATAAAAAAAGAACAAATGCACTTAATAAACTGAAGTCTGAACCATTCACATTCAGACTTACATTAAATGCAAACAAATGAGGCCTTAATAAGGAACAAAAAGATATTTATAAAAAAAATACTATCATGTATAATTCAATTACAAAGGTCTAAATAAAAATATTATTAAAATAATATATAAATTATCGAAATACTCTTAATAGTCACCCCAACCTTCACTTATTGCATCATAAAATTACCGAAATACCCTTGATTATCATTTGATAAGGAACAAAAAGATATTTATAAAAAAAATACTATCATGTATAATTCATTTATAAAAATTTAAATAAAAATATTATTAAAATAATATATGAGGATAAAACTAATAAATATAAGAAAATAATATGCATGTGTAACCATTTTATTGCACCATAAAAATGAAGACAAAACTAATAAATATAAGAAAAAAACTATATGCATGTGTAATCATTTTATTTACTAATATATGTAAGTGAAAGTTGAGTTGACTAAAATTACTGAAATACCTTTGGTAGTCACCCCAACCTTCACTTATATATAGTAGTAAAGTAATAGTAATAATAAATAAATAGAATAGAAATAGAAATAATAATAGTAATTGTAATATTCTACTAATAATAAAGTAAAAGTTTGGTACTTTTCTTTTCTATTATATAGAAGAGGTGGTTTCGATCAACCCTTGCAATTGCAAAAATACCAATTACTTCCACTTAATTACATATCATATCTCAATATATAATAATTTCATTACAATGATTTAAATATTTAATATATTCTATTAATTATATTAATTAACAATAACTACATATTAGAAGTAATTTTTTTTTAAATTTAATTGTCTATCATGTTCAGAACTAATTTGTTGCCACAAATCACAATAATTAATAATTTAAAATATTTAAAAGACATATAGAAATTTTATTGATTCTTACCCAAACAATTCCTCTATTCCCACTTAATTACATACCATGCCCCCAATATATAACAATTTTATTTTTTATTATAATAATTTAAATATTTAGTATATTCTATTAATTTATATTAATTAACTATAACTACATATTGAAAGTAATTTATTTTATTTATTTAATTAGCTATCATGTTCAAAACTAATTTGTTACCACAAATCACAATAATTTATTACCACATATAGAAATTTTATTGACTCTCATTATTTTAGAAATTCCACATAAATTGAGATAAAAAAAAGTATTGCAAATCATAATAATTAACAACTTAAAATATTTAAAATATATATAAAAAATTTAGTTGACTCTCAAAATTGTATCGAAGCCATATAAATTGGAACACAAGGAGTAAATATATTATTTGATGATTACGTAAAAATTATTATAAATCACAATAATTAACAAGTTAAAATACTTTTTTCAAAATAGATAAAAGTTCTATTCAACTCTAAAAATTTTATTGGGGCAACATAAATCACGACTAAATAAAAAATTATCTTAATTAATTGCAACTAAATATTTGAAGTAAATTAATTTTATTATTTTAATTGACTTTTATATAGAAAATTAATATTTTTATTTATTTATTTATCATAGTAAATTTAAATTTTAAAATTATTTTTTTCTTATATAGAAATACTAATATTTAAACTGAACTTTAAATTTTTAATGTAAAAAATTAATAAATTTAATTTAATAAAATAAATTTCTAATGAATATTTTCTTAGAATTTATGTTGGGTCAATATGTATCGAGTTAAAAAGAAATTAAAAAAATATATAGTAAAATTTTATTATTGTGAAAGATAAATACAATGCACTATCCAATAAAGTTTAATAATATCATATTTTGCATATGCAAATATAGCATCCCGTATTTAATTAATATACTATTTCGGTGAATTGTCGATGATCACTATTAGATTTGATAAAATTATATTAATTTTATAGTTAACATAATCAGTCGCTCTTAATTAATTATTATGAGTCATCTAGGTATTAAGAAAATAAATAATATTTAATGAAAAATAAAATAGACATAAAATGCGAAATTTACTATTAATGTTTTAAATTAAATTTTCGTCTTTCGAACAATGATTTTACTATATCACTCCTTATTATAAGTCATTTATGTATTAGAAAAATAAGAATAACAAAATGATATGTCATCATAAAATATTTGATTGACTATCACAATTATATTAGTGCCACATAAATTGGGACGGGACAGAAGAAGATATAAAACAACATATATTATTTGAAAATGAAATAAAAAGTACTGTAAATAATAATAATTAACAAAAAAAATTAAAAATTTCTTGATTTCTGCTTCAGCTGCTTCAGTCGTGATTTTACTATATCACCCTAATTAGTTATTCTGGTCATTTAAGCATTGTGGCACATAAGTTGAGATAGAAAAAATATTATAAATCACAATGACAAAAAATTTAAATTATTTTAAAAATATAATTAGCTATGATTGACATAAAAACTCTGGACAAGGAGAGTAGCATATATTATTCAAAAATTACTTAAAAAGTATAATAAATTACAATTGTTAACAACTTAAAATATCTAAAAAAAATTAATATGTTATATATTTTTAAAAAATTACATGAAAAATACTAGAAATCACAATAATCAACAACTTAAAAAATTTAAAAGATATAAAATATTTAGTTGGCTCTTGAAATTATATTAGTATCATTGAAATTGGAATAGAAGAAAAGTATTATAAATCACAATAATTAAAAACTTAAATTATTTTTAAAATATAATTGACTATTAATGCCACAAAAATTTGGACAAGAAAAGTAACGTATATTAATTTGAAAAATACATAAAAAAAATTATAAATTACAATAGTTAACAACTTAAATTATCTAAATATATTAAAATAACATATGTTGAACTAATGCAAGATTCCGGATGAATTTTAGAAAACATATGTAATCCTTTTATTAAATTTTTTTATTTAAATATATATAAAGATTGAAAAAATAAATAAATATTTTAATGTTGGACCCGTGCTGATACGGGACATCATTCACTAATATATAAAGATAAATTAGTAGTACTACCAAACGTTTATATATTAGTGGAATAAAAAACGATAAAGTGGACTTTACTATCTGTCATATGGGTTAAAGGAACAATAAACGATACTTCGGCAACCAATAGTGTGGCTATAGTTTAGTGGTGAGAATTTCGAATCCCAGCCAGCCACACTCATTTTCTCCCTTCTTATTTTCAAACTCACGATATTCCCAAAACGACATCGTATAACAACCAACCCCCTAAGTAGGTTAAATAGCTCCAAAAAATCCGATCTAGTCATTCTCTCGAACATCGTAGCTCGCTCTTTTGGGTACTTCGAATTCTATACCTACCAATTTTCCGTTTGGTATCACTGTAAGTTTCTACTAAAAATCATCCTTGCATTATTCGATTTCATTGTGGAATCCGTTTTTATCCAAGAAAAACTAAGTCAGTTTATTATTATTATTTTGAAAAAAAAATTTCGGGTCAAAATCTTGAATTTCGTAGGTGATTTAATTGTTATTTTGTGGAATGAATGTTTGATCTGTTGCTTGCTGTTGTTTTTGGATTGTTATACCTGAGTGAATTAATTATGGTAATCCCGGTAATTTATGAATGACGTATATTTTATCAGAATGTGTTGGGGGAAAAAGAGAATTGTTCCTTCATTTTTCTTAATAACAAGCGAATTATGTTGAATAACTAGATTATGGATGATTATGAAAGTTGCTGCCACATGAGCAGGAGGTCACGGGTGGGTGGGTGGGTTGAGGCTGTGAAAACAACCTCTTGTAGAAATGCTGGGTATGACTGTGTTGTACGATAGATCCTTGTGGTCCGATTCTTCCTCGAACCCCGCGATTAGAGGGTGCTTTAATTCACCAAGATGCCCTTTTTTCAAATTAAACTGTGGATGGAGGCTATCAGTGGCGGATCGAGGATTTAAGGATCGTGGGTGCTCGGGCGGTTCGAACACATATATTGACGTTGAGGTTATGCCTGAAAACAAAAGCATCCTGGTATCTTCTTTGTTAATACGATGCTTTTCTAAATCTTATACCAATTTTTATATTTTTCTGTGTCGAATTTAATGAGTGCCGGAGCACCAAATATTTGGCTATAGGTCCTCCCCTGAAGGCTATGAAGATAAATCAAATAAAATTTGAGATTCTATATTGCTCAAGGATCCTCGAGCCTAGAGAGGGATCCAGGATTTGAAAGTTTCGTTGCCACACTGCTTTGAAGAATAGTGTACATTGCGTTCGGCCTAATCTATATCAATGTTTAAAGAGAATAAGTATAATTTAACATCCATTATATGCGCACGGAAGAGCTTCGCTCACTCGTTTATGTCTTTATGAGCTTTATTGGAGGTCGAGGGTCCAAACTTGGCTGTGAACCATTTTTTAGAAATAAATTGAAAAAAATAGCTTAAATGGAACACACACTGTGGGATTTGAACACATCCACAAGAACAAAAGCTTGGCATTCCACCTGTGGCACTACGTGCCTCATTGTTTGTGGGTGCCAAGACAAAGCTTTATATATTTCCTATACATACATACATATACGAAGTTTCAAACAAGACTTCCGGGTGCCACGGCACCCCCTCCAATATACATAGATCCGCCCCTACTTGAGCCGGGGGTCTATCCAGTGGCGGATCCAGGATTTTTGTTAAGGGAGTTCGATCAAAAACATTATAAAGCAAAGTGGACATTTGCTAAATTTTAACCTGCCTTATCATGCCTTTTTAACATTTCTTCTCAGTTTGCTTTGCGAGTCCTTAAATAATATTATGCCTTTTTCTTACTTTCACTTTGCAGTTTTATTTTATTTCAAAATTTTTTCCTTCAAATTAATCCCCCCTACAAAAAAATAAGGTTCTTAAAAATGTGTGAGCATTGAATTATTTATATTATAATATATAATTAGTACTCAATAAAAAATTAAAATAAAAATAAAAATTATTGAACAACATCAATATTAATATGTTGAATGATAAAATATTTAGTTTAAAAGAACGAACTATGTTATTCGATAAAATAATCTATAAAAGTCGACAAATTCAAAATTTTTTTATACTATATAAAATTAGTCAAATATATGAAATTAGTTTGAACAAACGTGACATAAAACGTATAAAAAGAAATATATATATATTTGTTGGGGGGGTCGGGAGAGGGTTGAAAATTAATTTGAAAGTTATATAAATCTATCCATGACTTTAAACTAGTACTAAAAGCATAAAAAAAGATTATATGTATTGAAATATTTTTCATTCCAACTATATAAAAGTTTTGTACGAAATATTTTAGGCTCAATATTTATACTAGAAAAATAGAAAATAAATAATTCTTAACTAAATAATAAATACACACAAATGGATTAAATGAGCCAATTAATTTCTGTTAATCGAGGCCCAATTTGCAGAGTGAAAAAGGCCAAAGCCCAACTACACATTAAATAGAAAAAGGGCTGAGAAGGAGAAAAAGCTTTCAAAAAAGCTATCAAAAAAGCTGCAAGTGAGAATCGACCCCACGACTTTAAGCATTGAAATGAATCCCCTTGACCATTGAGCTATGCATTTCAGTTGTGTTGAGGGAGTTCATTAAGGCCATTATATCCATATAATTCAAATTTGACTTTATATATATAATGTAATTTTTCGGTTGAGGGGAACCCCCTCACTGCCACGTAGATCCACCCCTAGATCCACCCCTGGGTCTATCGTAAACGATCTGTACTCTACCCTCCCTAGACCCCACTTGGTGAGTTGGTGGGATTACACTAGGTATGCTGTTGTTGTATATTGCTCAAGGCGCTATAGACAATGGGACGACTGGGGGTTTTGTTTCATACGTAAAACCATAAAAAATGTTTATAGGTGGGAAATTTTTACAACGCAAGATAATTTTGCTGGTGTTTGCTTGAACATGAAGTTTGGTGACGTTCAATAAATTTTTTTTCATAAGTAGAAGGGAATTAGGAGTAGTTTTGGTGATGTACAATAATGTAGAGTTGGGAGAGGGGTATGTTGGTGGTGTTAGATATTATCTTTGTGAGTTTCAAAGAGTGAAAATGTTGTCTAAATATTGGTGAAATGAGAGTGATATTGGTATGAGTGAAGAAATCTATAGAGTATTCTTGGTATTTAAGCTTTTGAACATAGCTAATACAGTTTTAGGATGAATGCTCTAATCATTCCAAATCAATACTTTGCAATGTGGAAAGGGTTATTGCATTTTGCTCAATATTTTAGCTGAAATTGCTGGAATAGCTTTAGTATAAATCAGATTTTTCTCAGCATGTACAATCCCTTATGGGTCCAAGGGGATGGAGACAATTGGGTCAAGATGGGACTTCAAACTTTTTGCATTTCAAGGGACAAAGTTTCATGCGAAATGATCCTTATTAACAACTAAAATCAACTGGTATCCAAACAGGTGCATTGGATTCAAGCTGAAGAATTAGAAATCCATAGGATTAAATCTCTCCATCCATATAGGCCCTGAAGTTATTCCAACCCAATAATTTCTTGGACTAAAGTATTCGTCTTAGGAAAAGAATAGGTCAGTTTAATGTGACAACAATTTATGTAATTTGGTCATTAGCTTTGACTTTACAAGCAGTTTCATTAAACGATGTTTTGGACGTTGTTTGAAAGGAAAGGGAAAGAAAAGGAAGGAGAAGATAAGAACTGATAAAAAAATTAGAAAGGTTTGCTGTTGAATCAGGAAGAGAAATTAATGCAGAAGAAAAGAGGAGATAAAGTCATGTACTCTAAAAGAAAGAGCTGGCATGTGTTCATTGGCTCCAGCCTTGCAAGTTTCTTGCATTTGGTGGCATCTTGGTTCTTAGGCACTCATTGACTAGTAGATAGTACTCAATTACTCTAAGAACCGATACCTCAAGCCCCTTTTTTTTTGGTTCTCCATCTACAATGAGTGCTTTACTATTTGGTATCTTTATTTTGTTATCTTTGTTTTTTTATTGTTTTTTCCCCGTCCTTTTTAATTTTTTGCCTTTTCTTCTGCTGCCTTTAGCATTCGACGGAGTCTATAGAATAGCATGGCTGACTAATTATATGGTTAAAGAGTTTTTCTTCTAGATTGTAGAAAACAGGTGTTGGTTGGAGTGTGTGCTGCATAAAACTTGTAATGTATATTTTAAAGTTGGAGTTGTTTAAGAATTTTTGGATCTGTAAATTGAAATTGCGTAATCAAGAAAAGAAACTAAGCAATAGTTTCCATGATGTTTTAACTTCAGTAAGAATGACGTACTGGAACGATAATCACTTTCCAGTGACTATCCTTCTTTTTTTTACTTTCCTTTTCTAGAGTGTTATCGTTTGCATATTAAGCAACAAAATTTGGTGGTTGATTTGTCTGATATGTTAGTTTTTTGTGCTCAAATGTTGCAGATGATTGACGACCAGGACCTTGGCTTCTTCGCCAACTTTCTTGGAATCTTTATATTTGTGCTGGTCGTCGCTTACCATTACGTGATGGCAGATCCAAAATATGAAGGAAATTGAGAGTTGCTTATTTTGAATTAGCTTCAGCAACAATAGTTATGTTAGTTGCTTATTTCGAATTAGCTTCGGCAACAATAGTTATGGTCCTTTACCTTTGGCAGCTCTATATGATAGATATTGAGTTTTGATATGACGAAACATTTATTACTGAGCATTGAGTTTTATCTGACTGCTTCTGGCTCATAGAAACTTGGTTAAAACTATTATCAGTGCATTGCTACAAATGGAGTAAAGGATTGATCTCTCACCTTTTCACCCATTGCTTAATGTTTTAGTGAGTGTTTATTTTTAAAAAGAAAAGAGAGGCATCTATATGATTTGCTCCTTTAGTTACCTTACACGCATTGCACTATTTTCGACCAATGCCATGTAGATTGTTATTATTATTTAGATTCAACTAAAATTGAAGGCTAATAACATTTTGGTTGTATGAAGTATGGTTAGTTTGAATAATCGCCTCGGAATTTTCTCTGTTATTATCTTATAAAAACCTTTTGATATATTTGGAAATTCATGATCTTAGAGCTGTTCATAATGTACTTATACCATCACTTTTGACTGTTTGACATGTTATAGCCATAATATCCTTCGTAGTTTAAACTGCCTAGATGATTATGTGCTTTACAAAAATGTAGAGAAGATTCAGAATAACATATTGCCTTTGAATTTTAAGGAAAGCTAGAGAGAAAAAAGTAAGTGAAAAACAACTATAGATGATAGATGCTAATGCCCACTTTAGATCTACTACTTCATGTGCTGTGTCTTGATCATATGGATTTGCTTACAGTAAGGGCAGCCCGGTGCACTAAAGCTCCCATTATATGTGGGGTCTAGGGAAGAGCCTGACCTCAAAAGTCTATGATACGCAGCCTTACCTGCATTTCTGCAAGAGGCTGTCTTTATGGCGTAATACCGTGATGGTAACTGTAGCAGGTTCTTATGAACGGATTGGTTCGCCCAAAGGATCTACCCATTTCACCAATTCTTTTATCCCACTATCGAAGTCTCTTACTTCTCTCTCCAAAAAGCTCATGCAAAATCCCAATGAACACAAACAACCAACAATTGTTCCTCTAAGCTCTATACCTGCAATGTCTCTCACTTTACCACGAACTTCGTTTGAGTTCTGAAGAAAAGAACTTAGAATCATCTCCACCTCCCCCCTTGGACATGATGAGTTCCCTTCTTCAAGATCATTCATTATATTCTGCTCTGGCTGGATTTGAGAAGTTTTTAACAGTCTGATAGAAATAGTTTTCTCAAAGCAGCTCACTGAAGAGCTTAGAGCATCCTTAAACTGCTGTAGGTCCTTGTTTATGTATTGTTGAAGCTCCTTTTTATCAGGATAATACCTATCGAATGCTTGACAGAGGAATTCGATATCACAGGACATGAAAAACAGAACATCTGCCATCTTTGACAAAGATCGTTGGAGCTTCAGGTAGCAAGAAATTGGAAAAGGAGAAAACCAGAATCTAGGTTCCAATACTGCATCTTTAATGAACTTGTCCAAGTCTTTGACTTGATATTTCAGGTCCCTTTGCTTCTCCATTAGCCCCTTTTGCCTTGAATCGACGATCATGCGTTCAGTGCAATCTTTGAGTGTTCCCTGGACCAGATAGAGGTGCTTCTTGACTAAAGTGGCTGAACTTGTTGGCTGCAGCATAAGCTCAACAACAACGAAACAAGCTAGTCCAATGAAGGCCTCGGTGAGTCTGTAAATTGCAAATTCACTCGGTGGACCATAACTTTTTCTGCCCAAAATCAGTAGTGAACCTATTACTGCTGCTGTTCCCCCTGCTTGAGTGAACATCCTACTATGCCTTAGAAATGTGGTGAAAATTATCCAAGGGAGGAGGGATAAGAACCTTATTTGCGCGACTTTTTGAAAGATAGTACAGCCAAGTACTCCATAGACTGATCCTATAGCTGTTCCTTGTGCTCTAGCATTTGCTTCTGTGAAAATTGCTTCTTTCCTTGTGACAAAGCTGAGGGCTATTGTGAGGCCTGACCAGTACCCATTTTCAGTATTAAATAGAAGACCAAGTAGCACAGCTAGGCCTAATGAAAGCGAACACTTGAACGCAAATACCACCATTCTTTCATGGATTATTGGCATAGTGCAATCAATACAGGCTTGTCTGCAGCACGATTTGTTACTACTACTTCCCATTGTGCTTCTTAGTCCTTCGGTCATAGTAGTGATAGTGTCAGAATCACTCATGCACATTTTGAAACAAGATAAGAAGAAAAGTGCTGGTTGATCTTGTTTCGTTGGTAAGATCGGTTCTTGGTGCAGCCTAGATGACTCCTCAAATTCCCCTACTGTTTCCAAAGCTGTTACTGAATTATGTGGTAAAAATGATCTTTCTTGCCCCAATTTTTGGCCAAGAAACATCATAACATGATGTGTGACTTTAAAGAGCTCTTTATCTATCATTCTTGTGGGAAAAGATGGGCTAGAAGTTATAGCCACTTCCATTCCTTTCATTGCAATGTCCATGTTTTGAAAACCTTGTCCTGGATCTGTGTAATAGGGATTCAAGTATCTTAGCCAAGGTTTCTCCCATTGTAAACCTTCCTGCTCAGAAATAGGAGGGTCATTTAGATTACTTACCAAAATCAGGTTATTTCACGTGTCTCCTGAACTTTATATACTTAAACAACAAAGTAAGAAAACTGTTTTTTATCATATGAAAGTAATTGAACTTGACCCGTTATAACAGTAAAGTGGCAACTAATTTTTAGAGCTTGTTTGGCATTTCTGTTGGGAACTCCGAACTGTTATTTTTTTTATTTAATTAGAAGAAAATATTTTTTATTTTTGGGATAATGTAGGGCGTTTGACTAACTTATAAAACTACTTAAAAAAGGAAGCAGAAACTGTTTTCCTGCTGTTGGAAAGGAGTAGAATTTTTTTGCTTTTTCTGAAAAACAGAAGTAGAAGGAGAAATTTATTTATTTTCGTAACAACAATATTCCTATCACTTGTACATACATGCGGATATATACTTTAGTAATTAATTAGTATGTCTCATAAGGTTGATTAAATTTTTATTTTTAAATTTTATTCTTCATTGTTACAGTATAAGTTCTTTATTTTATTTTGTAATTTATGTATTATTTTATTTCCCATCCCTTTTATTAAAAAAAATAATCAGAAACATCATTGATGATGATGATGAAAGGACATACAACTATTTATTTTTTATTATTACGTAACACAAAGTTAGTGGATAAAATAATCTTAATAATAAAAGTTTATTGATACATGTCATTTTCGTAATTTATTTTTCAAAAATACTTTTTAGAAATGGTTAGTCAAACATAATTTGTTTATTAAACACACTTTTCTAAAAACTATTTTCTAAAAGTGACTCTCAGTAATACATTATCTAACCGCAAGGCCCAACAGACTCTTATTAGTCACATTAAAAGTAGCTTCACTTTACCTATTACGGCATTAACACCACAAAATATTGCTTTTCGGATTGAAGTAGCTGCACTTTACAATAAAGTGACAAAACTATACCTACTGTAACAATAAAGTCAGGATATGTTTTGTTGTTATAGTCAGTTATGTTTGAGGACTTTACTGTTAAGTGTGCAAAGTTCTCTTATTTTCCTACCAAAAGAAATAGTTTGATCGTTTAAACATCAGTTACTTTAACGTGCAAAACTAGTTATTGTAACATTATTGTTATGGTATATAAAGTTCATGTTCACGCTCCGATTAACTAGGCTTGGGCATGAGGTGTGAGCTACCTTTTGAGATGTGAGTTAAACCCAAGACTAATTTTAAAAGTTTAGTAATCATATGTAAATTTAAGACGAATAAAAAGCCTGAAAATTTTTAGGGATCCTTACCTCCAAGAATTTGATAGTCTCAAGAAGCTTACTTCCTGTATCGGTAAAGGGCTTTGTTTGAGAAATTAGCTCCATGGTTATCTCATCATCTTGATTACGGATGGCCTTCAAATATAAGTTTATTCTTCCCGATGCACTTTCTGCATATATTTGGTATAATTTTCTCACCTGTTGGCAATGAAAATTTACAAAATATGTTAGCAATCAAATTTGAAGTACTAAAGTACACATTAAAAGATGAAAACCATATTTACACAAATTCCCATCCTTATAAAATAATTACAAAATGTCAACTAATTATGCGTCTTCGTTGGATGTATCGGGAGCTAATTACGTATCTCGACAGATTCAAAATAAGAAAAACATATATCGGAAACTACTTATGTATTTTTACAAAAGAAAATATATATCCTCGTTGAATGTACCGAGAGCTAATTATATACCTTGACAACTCAAAATCGAATTTTTCAGTAATTATGTAAAATATCAAGGAAAAATGACACTCTATAACACTTTTTAAAACAAATAGCCAAGTTTGGAAAATCTTCAAAAAGTAGCCAGTTGGATATATTATTTCCGCTTTATAGCCATTTCTAATTTGAGTCATTTTACCCTATGTAGTCCATATACACTTTATATAAACTACTGATACAGTCTATATACAATACTAACACAGTATTCAACTTGGGCAATTCGACCCTTTTAAAAATATTTTAATTTTTTTTGCTATAAATTTTTTAACTGATTAAATATTCTGCTTTTTTTTTTTATTGTTTAGAAATAATAATTAAATTATATATAAAAAATATAATTGTTAAATAGAATATGTATCTATATAAGATATATGTATAGAAATTGTATAGTTCTATCAAATATGTATATGTATAAAATATATATAAAGAATATATAGAAAGTGTATGAAAATTATATAATTATTGTATAAAACGTATAAAAAATGTATAGTTATTATCTAAATTGTGTATCAAAACAGTATAATTTTTGTATAGAATATTTATGTATATAAGATTGGTATAGAAACTGTATAGAAGGGTGTAGAAATGGTATAGAACAAGCCAGTAAATGAAATGACTAGAAAGTGGAATTTAAATTCCATGGTCATTTTCATGGAAATAGTTTAATTTGAAGTGTCGTTTATGTCCTTTCCCCAAATATCAAAGTGTTTTGTAATTAAAGTTCAAACTGTCGGAATTTGTGTTGTTTGCCCTTAAAGCATTAGTTGTTACTACCCGGGCCAAAATTAACGGTCACTTTAGCTTAAAAAAATTGTTAACATATACAATTGTCATTTTATAAATTCGAGACTGAAATTGGAAATTATAGCTTTAACGAGATATTGATGGTTCGTGCTAACATATGCTATCTTTTTATCTCAATCTATGTGATATAAAATACAAATAGAATTTTGATAATTAATTTTATATATATATATATATATATATATATATATATATAGATAGATAGATAGATAGATAGATATTTTAAGTTAACTATTTTAATTTATAATACTTTTTTATGTAATTTCAAATAATATATGTTACTCTTCATGTCCAAACTTTTGTGACATTGACAGTCAATGATAATAATATAAGGTTTTAATTATTATAATTTATAATATCTTTTTCTTCTATTCCAATTTAAGTGGTACATGATATAATTTC
>NC_061119.1:24299261-24381621 GCF_002878395.1 Capsicum annuum
CCGGATAATCTCATTCCTAACTCTGCCCCCTTTAGTAAGCCCACACATCCAACACACTATTCTCATTTCCGCCACCTTCAATTTTTGGATGTGAACGTGCTTAACTGGCCAGCACTCCACTCCATACAACATGGCCGGACGAACTGCCACTCTATAGAATTTGCCTTTAAGCTTAAGGGCACCTTCTTATTGCACAACACTCTCGAGGCGAGCCTCCACTTCATTTAACCTGCTCCAATATGGTTAGAAACATCCTCATCAATCTCACTATCCCCCTGGATCATAGACCCAAGGTACTTAAAACTATCCCTCTTACACACATCCTGGGAGTCCAACCTCATCACCATTTCGTTCTCCTGCCTCGAGTCACTAAACTTACATTCCAAATACTCCTTCTTGGACCTACTCAACATAAACCCCTTAGACTCAAGGGTTTGCTTCCAAACCTCCAATTTGTCATCCCCCTCTGCGTTTCATCAATCAACATTACATCATCCGCAAATAACATACACCAAGGCACCTCGCCTTGGATACTCTGCGTCAACACGTCCATCACCAACGCAAAAAGGAACGGACTAAGAGTAGATCCCTGATGCAACCCTGTCTCGACTGAAAAATGCTCTGAGTCTCCTCCCGCCGTCCTCACTCGGGTATTTCCTCCATCGTACATGTCCTTAATAGCTCTGATGTACGTCACCGGGACCCCTCTCACCTCCAAGCATCTCCAAAAGACCTCCCTCAGAACTTTATTATATGCCTTTTCTAGATCGATGAACACCTCCAAACTTAGTAGTATATATTATATTTATTGCTTTCTTAAAAGAAGATAAAAAAAGTTAAAGTAACTATTAAGATGGAATGGAGGGAGTAAAATAAAAAACTATTTATTCTCTGTTCTCATTTGTTGCGAGGATAAAGTTATGCACAATTCTTACAAAAAATTAATTAGAAGTATAATTTGATAAATATATTATTAAATTATTATTTATTTACGTGTCTCTTAATTCTAGAATAATTAATATGAAGATAGAGCTGAAAAATATTTAATTCTCTCTTAATTTTTTAATTTGGTAAGTATTTGAGACTAATTATTTTTAGTATACAAAATAACTAAATAGAAATAGCGAGAGTAGTTGTTTAACTACCGGATAACAAGTTGGATAGGGCACAACTTGAAATTGACTAACATCATTTTCTTTATATTGTGATTTACTTTGGATAAAAACATTTTTAACACGAAGTATGGTTTGAGATTATGGTCACTTCCTTTTTTTTTGGGTGACCTTGATGAGGAGGTAAAAATCATACACGACGTTCAATAATAATGACATGACATTGACACAAAATATATATTCAATTGCAAACACAGTGAACGAAGTCGGCAACAACTATATATACAAAGCCCCACATATATTTACTCCCAAATATGTGTCTCATCTCTTTCCCATGTTTACAATTTTGATCAAACAGACTGAGAAAGTTTATACATATGGACCATAAAAGAGAACCATAGAAATCAAATTAAATAATATAAATCAATCAAATTGTCATAAAAATAAGGGCAATTCTATCAACCACAAAAACACAAAACAAAGTGCAGTGTCCATATGTCAAGTTGAACATCAAAGAATTTCAATGTTAGTTTCATGTAATGATTTTTAATCTAATAAGGTCACTTATTATATAAGTACCCGTAAAATTTTATGATATGCATTAACTGGTATTTGGTAATATGATAAAGATCTTAATAACTAGCTTACTATCATAGCGCTCACTTATATTTTACACCAATATTCATAGAATAAATTACATTGTCTACGTATAACCTTAGTTCAATTTCACCTGGAAAAGAATTTTAATATAATGATTGTGAGGGAAACCACCATTTCACTTTGGAATTTTCTCTTCAAACAAGTTTTTCAACTTCAAATTTTCTTTTCAAAATAAAAATTATAAATAAAAATTTGATGATTTACAAAAATAATGTATGTCTCCAAATGCCAAATGGAGCTTTCCTAGAAGATTTAAATTACGTAATTGCATGTCTACAGTAACATCATCTTTCTACAGTAACATCATCTTTCATTTCAATTTATGGACTTTATAAAATAAAGAATATTACTAACATACAAACTATACCAACTTGAGCAAATTAAATAATACATAGTAAATATACCTAAACGAAGAACTTACGGTTAAAACAAAGTGCTTTATACATTTGACTTTTCAACAGCGCTGAAAACCTTGGTTACATCGAAAGTATAAAACAAATTTGGATGGTCGACTCAAGATGTACATTTTAAGAAGACTCATGTATACATTAAGTTCTTTTACACAATTAAATCATTCTAAACATATTTACAGATAATCTTTTATAAAATGTAACATTTGTAATCTTGAAATTAGTACAAAATAATGAGCAACTACAATAAAAAGAAAAAGAATATTTGACGGACAGATTTTATGTAGATGAACAACAAACTAAAATCTATCGCTAACTCTATTTAGCAATAGATTAGCAAAAAATTGCTAATAAATTATATCAGTAATGAGCTATTTAGCAACATAATAGCAATGAGTTATAACTATAATTTATTGAATAACAAAAGATGATTTTACACTGTAAAATTTCTTAACCCAATTAAATAAAAATTAGTTGTATATACATACCTCATGATAGGCTAGCCAAGGATAGGGCAGCAACAAAGCCAAGATAGAAGCCACAGCTCCAAGTAAAGTGCTAAAAGCAATTCTAAGAGGGTGCATGACGGGAGAATTGACATAAACCCCATGAATAACAGCATCAACATACACTATAACAAGCTGTCCAAAAGCAATTCTCTTGCACATTAATTCCGTACTCTCCGGTAATGCCACCAAAAATGCGCTCACTGCCACCATCAGGGCGGCTACCTCGGGCGAAAATTCATCGGTGGCAACGTAGTTATGAAGCCATAGGCCTAGCATGGAAAGTGGCATGACTTGAAGTGTTGCAAGACATGCATGCCAACATCCCCTTAAGGCATGTCCTAACGTGGCATCGGACACTATGAATACCGATGTAACGTAGGAAAAAGAAGGAAATGCTAGTTGCTTCGCAAGAGAAGATGAACTGTATAAGGTGACACACCCCACTATGGTGCATGCCAAGGCTGTTCGAATGGCGGAGTGTAGCCTCATCCACCACATGGCACGAGCTCGTTTTGCCACCATGGTAGTTGGCATGATGAGATAACTATATATGATCTAGAAGATTCACCTTCTAGTGGCAAGGCAACTTTTCTCTGCACTCACTAAATGACTAACTAGAAGATCCACTTGTCAACAAAAAGACGAACGGCTAGTTAGAAAATTCACTTGTCAGCGACTACTCTCAGGACAGCACTAAATGGCTAACTATAAGATTCATCTACCAGCAGCAAGACGACTACTTTCTGCATGACACTAAACGGCTAGCCAGAAAATTCACCTGTCAGCAACATGACTTTACTTTCACGACGGCTAACTAGAAGATTCACCTACCAGCAACAAGACAACTACTCTCTGCACGTCGCTAAACGGCTAGCCAAAATACTTACCTCCCAATAATAATAGGACGACTACTCTAGTCTCAGCTCGTCAGTAAATGGCTAACTAGAAGATTCACCAACCAACAACAAAATGACTACTCTGATCATCACAACACCAAATGTCTTAATTGAGATTCATTCCTCTGCCAGTAATAAGACGACTACTCTCTACATGCCACTAAACGACTATATATGTACATTCACTTGCTAGTAACAAGCCGACTATTTTCTGGACGCGACTAAATGGCTACTTGGACAAGCACGATGTAATTGTCACAAGAGGAAAATAGGATGAATTTATTTTTGCAGTCTCACTAGTTTATAAAATAGAGAATGGTATTGTAATTAACTTCAGCAGGTTGGTGATGACAAAGTAGAGAAGTGGTTCACTAAGCTTGAGTAGGAGAATATTTATAGAATTACTAGAGTGTCACACTCAAAAATCTGGACTATCCAACTTTTTAGCTAAGTTAAAGAGTAAAACACTACTCCCTCCTTTTCAATATATATATATATATATATATATATATATTTTTGATTTGACTCCGAATTTCAAAAAGTAAAAAGACTTTTGAATCTTCTAACCTTAAATTAAAGATATGCAGAACGTATCAAAAAAATATGTCGCGTAGAAAGCTAGAACTAAGGAATTGACAAAAAAGGAAAGAGACACTATGTTCTTTTTCAAATGGACTAAAAAAAAAAGTAAGACAAACAAATTAAAACACTGGGAGAAAAAATGAAGAAGACTAGAGAGTAAAATATCTAAATGAATACTAATAAAAAGTTTATATGCTTAATTAATTACTTAATAACTTTCTGATGTAAGAATATGTTCTTTTGCAAGGGGAATATTCATTTTATTTCAACTCCTTATATGGAAGGACAAAAGAATATAAAGAAAAAAGTAAAGTTATTGCATTCTTGTGGAAAATCATTGTCATTGAGTCAAGGATTGATCGGAACAACTTCTCTATATCCCACAAAATTAGGAAAAAGATATTGGTACATCCCACACTTTCTAAATTATTATTGTTATTTTATAAGTTGTATTTTGATTATCAAATTCCAAAGAAATTACTAAAATAATGTCAATCAGAAATAATTAATTATGTAGACCCTCATCAAAATTTCTGAGGCTCTAATGTATACCCTTTCAATGAGGGAATACTTAAACGTTGTGAGCCTCTCACCATACCTCGGGGTTGAAACTTAATTAGCTAGACATGACTTTTATTTTACAACTAAATATGCAATAAACATATTATTTAATAATTACTAGAGTATGCTTCAAAAACTTGAGAAAAACTCTACAAACTTCTAATAAGTCATATTGGAAATTGTTGAGTAATATCTCAATTTTGGCTAGAGGATTAACAGTAGATGATAAATATCAAGTGTTTAAAAGCAATTTTAGCCGTTAGAAATCGATTTTATAAATAAAAAACTACACGTTTGGACAAAAGTGTTAAAATTGATACTCAGTTAATGTGTTTGACAAAAAAATGTTCATAAGCACCTTTTATGTTAAAGTGACTATAATGTCTTTCTTGGGCTTTATTTATGAAATTATACTGACTATATTGATAGGGACGAACTTAATTATCACTACAAGAAAATGGTTAAATTGTGACGGAATATTTGAGACAGAACACTTCTGTCACCACTTGTGACAGAATTTTGATGAATTATTTTTGTATAAATATAATTTATTTATTTTTTAAATTTTCACATAAAAATTTAAAGAGTAGCAGAATTGTGACAAATTTTTGAAAAATTTAAATATAATTTTTGTGACAGACATATTTTTGTCACAAATTAAAGCTGATGAGAAAAAATAATAACTTTCTGTCACAAATCTGTTGCTAAATTTGTGACAGATTGAGCATTTCATCACAATAAACTTTTTTTTAAAAAATAACTATTGTAATAAAAATTTGTGACAAACTTATTCCGTCACAGTAAAATAAAAATAAAAAATTATTTTTGATGAATGAATTTATTTTCGTCAAAAGCAGGATTGATGAGTTTCCCTCTCAAATTTTTTCTATCTTTTCATTTTCCCACAATATTTTTTACACCTTTTCATTTCCCTCAAAACATAGGCAAAGTGAAAAACCCTCATTTCCCTCAATTGTGCACTCAGTCGCATTTAGCATTCAACAGTAGATTCATATCAAGCACTCATCTCAATTTCTATGCTTATTCTTAACTTGTTGAGGTAATTTATCTCAAATTCTATCCTTTACATCTCAAAAAATAGAATAGATGGTTGTTCTTAATTTCAATTTTGACATACGTACGAAATAGATCGTTTCTTTAGCCATTTGAACTATAGGTTTGAATTTTTTGAATAGAAAACAATTCTCAACGTCTTTAGCTATTGTCATTTATTAACTCGTGCTGATTATTTTTGTTATTGTGGTTTTATGTGTTTAAGAAGCTTAAAATTGTGTTTGCTTAATAGGTGTTTGTTTGAATGTTTAACCTAATTTCTTAATTTGTTGGGTTGTCTGTGGTATTGTTGATAAAGAAGCTAAGAATTGTAATTGCCTACAAGATACTTGTTTACTGCACTCTCTTTATCTAACCTTTAGCTCACATTGGCTTTTGTGTTGCGGCTTTTAATCGTGGGGTTAGTCAGGATTTTCTTTTGGTTTGCATTGTGTTGTGATTATTACTCGCTCTGTTTCAATTTGTTTGTCTGTTTTCGAGTTAATACGAAGTTTAAGAGAGTAAAGGAACTTGAATCTCGTGGTCTTAGACTAAATATGTGTAAAATATAACCAAATGATCTTTAGTTTTGTGCTATTAAATTTGTCATGTATAAAATTGAATTAAAGAGTTGTCAGTAAAGGAAAGATGTGTTTTTGTAAATGTACTAAAAAGGAAAGTAGGACAAACAAATTGAAACTTAGAGGTACGAATTTTATGCTTATAGAACCCTTAGTTCAGCTTAAAAAATAGGTACTTTACAGGTACTAAAGTAAAGTGAGTTGGAATAGATTGAATTTGGATATAGAGGGTTCAGTTAACAGTTCCCGACTAGTTTTTTGTTTAGTCATTGATTGATAAGTTGAGTTGATTTCTAGTGTTATTGATTTAGTTCTTCATTTTTTTGCTATTGCTGATTATATATATATTTATTTCATTTTTGTTCCTGATAATTTTGCTAATAATGAAAACTATGTGGGGAGACTTTGTGAAGATGGCATTAGATAGTTGATATGGAAGGGGAAGCGCAGACTATGAGCTGCTGTGTGATGAAATCTGTATGTTGAATGTCAAATGATGCATCTTGTTCCTTTTGTTTGTTTATGTATTTCTCCTGGTGTTTGAAAGTAATTAGAAGTAGTTTAATGAGCTGACACATTCTTATTTCTAGTGCCTTAAACTACTCTATTTTGGGGTTTGGGGGTGGAATAGGGTTACAAATGACTAACTTTATACTATTGTGGCTTGTAATGTCTGCCGACGTTTATGTCAAATAAAGGTGACCTCTGGTTAAGAATGAAAATCATATTCATCCCATCACAATCTTTGGTGGTGCGTCAAGGCGAGTTATGAGAAAACATTGAAGGCAAATATTAACTCTATGTGATCTTAAACCGTATAAGTTGAATTTGAAAGGACTTTAAATCCATCTCTTCTTCTCATACTGAGCAAAATCGTTTCGTAGGAATGAAGCTTTTCAATATGAAAGTTAGTTGCTTCCAACATTACCGAGTATCATATTGCTCGGACTTTCCAAAAAGGCTGCTACAACCATGTTGGATCCTTCAAAATTCACTACTTTTGGAGGGATCCAGCATGCACCCATCGATATTTTCTTTAGAGTGCGAGCAACATATATGATAGTATTTGATATAAAGAACTTTTAACTGTGAAATTTCCTTATAGCAGGTTAAAGGACTATCCAAAGAGGAACTGGAAACTCGTGGTGAATTAGTACTTATGCCATCAGAGAGAATTCAAGCAATACCCGATAGAAGTACAACAGATGTAGCGAAGAAACCAGGAGGTCGTGGGACTTCATCGTTCAACAAAAATATAAAGTTCGACTAAGGTAATATACATAATCAATGCCTAAATCCATCTCTATTTTGCTTTCGCTACGATTGATTTTAATGTCACAAATGCATATCAGAAGGACAGTTCGACGATGGTTACTACGAGCAAACTGATGAGGTCATTCAATTTAGATCAGAATACGAAATGAGGAAAATGAAATAGGCTTGTAACTTTCCAATTCTAGTTCATTGATTCCCTTTTCACTGCTAGTTTTACATGGAACCATCACATAACCGAATGTTAAATTCGACAGGATGAAGGACTAGATGTTATTTCAGAAGTTTTGGACACATTGAAAAATTTAGCTCGTGACATGAATGAGGTTTCCCTTATGATCCCAGACTTGTGTACTAAAATCGTTCTGTTCTCATGAAATGAAACTATTTCTTGATCATCGTTTTATTTCATTCTATTTCAAGAATTGGATATGCAAGTTTCGTTGATTGATGAAATCGATACAAAGGTCAGAATTACTCTTTCATAAACCGTAACAAACAATGTTGATACATCAACTTACTTTGTTTGTACTTACAGATTGATAAGGCAAGTAAGCAACTAGTGATATAAAAAACAATAATGTCAAACTCAAGGAAAACATTAACAAGGTATCGCAGAGCAGATTACTTCTTCTTTGTTTTGACTCATTTTTCTAATGACGACTATCAGCATTGTTAGTTCTTTTGCCTTCAGGTATGGTCCAGCAGCAGCTTCTGTATCGATATAATACTTATCTGTATTCTTCTGGGAATTGCGGCCTATCTTTACAAGTAAGTTCAATCTTTGTAGGTTACATTACATTGTTTTTTCTTATTTAGCTGTGTGATATCTTCCTTGATGGTAATTATGTTTAGAAGCTAAGTTACTCGGACCCTCAAAAATTGTGGCCGCACCCGTGTTAGATCCTTAAAAAATACACTATTTTTGGAGGATCCGACACACACTCGTAGCATTTTTAAAGAGTCTGAGCAACTTATCTTAGAAGTTAAGATAAGAAGTCTTTTGTAGTTTTGATCCTTCAGTTTGGTATATGCTATTGGTGCAGTAATGCTTAGTAAAATGTCATGTTTTCTTGGTCAGGTTCCTTTGTGAACCAATATCAGTGGATGCATATTCATCCTAGATAGTTATTTTTCACATATAGTAGTAGATAGTAGAGAGTAAATGGTAGATCAGTGAACTAATTTTTCACGTGCAGTGTACAGATTAAATTGTACAATGTACATTTTCACCTTAATTAAAGACATCAATTAAGATCCATACCTCGTCCCTTGTCTGTGTCAATCTCTTAAAATTTGTCTATTTACAACTCTTGTGACAATTTGCAACGTACAATTTTATAATAACAACTGGCTAATTCTTCTAATACATGTGTGCTTAAATCTAATAATTAACTTATTATGGAATAGAGAGAGTAATTATTTGTCAAAAGTAGACTTTAAGTAACCTAGACATGTGTACCTGTGAACGTGCTTCTCTCTTAGCCTTTTCTGTTTTATCTTCTTCTGTTGGTTCCTTTAGTTGTGGGAAATTTTTATAGAAGTTGTTTGTTGAAGTGGTATCTACATTACTCTAATTGCATGTCATTTTCAGTATATTGTTAAGTTGCTTGCTTTTGTTTACTGCGTTGTGTGTTCTGTCGCGGTAATTGCAATCTAAGGTATTTTTTCAACTTTGTTGTATGTTCTATTGTGGGAAAATCTTGTAAACTTGCTCACTTTTGTTTACTGCATTGCTCTAGTACCACGACTGAATGAGGAAACTAAGTAGTTAAATATTTAGTGGCTGATTATTTGTAATTTTTAGGATAAAATGGAGGCCGTCATAGTTACTAATCTTTTGGGCTCATCAGATGATTCATCAAAGATCAAGAACTCGATATAAATCGCATGTAATTTGATGTTGCGGGTGGAGCAAAAAAAGGGTGTGTTTATGGATTGGGCTCTCAAGCTTCAACTTTGTATAAAGATCAAAATTCTGTCAATTCAGCAAATTTAGTGTCCGATCATGTTGCCCAAAGAGCGTATCAAAATACTTGAGAAAGAGGTGTCGTAAATGAGAGAAAATCAAGAGAGAGTTCTTCAAGAACGTGTAGAAGCGGTGGTGCAACAATGAGTGGAGCAAGAGGTTTTCTGTTTGAGGCAACAAAGTGATGATCGATTCAAATCTATGGAGGAGCAATGGTCTCACATGATGAGCGATATGGCATTATCTTCTCGCTCATTTAGTAATCCTATTCTCCCTAGTAGGGACTCATCTAATGCTTAAGTATTTAATATTTTGAGACTTTAGTTACTTGAAGTGTCGACTTGAACATTGTCACACCTTTTTGGATAGTTATATGCTTTAAATTTTAAACATTGGTAGACTTATGCTTATTGAAGTCGTGATTTTGCATGTTTTAATTAACTTCAGACGTTTTTTATTATAAATCTTGTATTATGTTATATATATATATATATATATATATATATATATATATAGTGTGAGAGAGAGCATAGTATTTTATAATTATTATTTATTAAAATTAAAAATTCAAATAAAATTTATGACAGATTTAATTTGTCACAATCTATCCTAAATTTGTTACTAATATAGGTAAGAGAGTCATATTGTGACTAAATTAGTCTGTCACAAATTATTTTTAACGAAATATATTGTCACAATTGTGGTGTCTAGGTTTGAAAATTTGTTACGGAAATTTTTTTGTCACTATTTTATAATGGAATATTTTGTCAAAAATCTGTTATAAATTTGTGATGAAATTTAAGTCAAAATTAAGGATTTATATTGTGACGGACAATCTGTCTTAGTTTCATCACAATAATTTTGTGACGAAAATTAAATCCGTCACAATGATTTTATGACCAAAGGTTCTGAGATGCACATTTTTCCATCACAAATCCATCACAATCAATGATTTCTGACAGATTTGTGACTAAAATCTCTGTCACAATTTTCCCATTTTCTTGTAGTGTATGTGCAATTTTGTGTTGCTCAAAATGCGTTAAATTCGACGCAAATTAGGTATAGTTATATAAGAAATGTATAAAAATTAATAGATGATTTAAACAAGAAGATAGTTGAGTGTTTTGATTTTCGGGGGCTCTTTGCTAAAAGGCCACATCTAGAACTATTGTTGACATTTATACACTAGTTTTCAATTTTTTTTTTTGAGAAAATGGACACCTAATGAGTCCACAAAAATAAATGGCAACCCTAGCACTCAAGTTAAAAAATATACACTTTAGCCCCTCTACCATTTCAGCTCCTATTTTTTTAAAATTACACTTTAGTCCATGTCCAAAAATAAAAATATTGAATAATTAATTTTCTTTTAAAAAATGAAGCTTCTCAATGAATCCACTACCAAGCACCCGATTTTTCCGCCATTACCTCGATTTTTCAGTCATTTTCATTAATTTTTTTAGCATTCATCAAAAAATGACATTACCTCTATTGTTTGAAGCCATTTTCTCATATTTTAGCCCCAAATTTTCATCCATTTTCATACAAAAAGCTTAAAAATCAGTCTCACATTTTGAAATCAATTCTTAGCTCAATAGAAACATTCCAACTCTCTTTAGGTTGTTTCTAAGTTGTAATCCATTGGATTATTTCGATGATCGTCAGAATAGAAGAGATTATGTTCTATATGGAAAGCAGCTAAGAAGAAAATGACTACAATCTTTGAGTCTAGGCTCATAAACCACTGTTTAGGTCTATTAAATACTATCATGGAGTTATATCATGTATATTATAGAATACGTGGTTGCTGGTGGTATATTTTCTGGTGAATGAAAGGAGACTCCTAAATGTTGAGTTTCAAAAACCGCGTCTAGGAGACAGTGTTCATTTTTCTTCGTCACAGCGGTTCATACGCCGATTTAGTTAAAAACATAATGGAGAGTGGTGAATTAAGTTGTGATCAAAGTGATGTGGTAATTAGTTACTTGATGAACAAGAGGGGTAAAATCTATCCAATGTTCATAAGAAATGATAGACACATGGAATTATATATGCTTTACATTGATTCTAATAATTTCAGGCCTATATTACGGGCTAAAGTTGTTGGAAGGTCCTGGGAAGAAGCTTCCACATCAGCCCTATCCCCGCCCCCGACAGTGGATGATACATCAATGGAATACAATTGCATGGGTGGTGATGAATGGGATAATAGTGAAGATTATGAAGAAGAGGAGTATGGAGGAGGTGAGGACAAGCTGTTCGGACGATAAGGAAGCCAATCTTTCTCGAACAACACCAATCTTTATGTAGGACAAACATTCAAAGATAAGAAAATGTTGATTATTTTCTTGAAGAAGGAATCGGTGGAAATGTCTTTCAATTACAAAACGGTGAAGAGTTGTAATACATACTTAAGGGTGAGATGTGTAGATCCTATTTTCTAGTAGATGGTGCGAGCATGTGCGATCGGAGAATTGGGTTGGTTTTATATCCACAAGTATGTGGGAGAGCATGATTGTGGCGTTGATCATGTCACAGGAAAGCACAAGAATGTCACCATGGAGTTCATTGACTTACTTATTTTGAACTTTTCATCGACAACAAAGATCCAAGCCCAAAAGAGATCGAGGGGATCGTATTTAGGGAGTTACATTGAAGGCCGAGCTATTGGAAGTGTTGGATGGTAGACGTCATTTCAAAGAACATAGTTTAAAATACACCCAAGCACTTATATGCTGTGTTGCCCGCCTTTTCATGTGTTTTTAACTACATTAATCCCGGATCTATAAATTTTCTCATGGTCGATAAGGATTCGGGCAAGTTTATTTACTATTTTGTGGCGTTTGGGGTTCGATCCGTGGATATGCACACATGAAAAAGGTCGTTGCTGTTGATGGCACGTATTTGTCCAACAAGTACGAGGGCGTGTTACTATCTACTGTCGCTCAAGATACACAGAATCATATCTATCCCTTAGTGTATTGTGTGATGGATAAGTAGAATGATGCATCGTGGGAATTCTTATTCGAGAAGCTTAAGGCTTTTGTCTTCGATAAATCAGAGTTATGCGTATCTCTGAAAGACATGTAAGTATAGCTAATAGCCTTGCAAGGCATTATCCACTTGCGCATTATGGTGTTTGTATGAGGCATCTCGGTGAAAATCTCTAAACTAATTACCATTGTGCAGATTCTCTCTATTTGTACTACCAAATGGCCAAGGTGTACACGTTGAAAGAATTTAATAATTACTTCAATACCCTTAAAGAAAGAAACCCCAATGCAGCAGCTTGCCTCGAGCATGACGTTGGATTTGAAAAGTGGAACCGACCCACTTTCCAGGTAATAGATTCAATTTCATGACCACAAATATTGCCAAGTCGCTCAACTCAATATTGTTCGATGAAAGAGAGTATCCAGTGGCGGTCATCTTCAATTCAATTGCACATAGGTTTGGAGAAATATTCAGGAAGAGGTATGTAGAGGTGAACAATTCAAGGACACCATTCATTCTTGTAGCCAAGAATATCTTGAGGAAAAACATGACCGAGGGCGACAAATTCTATATGAACAACATAAATAGAAGCACCGACAAATTCGCCGTGCTTGGTTGTGGTCCTTCTGCCAAAGTTAATCTATCTAGACGTCATGTTCTTACAGGAAGTTTGACTTGGTGAAATTTCCATGCGCTCATGCAATGGAAACATTGCGTTTGAAGGATGGGGACGAATACGACACTAGCATTTACAACTACTCTTTGCCCATATATTCGAAATATTCATACCTCCTTGCATACTTGAAACCTAATTGTGTAGTACCTCTAAAGTCGGAGTGGAGTTTGGCACGAGAGTATCTACAAATGTAAGTTCTTCCATCCGATTTCGATCCTAAAGTAAAAAGGAAGAGGGTGAGACACGTTAAGGGTGTGTTGGATCCTTCAAGGACCAAGAAAAGGAACAAGTGCTCTATGTGCAAAAGGCTGGAACATAAGAGAACAACATGCAACCTTAACGTAGGATTATAGGATTGACATTATATTTTATGTTTTTGGTTTTCTCAAATGCACTGGACAATATGTAATATGTATTCTATTTTCAAAGCCAAATAACTACAGTCAAAATCGAATTTTGTTGCTGCGTATTATCAATTCCAGTTCATGTATGATATACTACGTACTAAATAGATTATACGCTGAAATAATCCACTAGCCTCATAATATATAATAAATCAGTGTTTGATCTACATAGTAAATATTTAATCCGTAGTTTATAATAAACCTTTCATGTTGTCTATTAAACAAACCCTTTTCTTCATACACTATTGAGTTTAGAATAATTATGACGCATAGGAAAAGGTGCCATTTTGAAAACACCCATCCCAAGTTATGAAATCGACTATACACATTACACATCGACTGGACTGAAAGTATATAATAGATCGATGAATAGTCTATAGAGTATAGGTTAAACTACATAGTATATAATCGATCTTTCAAGTAGTCTATTATAAAAAATCTTTCTTTGTATACTGAATGTTTCAATATAATTATTAAACTTTGAGAAACGCGATGATTTGAAATGACTCAACTACTATAACTGTTGCGACTTTTCATTTACTATTCCCACAAGCCTTTTCCCCTTGCTCTAGTCTATTTAGAGAGGCCATTGTTGATTTTAAACCCAATTTCAAAAGAAAAGACTAAGAAAAGAAAAAAAATGACAAGGAGAAAGTATCTACTTCGTCCAATGCACAGGATGAGGACAACCATCAACATCAAATTACTTCGAAATAGGAGCGACCTAAAATTTTTTTCAGGGTCTTGTCGCTGATCAGCGGTGGCTGGACAGGGAATTTCGACGAATGTACCATTTTCTTTGGGCCATAGCCGAGAGGCTCCACCTGGACCCCCATGACCTCATCACCCTCCCTTCTTCCCCTTAGTCTATTTTAGTTTAGAAAGGTGTAGTTCATTATTGAAGCTTTCATGGTGGGATTATGTAAATGAAAGCTTTCTTTTTGTTTTTTGGTTGGGATTTTGTCCCAAAATTTATAAATGTACATTCAATGAAATTTTATCTATCTATGAACAAGTTTGTGTTTACATTATCATCTATTTATGTATAATAATTTTATGTCTTTCAGTCTTTGCTGATGATTATTCAGTAGTGCAAGTTTAAAGATTTGCAAACAGTGTTTCATTAAGCGTAAGAAAGGAAATATTAAGGTTATAATCGAATAGGGTAAGTATGAATTATATATTGCTGACTTTGTTGATGATCAAGTGTATTGCCATATTATCGATTTAGATTAAGGTCGATTATCGATGTATCATATAGTCTATGCTAAACTTACTGAATATATGGACAGCTTAACATGATGACAAAAAGGAGAAATTAAATAAAATAAAATTAAAGTATATCAATTAATACCATTAAAACATTGTAAAGCAATTAGATATATCAATTGTGACTCTCAATCACTTTTGAACGTGATCAAGTGTTATCTAAGGCACACCGTAGTGGTAGATCATGAGATGGGACTATAAAAAGGGAGAAATAAAATAAATTAAAATAAAATAAAATAAAATAAATATGAATCATCCAAGCACTAAAGAACAACTACATATCATGACATGATATTTGACTTGTGTAATGACCACAAGGAAGAGTGATAGTTGTCACTTGTGGGTGTTCAATGGACAAGTAGTGTCTGAGAACAAGAAGTCCTTCATAATACAAACACTTGTTCTGAGTAATTGGTTGTTACTACCATTGCCCTCCCCTATACTCATTTTATCAAGTATCCAATTATTTTGTACTCTCATATTATGATATTTAGTCACTTTACATTGCATAAATGATGTTTATTTATTTTATTTTATTTCTCCTTTTTTTAACCTCACTTTCTTTGGAAATAGACCTATAATGATATCTTGCATATATTATAGATAGTTATTTTTATCTATACCAGACTATATTATTAGTCATGTATCGACCAATTAAGTCTATCTTCAAAGGAGGTGAGATTAAAAAAGGAGAAAAAAATAAAATAAACATCATTTATGCAAAGTAAAGTGACTAAATATCATAATATGAGAGTACAAAATAATTGGACACTCGATCAAATGAGTATAGGGGAGGGTGATGGTAGTAACAACCAATTACTCAGAACAAGCGTCTGTATTGAGGACTTCTTGTTCTCAGACACTACTTGTCCATTGAACACCCACAAGTGACAACCATCACTCTTCCTTGTGGTCATTACACAAGTCTAATCTCATGTCATGATATGTAGTTGTTCTTTAGTGCTTGGATGATTCATATTTATTTTATTTTATTTTAATTTATTTTATTTCTCCCTTTTTAGTTCCATCTCATGATCTACGGCTACAACGTGACTTAGATAAACTTGTTCACGCTCAAAGTTATTGTGAGTCACAATTGATGTATTTAGATTGCTTTACAATATTTTAATGATGTTAATTGACATACTTTAATCTTATTTAATTTAATTTCTCCCTTTTATCATTATTTTAAGCTGTTCATATATTCAATAAGTTTAGCAATAGACTATTTGATAGGTCGATAATCGTCCTTAGTCGAAATTGAGAATATGTCAATACACTTAATCATCAACAAAGCTAGAACTATATAATTCATACTTCACTATTCGATTATTGAAGACATAAACATTCTTTAGAGACCCTTTGAAGTAAATAATAAACCATTTGAATTTTTTCCTATGGTACTGTAACACCCTAAATCTGGTACTCGAAATGCTACACGGTGCTCATGACCCCGAAGGATCATAAGCTAACCCATGACTGGTATCTGTACCTGTATACTGCATAAAATACTTTATAATACGGAAACATGAACTGAAAGGCCATAAGGTTCAATACTGAACGTGATCTAAATGATATAACATTTGTGTGGGGTAATAGAATACCCAAAACAAACTGAAAATACTAAAGTCTGAAATATGATAGTTTAGAAAGCCTCTAACTGACTGAACTATCTAAGTAAGGAGTTAACCAACTAATAAAACTGATTAATGAGATAATAGGGAAATAATGATATCCTCAAAAGATGAGGACTCACTTCTAACTCTGTCTGCGGAAATCTAGAATCTACTGTTGCTCTGGAGCTCATGTCTCTGAATCTATCGTATAAGACACCATAGCGCAAATGCATCAGTACTTTGAATGTACTGGTATGCATATGAGGTAGGCTGAATGCATGGGTTTCATATGCATGAACAATAATAATAACTGACTAACTATCATGAGCGTAAGAATACATAAATTAGACATAACAACTAACACTAATACTGTGATAACATGATTACTGAATTTGAATATAACTGATAACATGAGTGACTATATCTGACAGTCCTGAATTTGATCGAACTATCTGAGTTCTGTACTGTGTCTGAGTTGACTGTATCTGACAGTCCTAAATTTTGAAGAACTATTTGAGTTCTTTTACTGAGACCGATACTGAGACTGTGGGAGGTAGTCATCTAATCGACATGTCCTTGATATGACATTATGGCTGCGTTGGGTCTAATCTGTAACCCCAATTGGAAGAGTGTCAATACCGTGCCACTGGTAAGGACAAGCTGTGGGTGACCCTCATCTAATAGTATGCCCTATACGAGAACGGTGGGGCCCTTATCTGACAGTTCTTATCCACCTCATCAACCCTCATCGGACAGTGTTGATGACTTAACCTATGCTGGCTACATAGTTCTGAAATCCTAGGATGACTTCTAAGGATCACACCCTTATCTGATAGTGTCCCCTATACGAGAACGGTGGGGTTCTTATCTGACAGTGCTTATCCACCTTCTCAACCCTCATCGGACAATGTTGATGTCTCAACCTATGCTGGCTACATAGTTCTGGAATGCAAATATGACTTTTAAGGATCACACCCTTATCTAATAGTGTATGTCCCCATCCTTGGGTTCACTCGGTGCTAATTTCTACTCCCATCTGAATAGACACTGAACATGATTTAACTAAACTAGACATAAACTGAATTACTGAATTCCATTGACTGACGGAATAGTATTGATATCTGACAACTGACTGAGTTCATGAAACCATGGAGATTTCCTGAGTCAGAAACTGTCTGAAGTCTAAGTATTCGTAGCTTGACTAAGAGTTTGAAAACATAACATGACTCTAGGCACACAGCTAATGTTTCAGGTATAAGTACCCCCAGGACTCGATGGAAGGAAAACTGACCAAGTATAACTTACTTGAACATATAACTAATATCATAATCTATAATACATTTATAGAAGCTTTCCATCAAAACATGTGGTAGGCATAACTTGTACATACATGGGGATTTCATGATATCATACTAGTTGAGCATTGTTCCTTCATCTAGGCATTTAATCAAACACATGGTAGGCATAGCACATGTAGACAATATTATACAACAATTAATCATCATGATTCATCTCTAATTTCACCATCTAGGGTTTATTCATAGGTTCACATGAGTATACATCTATACAAATCAATTCCACATAAAATTAATCACCCAATATGGATTTGGATTCAATTGATCATTCTCAACATAAACAAAACAAACCCAACATGAAATTCATAAAGAAATCCATAAACTTAAACTTAGAAAAGAGATTCTTGGGCTTCATGGATGAAAGGAGTCCATGAATGAACACAACGCATACCTTGGTCCGTGATTTCGTAAATATTGACGGTGAAACCTTCTTGAAATTGGATATTCTACGAAAACCCTAGCTTGATCTTGAGAGAAACTTGAGAGAAACTAGTATATTTTGGGTGAAAATTGGCTGAATCACCTGTTAAAGGGCTTAAATAGGGGTGGGAAGTTGACCCTTTTAACTCTGGACGCGTCATTTAATTTCAGTGAAAATTTCCCAAATTGGACCCTTGGCACGACGTGGATCTATCGCACCGTGTCACTGAATTTTGACAATTGGAAAATTGACAGATGGCGCAATGTAGGGACATCACGTTACCACTTCCTTTGTGACCTGGAACTTTGACGTGATGCGGGGGAGATCGCGCTGAGACACTGGAAAAAGACAATTCTGAATTTGGGCCCTGGTGGGATGCGCCATAATCACGGAACTCTACTGGAATTTTCCAAATGCCATTTCTTCTTGTGGAGCGGTGCGCCACTGACTAATATGGTGCTGTTTTACGACGGAAACTTGAACTAGTTGTAACTTCTAACCCGATTGTTAGATTTGGGCGAATCTTATATCGGTTGAAAGCTTATTGAATTTCCCACATGACAAAAAGTGAAAATCTTGAAAATTCATCATGGAATAGTCATTATTCAATTTAGAAGCTAATACTAGGCATTCTTGGGATGAAATTAACTAGGAAAAAGTATGGGGTATTACAATATCTCCCCCTTGAGAACATTCGTCCTTGAATGAGACTGACCGAGTGGGGAGAAAAGACAATTGACATACATACCAAACATGAATAACTGGAACATGATCTCATGGCTGACTTGACTAATAACTGAGCATATCATACTGGACATGCATATTTGATACATATGTAATTGATCCATGAATGTATGACTAGTGTTCTGATGAACTATGTTTCTCACAATGAGAATGCATGTCTGATGCATAATTATATAACTGAGATGATACATGAATGCATGACTAAATATGCAATGGTAATTGATACCAAGTTTATTATGGGAACATGAGCATGAAACTGAATACCAAGTTTGTGATGAACACTGAACATGGAACTGAGTAAGCTTAAGGAGAACTGTTACCTTGATCTTGATACGAGTTGGCGAAGAAGAGGTGAGGATACTTGGTATACATATCTGCTTCTTCTTCCCAAGTATCTCCCTTAACGGAGTGATTTTGCCAAAGAAATTTAACTAAAGGGACTTATTTGTTCCTCAATTTACGAGTCTGATAGTCTAAGATTTTGACTGGAATCTTTTCATAAGAGAGAGTATTCTGAACTCCAATGCTTTAAATAGGGACTACAACTGATGGGTCACCTATGCACTTCTTGAGCAAAGAGACATGAAAGATTGGATGAACTTAGGCTAGATCTGAAGGCAATTCAAGCTTATAGGCTACCTTGCCAAAACGACTGAGAATCTTGAAGGGACCGCCATATCAGGGAATGCACTTTCTCTTCTTGCTGAATCTCTTCACTCCCTTCATGGGAGAGATCTTTATATAGACATGATCACCAATTTCAAACTCGAGATCTTTTCTATGAACATCTACATAAGACTTCTATCAGATCTGAGCTGCCTGGAGTCTTTCTCTAATTAACTGGGCTTTTTCTAAGGCATCGAATACCAAGTCAGGCCCTATGACTTAGGTCTCACTGACTTCGAACCAACTGTTTGGAGATATATATCTCCTACCGTAGAGAGCTTCGAATGGATCTATCTAAATACTGGAATGATAGCTATTATTGTGTGAAAACTCAATCAAAGACAAGTGGTCATACCAACTCTTTTTGAAATCAATTGCATACGCCCTTAGCATATCTTCTAAAGTCTGAATGGTCCTTTTTGCTTGACCATCTGTATGAGGATGAAAGGCTGTACTAAGATGAACTTGGGTACCAAGACCCTTTTGAAATGCTTTCCAGAAATGAGAGGTGAGCTAGGTACCTCTTTCTAAGATAATAGATAATGGAACACCGTGCAATCTGACCAACTCTCTAATGTAGAGTTTGGCATAATCCTCGACTGAATAAGAGGTATGAACTGTAAGAAAATGAGCTGATTTGGTCATTCTATCTATAATAACCCGGACTGAAATATGTTGATAATGAGTTCGAGAAAAACTCATCACGAAGTCCATGTTCACTTCTTCCCACTTCAAAGTAGGAATACGGAACTCCTACATAGACCCACTAGGCTTCTGATGTTCTATCTTAACCTGCTGATATGTAGAGTACTTAGCCACAAACTCTACAACGTATCTCTTTATCCCACTTCACCAATAGATTTCCCTTAAGTTGCGGTACATATTTGTGGCCCCTGGATGAATAAAGTTGCGTGCACCATACGCTTCTGCAAGAATTCACTACCTTATGTCATCTACACCTGGAACATAGAGACGACCCTGACAACATAAAATACCATCTCCCCCTTGGGAGAAAACCTCTACTTTTTGATCCTAGACTGAGTCTTTCAACTTGACAAGCCTGGGGATCTCTATCTTCCTTTTTTTTTCACCTCAGAAACTAGAGATCATTCTGAACTACTCTGAACCCATATATCACCCTCATCTGTATCGACTAAGCGAACGCCTAGTCTGGTAAACTGATGGACTTCCTAAGCTAATTTCTTCTTACTGTCCTCAACATGAGAAACACTACCCATGAATAGTCTACTAAGAGCATCGGCCACTACGTTGGCCTTGTCCGGATGATAGAGGACACTCATATCATAATCTTTCAAGAGCTCAACCACCTTATCTGATGAAGATTGAGATCTTTCTAAGAAAAGACATACTGAAGACTTTTATGATCAGTGAACACATCTATATGAACAACGTATAGATAATGCCGCCAAATCTTTAAGGCAAAGACTACGGCTGCTAACTCAAGATCATAAGTAGGATAATTCCTCTCATGTGGCTTAAGTTGTCTGGAGGCGTAGCCTATGACCTTACCATGCTACATGAGGACACAACCCAAACCTACTCTGGATGTATCACAATAAACTATGAAACCATCTGGACCATCTGGAAGAGCTAATACTGAAGCTGAGGTGAGTCGAGTCTTCAATTTCTGAAAACTCTTCTCGCAAGGATCTGGCCCCTGAAACTTGACTTTTTCTGAGTCAATTTGGACATAGGGGATGTAATACAAGAAAATTCCTCAACAAACCATCTGTAATAGCCGACAAAACCCAAGAAACTCCTAATATCTGATGGAGATACAGGTCTGGGACAATTTCTTACTGCTTCGATCTTTTGAGGATCAACTTTAAGGCCATCACCAAAAATTATATAACCAAGGAATGCTACTGACTTTAGCCAAAATTCACACTTACTGAATTTGGCGAATAGTTGATGATCTCTGAGAGTCTGAAGTACTATTTTGAGATGGTCTGCATGATCACGCTCACCACAGGAATATACCAGAATATCATCTTTGAAGTCTATGGCGAATATGTCTAAGTACTGCTTGAACACACTATTTATCAAGTCCATGAAAGCGGCTAGGGTATTGGTTAGATCAAATGACATGAATAGAAATTCAAAGTGACCATACCTAGTTTGAAAAGCTATTTTCAAAATGTCATATTTTCTAACTCTGAGCTGATGATAGCTGGATCTGAGATCTATCTTAGAAAAATAACTGGCACCCTGAAGTTGGTCAAACAAGTCATCAATTCTAGGAAGAGATACTTGTTCTTGATCGTGACCTTATTAAGATAACGATAATCAATGCACATTCTGAGAGAACTGTCTTTCTTGCGCACGAATAAGACAGGTACACCCCCCGGGGAAATGCTGGGTCTGATGAATACCTTATCTAAGAGATCTTTCAATTATTCTTTTAGTTCTCTGAGTTCTGCTGGTGCCATTCTGTATGGAGAAATGGATATTGGTTGAGCATCTAGAAGAAGATCAATTCTGAAGTCTATTTCCCTTTTGGGGGAATTCCTGGAAGATCTTCGGGAAAGACATCTGAATATCTCCAACAACTGGAACTGATTCAAGGATGGGGGTTTCGAAACTAGTGTCCTTAGCTCGAACAAGATGATAGACACATCTTTTAGATATCATTTTCCGTGCCCAAAGGTAAGAAACAAGCTGACCTCTGAACGCTAAAGTACTACCCTTTCACTCAAGGACGGGTTTATTTGGAAACTAAAACTAGGTTATTCTATTTCTGCAGTCGACTGTGGCATAGCAGGAATAAAGCCAATCCATGCTGAGAATTGTATCAAAATCATTCATCTCTAATTCGACTAAGTCTACTGAAGTGACTTCTTGAACTATCATAATCGGGAAGTGCCTGTATACCCACCGGGCTATGATGGTTTTACCCACTGGGGTAGAGACTGAAAAGGGCTCTGCTAGAATTTTGGGACTGACTTTGAAATCGCCTGCTATATAGGGAGTAACAAATGACAAAGAAGCTCTTGGATCTAGCAAAGCGTAAATATACACATGAAAGATCTGTAACGTACCAGCAACTACATCAAGAGAATTTTCCTGATCCTGTTGGGACTGAAGAGCATAGAGACGATTTGGGCATTGCCCACTTGTAGCACTGGTGGTGGCACCCTGCCGATTCGGTCGATCGGACTGAGCTGAGGATCGGAGATGACTCTGATAACCTGACTGAGGGCTATATCTGGCTTTGTGGTTTAGCTTGACACAACCAAAATAGACATTTCTACCAGCTCTGCAAGCACCCTTGTGGTTCTTACCATAAGTCTGACAAAGGGGATTAGTTCGGGCATTGCTAACACTGCCCTGAGACCTAGAGCTTGGCACTCTATCTCTGTTACCCTCTAACTTAGGAACTAGAGCACTAGCTGAAGAAGGAGCTGGAACTGATGACTTAGGATAAAACTAGGAATGGTTTCCTCCTTTTGATTTAGGTTGAGCAAAGTTGAAACTACCTATCTTCGCTCTCTTATTCTTCTTCTCCCCCTACTTAATTTTTTGCTCCTCTATCCATTGAGCATGAGTCATAATCCTGGCTAAAGTCATGTCACTATTCAGCATGGCGGATATGTACTCATTAGCCACGCTATCATTCACCCCTAAAACGAACTTACTCATCTTGGCTCTGCTGTCTGCAACCACATAAGGGGCATATCTGGCTAATTGAGTAAACTTAAGAGAATACTCTTTCATTGTCATATTTCCCTGCCTGAGGTTGATGAATTCTAACACCTTAGCTTCTCTAAGCTCTAGGGGAAAGAATCTATCAAAGAAAACAGAATCAAACTCCCCCAATCAGCAGGCCCTATATCATCTGGCCTTTCTGACTTCCGCTGTTTAAACTAGGTATGAGCAACATCCTGCAACTGATATGCAGATAGCTCCGCACTCTCACTAGAAGTAACCCTCATTATGTCTGTAACCTTCTGCACTTGATCTAGGAATTCCTGAAGGTCCTCGTCTGACTTAGACTCGAGAAAGAATGGAGGATTTATTCGGGTGAAATCTCAAATCCTGGATGTAGCTGAATTAGCCACTGGATTGGTCAGAATGGCAACTGGTTATTCATTATGAGCAGCAACTGAGTTACTAAAAGTAGTGAATACAGTTTGGAACTCTGCATGAGAAACATGTTCGCCCAAAGGTTCTTCGGGTGAGGGGCTAGCTGATTTTCATTTCTTCTTTTTGGAGGCATGTTATGTAGAAGAAAGGGAGAAACGGATTAGACTGAGATATTGACTTGAGATTATGCTCACTGGCACGACATAAATACTGAAAGAGGGGAAACTGTTCCTAAAATATGTTATAGCCTCCTGTAAATAAATGTGGCGCACAACACACCCATGTACAAGACTCTACTAGATGCGGCTTTTAGACTTCCTAGGACTCTATTGAACCTTAGGCTCCTGTACCAAATTTGTAACGCCCTAAATATGGTATCTAAAATGCTACACGGTGCTCATGACCTCAAAGAACCACAAGCTAATCCATGACTAATATCTGTACCTGTATACTGTATAAAATACTTTATAATATAGAAACATGAACTGAAAGGCCATAAGGTTCAATACTGAATGTGATATAAATGATATAACATTTGTGTGGGGTAATAGAATACCCAAAACAAAGTAAAAATACTGAAGTATGAAACATGATAGTCTAGAAATCCTTGACTGACTGAACTGTCCGAGTAAGGAGTTGATGGGACATGTCCCCAACTAACTCCAACTAATAAAACTGATTAATGAGATAATAGGGAAATAATTATGTCCTTGAAAAATAAGGACTCACTTTTAACTTTGTCTGCAGATATCTGGAATCTATTATTGCTCTGGAGCTTGTGTCTCTGAACCTATGGTATAAGACACCATAGTGCAAATGCGTCAGTACTTTGAATATACTGGTATGCATATGAGTAGGATGAATGCATGGGATTCATATGCATGAAAAATAATAACAAATGACTAACTATCATGAGCATGAGAATACATACATGAGATAAAACAACTGACACTAATACTGTGATAACATGATTACTGAATCTAAATATAACTGATAACATGAGTGACTGTATCTGACAGTCCTAAATTCGATAGAACTATCTGAGTTTTATACTGTGTCTGAGTTGACTGTATCTGACACTCCTGAATTCGGAAGAACTATCTAAGTTCTTTTACTAAGACCGATATTGAGACTGTGGGAGGTAATCATCTAACCGACATGCCCCTGATACGCTATTATGGATGAGTTGGGGTCTAATCTGTAACCTTAATTGGAAGGGTGTCAATACCGCACCACTGGTAAGGACAAGCTGTGGGAGACCCTCATCTGATAGTGTTCCCTATACGAGAATGGTGGGGCTCTTATCTGACAGTACTTATCCACCTCATCAACCCTCATCGAACAGTGTTGATATCTCAACCTATGCTGGCTACATAGTTCTGGAACGCAAGTATTACTTTTAAGGATCACACCTTTATCTAATAGTGTGTATCCCCATCCTTGGGTTCACTCGGTGCTAATTTCTACTCCCATCTGAATAGACACTGAACATAATTTAACTGAATTAGACATGGGTTGAATTACTGAATTTCGTTGACCGATGAAATACTACTGATATCTGACAACTGACTGAGTTCATGAGATCATGGAGATTTCCTGAGTCATAAAACTGTCTGAAGTCTAAGGATTCGTAGCTTGACTGAGAATATCGTGAAAACATGACATGACTCTAGGCACACAACTAATGTTTTGGGTACAAGTACCCTCAGGACTCGATGGAAGGAAAACTGACCAAGCATAACTTACTTGAACATATAGCTAACATCATAATCCATAATACATTTATAGAAGCATTCCATCAAAACATGTGAGGTATAATTTGTACATACATGGGGATTTCATGATATCATACTAGTTGGGCATTGTTCCTTCATCTAGGCATTTAATTAAACACATGGTAGGCATAGCACATGTAGACAACATTATACAATAATTAATCATCATGATTCATCTCTAATTTCATCATCTAGAGTTTATTCATAGGTTCACATGAATATACATCTATACAAATTAATTCCACATAAAATTGATCACCCAACATGGATTTGAATTCAATTGGTCATTTTCAACATAAACAAAACAAACCCAACATGAAATTCATAAAGAAATCCATAAGCTTAAACTTAGAAAAAAGATTCTTGGGCTTCATGAATGAAAGGAGTTCATGAATGAACACTACACATACCTTGGTCCGTGATTTCGTGAAGATTGACGGTGAAACCTTCTTGAAATTGGATCTTCTATGAAAATCCTAGCTTGTTATTGAGAGAGACTTGAAAGAAACTAGTATATTTTGGGTGAAAAGTGGCTGAATCACGTGTTAAAGGGCTTAAATAGAGGTAGGAAGTTGACCCTTTTAATCCTGGACGCGTCATTTCATTTCAGTGAAAATTTCCAGAATTGGACCCTTGACGCGACGCGGTGCTATCGCGCCGTGTCACTGGATTTTGACAATTGAGAAATTGAAGGATGGCGCAATGCGGGGCCATCGCGTTGCCACTTTCTTTGTGACCTAAAACTTTAGCGCAACGCGGGGGAGATCGCACTGAGACATTGGAAAAGGACAATTCTGAATTTGGGCCCTGGCGCGACTCGCCATAATCACGGACCCCTACTGAAATTTGTCAAATGCCATTTCCTCTTGTGGAGCGGTGTGCCACTGACTAATATGGTGTTTTTTATGATGGGAACTTGAAATAGTCATAACTTCTGAGCTAGTTATCGAATTTGGGCAAATCTTATATCGACGGAAAGCTTATTGAATTTTACACATGACAAAAAATGAAAATCTTAAAAATTACTCATGGAATAGTCATCATTTAATTTAGAAGCGAATACTAGGCATTGTTTGGAATGAAATTAGTTAGAAAAAAGTACGGGGTATTACAGGTACAATTCAAATGGTTACAATTTTCCAACTGTCAGATTTTGGTAGCCGTACTATTTAAATAGAAGGGACCTTTTTGAACTCCTCCATGTTTATTTATTCATCACTTTTGAGTTTTTCTTCAACAGTAACAATGTCACAGTCACCTCAAACGTTCAAAAGTACTCATATTTGTCATTGTGATAATCCCGCTATTTTAAAGACATCACAAACCGACAAGAATTCAGGTAAAAAATTCTACAACTGTATGGTTGAATTATTTTATTTTAAATAAAAATTTACTTATGTTCATCACATAATACAATTTTCTAACTTATCGTCTTATTTTAATATAATGGTGGATGCTCTTATTTCAAGTGGATTTTTTCTGATTTTGAGGAATCAAAATTTTAAGGCGTTGTAAAGTTTGAAATGTTGGGAAGATTTAGAGATTCCGAAGAAAATAAGGATCTTTTTATGATATTATATAGAGAATCGAATAACAAGATTGATCACTTAAAAGGATTGTTGAAAGACGTTGAAATTGAAGGGATCAACTTAAGCATTGGTTGGCTATGACTGAAGAAAAAGAAAAGAACCTGAAAATTATGGTGTATGATTTACTATTAGTTTTGGCTTCTGGAAAGGAGTAATGGCGGTTTAGTAGGATTGAATGTATTCTGTCTCTTTTATTAATCGACTATTTTTCACTTATATTATATATGCTTTACCTTTTTCATTTGTCGACTACACAACAATGTACTATATATGCTTTACCTTTTAGTCAGAGTCTATAATCAACGATGAAATTCATCACATTCATGTAAAATCAATGATATGTTGATTATATAAATTATAAAATATTTATCATAAACTATAAAAATAGTTTCAAAAATAAAATTGTTCAGCTCTACACATCTAGAGCTGAAAAATAAAAAAGTTAGGATTGTCTTGTCTAACACAAATAAACATCACCCACAAATAAAAGTTAAGTATTGTGTAAACATTCCTCAACATTTTCGTCTTCCACTTGCATTTTGTTGATTTCATGAGTTACTTCCTTAAGAAAATCATCTATGTTCGAAAATGCAGACTCATTTCTTCCTCTGCAATACCTTCTTTTTCTAGTGCATCATTTTTTTCTTATTCATTATGTTCTTCTTCCTCTTCTTTCTCTACTTATCCTGCTACAATCTTTCCGTCTCCTTCTTCCTCTTTTGCTTTCTCTCTATCTCCTTCATTATTTTCTTCTTCACAATCACTTTTTTTATTTTTATCTTCTTCATCACACCTGCCTCTGTCATGATTATCATTCTTCACACCAACTGATTCATCATCTTTGTTTTTTTTTTTCACAAATAGCTTCTTTATTTTTTTTATTTTTTCTGTTCATCATCTTCATCAGAATTTTCCTTCTCTACAACAGCTGCATTATCAGGGATCTCACCTCATTAGCATTAATCGAGGCCTGTTCTAAAGCTACTGCCTCAAGAAGCTCTTCTTTAATGCCGCTGTCATCACCGATAACACACTGATGAATTCTGAATTTAGACCTGCATATCTCTATTTTTAAGTATTTATCGTTTATAATAAACTATACTATTCGTTGATGAAGAATGATACAGATTCTATTATAAGTAAAATGAATTATATAAAATATATAACTTCTATAATATAGAGAACAAATATTACCTTAATCTTCATCTATCTTCTTTTGTTTCTCCTTTTCTGCTCTCTCCAGCCTTTCTTCTTTCATAAAAAACACGAACTCTTTCAGATTTTCTATCATCGGTGTCTTTCTCGATGCTCTCAACTTACTTGTCACCGCACCGCGAGTGATATGTCTTGAAACATCATTTACACCCAAAATTGGGTCATCATATCTGTATTCACCATCCTTCGATGAGGTGATGACAGTCATACCCTCAAAATTAAATGGGCCTTCAAGCCATCGATGAATGTGTCCTTCGGTTCGTCCGCGAATGATTTGAACTTTTTCATATAGTTCTGCTTCATTTCATGAACTGTAGGGGATAAGATACGGGTGCACTCTCTACAGATAAATAGACAAATGTGATTATTGAGCAATACAATATTGGTAAAAGTATTCTTCGAAAAAATAGTTTCATACCTTTGTGCTCCATCTATTCAAATATGGATCACCTTCGATTAGTTTTGAGGTGTACCATCTGAGAAATTAGAGAATGGAAAACGGGTCTTATATTGATTTACCATTTTCCCTGTCGAGCTAAGGCTTCGTATATCTAAATCTGTGATTGAAAAAAATAAAAATATATAACTCAGTCATTATAGTATAGACACCGTAGATAAATTATAGTATAGAAAAAACTACTTCAATTGTTTATAATCAATACTAGAAATGCCCAGGAAAATTTGTAGAGCACGTATGATGAAACTCCCTTTGTCACAAATGTATTCTTTTGCTTCGTGAAGTCTATCCGCTTCTTTAGATAGTCTAGGGTCAAGGCAAATGACTCCTTAGCCCAAGGATATCTCCTAAAGAAGCTAAAGTTATCCACCATCTTGATGATGTCTATGTCCACGATTTTTGACAAGTCGCGTGCAAGCAATATGCAGTGCACGAACCAAACCAAGCAATATTTGAACTTGTCCTCCTTGTTTAGCCTCCCACCTTTAATAAGCTTCAACAATCTCTTGACATTTACATTTTTTTTCGCAATCTTTTTGAAAAAAAGCTTCACCCTCCTCCATCGCTTTGATATATTTTGAATTAGGGGGATAACGTCCACAGTTTAAATTCGTGATTAATGCAAACTCTTTCAGGCCAAAACATGCAGGCCTATCGTTCATACAGAACTATATTTCATGCAGCTTCTTGTCCTGTTCAACTCGATGAAGAAGTGTATAGTGGACAAGCTGTCCATTGAACTTTATATGTTCTGACAAGTCCCATAAATAACCAAAAAACAAATTCTTAAACCTAGACTCCAGTTGTTGATCAACCACGACTTGTTTGAATTCATAAAATATTTTCAAATGAGACCTAATAGATATCTTAGCCGAAAATGATTCAACATCATCCATGATTGTGGCGAGGCCGTACCTCTCAGCCGAAACAAATCTTTCATAGTAGGGAAAGATCACTGCTTCCTCATCTATCCTAGGCTCAATTTCTATTTCCTCTGACTTATCTCTAACCAAAGCTTCAACAGATTTGTCGCTGCAATTTATATTCTCCGATTCATCGACTACTCATTTTTTTCTTTTCTCAGACCTCTCAATTTCTACAGCCTTGCGTTTATTACCTCGAGCTATTTTTTATGATCTATGCACAAAAAATAAGATTTTTCAACTACAACAGCAAAAATAATACGTAATCGATTTAACAGTCCTTTAATATGGCAGCAGTTGCAGCACACCAACTGCCTATTAGCAGAATAAGAAAATGCATCTAAAACAGCTCCATCACCTATAAGAAATGCATCTAAATCACCATTATATTTGAACAAAAATAGGAAGAAACTCAGATTTTTAGCACAATAATCGAGAAAATTTGAAAAAAAATCTCAATGCAATCATCGAGGAAAATAAAAATCCATAAAAAATAATGCACAATCATACCAATATCAACTTCAAAACACAGAATTTAAGTAAAATCAAGCCCCATTTTTTCAAAAAAAATTTAATTTTTTTCGTCCAAATACCTAATCAACACAACAATGGATTAACAGAACAAAAACGACATATGATTCAAACCAAGGAATCTCCAGCATGAACATGCATTTACAACACCATTACATTGAAGAAAAGTTTGAAGAAAAATCAGATTTCTTGACACATTTCGATGAAATTAGAGAAAAAATTTCACCATGCAATCGCCAAGGATAATCGATATACACCAATTATCCATCAACAATCAAGCAAATACCAATTAAAAATAAATAATTTTAGTAAAATCGACTCCCATTTAAAAAAAAAATTCAAATTTTTTTCTCCCAAAGTAGTTGAATCGACACAAACTAAAACAACAAAAGAACAAAAAAATCCTATCAATATGGAGCACAAATTACTCGGGAGATGAATATATATTACCTGAAGTTGAAGATCGAAGTTCTTCAAGATTTACACAAGCTAAAAATCTAAAATGGTGGATGGGTAAGGAAGTAGCGGGAGAGACGAGAGAGAGTGAGGAGAGAGAAAAAAGTTTTTGGTATTTAATGAAAAAGTGGGGTGTGAAAAGTATTTAAAAAAGACATAAGGGGTGTCAAATTTTTTTTTTTTAAACACTTCAATCCATACCCCACCATTTTATCCAAAACCCTAAAAATTTAAATGGAAAAGAAGAGGGTGTCTATTTATCAAAATAAGTGTTGAAAGTGTCATACCAACTAAATATTCTCTGATTTTCAGACGGAACTTTAAAACTTTGAGCGTCAATATGTTTATTCGAACCTTCCAGACACCTACGATCCCTAAATCTTTATTCCGACATTGTTTGCTGAAGTTGACTTAAAAGAAGAGAAAAACAAATAATCTTGAGGTCTATTACATCAATGACGATGATAGCCTTTCTCTACTTTTTTTTTTTAAATTCTTTTTAATTTTTTTTTAATTTTATTGTTTTAAGGGATTGTTTCTTCCCATATTTGGCATTATACATCTAATTTTGATAAAGTCCAAAGAAAATTACCAAACAGGCAAACACACTAGATATTTTCTAACACAACAAAGGATAAAATAAGTTAGATGTTTCTTCCAAGAGTATTGGAGCTAGGATTGTTAATTAACAAATCAATACTTTAAAATATTCAGAAGAGTAAGAAGGTGTGAAGATGACATTCTATTTTAATTTGAAAAGAAAAAGTCGTTTCCTTATTATATTGATATTAGAATTGAATAAAGAAGTTAAGAGGAAGCCCCACTTATGAACTTTTTTTTGTATTTGTAATAATTTGATGGCATTGTATTCATTCACCCGGAAAATGTTTAAGTTTGCTCCTAAACTATGGGAAATAGTCTAAGCTTTAACCCTCGATCATTATTAATAGTTGGAGTCAGATCCACACATGCCGTTAGTACTTTGTGTGTTAAGACTTAAGAGAGGCTAAATATTCAATACTTTATGTGTAAAATGAAAAGTTAGAATAATATTTAGGATTAATAAAATAAATATAAGCATAAATATTGTGCACAAATAAGTAATGTGATACGACAACTAATCACCATTAGTACAACTAAGCTTTACCAATAAAATCTTACCAAAATTAAAATGAAGCAGGCCGACCAATTAATTCTTCACTCCGATAATTGAGTTCTCAACCAGGACAATTAATACAAATTCGGAATTTAAACTTTATAAGTTTTTTAAGTTTTAGGATGACGATCGCAAATGTTAGTTATTGAATCCTAAATTTGATTCTTGTATATATTCAGTAAATTTTTTTAGCACATATCAGGGGCGTAGCCAGATCGGGTCAAGGAGGTTCATTTGAATCCTTCCTGTCAGAAAGTTACAGTATATATGATTAAAATCATTTTTATGTATATATAGTAGATATTGAATCTCCTTAATTTGATTTTTTCGTGTCTTTATTTCTTCATATTTCAAACTTGGTGAAAATTCTGACTTCACCATTACATATACAATGTTTAAATCACAATGGATTCTGCCGAAACTGTATATTCAAGCCTATGTCTGCCCCTACATGTTAGAGAAAATGTGTTGAAATTACCAATTTTTTTTTAAATTGAAGTACCCTAATCCACATACGAAAGTTAATTTTTGATGCAAAATACTTTGATGTTAAGAGTTCACAATCATATCGAATTATTTAAAATGGAAATTCCCTTTTTTGCAAGGCATGCACATGAGTAGAATGGCCATCGATGTCGATATATTCAACTTGCGCGATTTGCCCAAGAATTCACTACTCTGCAACATGATTTGGTATATGGCATCTACACATCCACAAACTCTTTTTTTGGGTATATTTAATAGAGCAAAATATGCAAAAAGAAATTATTTTTTTATAATTAATAATCCGGATAAAAATTATAACTAATCTATTATATTGATTACCCCATGAATAATATTGCAGAGTCTCACATCAGATAAAGAAGGGAAGAGTGCATTTTATATGGTCTTGAACAATTTTCTTCTCATCTGTTAGCTTTTTAGATTAAGTTAGACCTAATATCTTTTTTCTTGATATGTATCAAAACAGAACTGATCCTGATTATGTGATTGATGTTGGACCCTCCTGTTAAATTGTCAACCAACCAAATGCCATATTATTGCGTGAGGTATAGTGTTAAAAAGTCTCACATCGATAACGCACTAAATGTTCAATCCAAAAAAATGCACATGAGTTGGGGTGTTGAAGAGTCTCATATCGAATAAAAGATAGGTCTCCCACCTGTATAGGTGGTTATAAGTTGCAAGTAAACAATAATTTAAAGAAAGATTTTCTTTTCCTGGTTCTGATTTACATCCACTATATAGTATAATTATATCAATAGTAAACTTGCACATGAAAAGAGATGATTTTTATTGTTTTCTGTTCTGCTGTTGGTATTTATATTAGGACCAACTAAATTTGAATCAATGTATTTCAGGCTTATTTGTGAGAGCATCGCTTTTAACATGATTTTCTTAATTTTATTTGAACACGAAACCTCTAATACACCACAACTTATGTTAGAATGGAGTTTCAAATCTCCATAAGGAGTAAAGGATCATTCCAAATCAGGATAAAGTAGGACAAATAGGAGCCTAGTTACATGCAGACTCAAATTCCATGAAGAAACCCAGATCACTATAAGAACATGATGTCACAATGCCATGAAGAAACCCATAATTTATTCTTCTTTTTTTGTATTCTGTTCAGGAATCAAATCCAGTGTCATAGTTAAATAGACTTTCTAATGCCCATAAGTGGAAAAAAATAAATCACTATCTAATTCATGGACTCAGTGCGATCCGATTCCTCTCTATTTCTATTCTCAGTGCATGGCATAAAATTATAGTATTAACTTATTTTTTTGGTCAAATGATAGTAGTACATATCATAGTACTTTTTAGTTTAACCATATAATATTTATAAAAACAGAGCTAGGATTTGAAGTTTTTAAATTTTGGATTTGAACCCGGATTTGTTATCAGGTAATTAGGACTCGTAAGGTAAGAACTAACCCTCCTTGCTTGTATTTATTAATTAGGATGAGGATTTTATTTTTGTATTAATAAAAGGTCGTTGTATGCACTGTCTAGTGATATAAATTTGAACCAAAAAAAAAGAAGCTTTTAAATTTTTGATTCTGATTTTTAAGTTATTGATTCTAAATTAATAATATGTAAAGGTTTGAATCAAACCTAATGGATTCGGCTGAACTCGTAACCGACACTCTAATTCCACCACTGAGTATTTAGATCATACTAAGCCCGCCTAATCTGGACTCATATCAAGCAGTCATTAGTCTCACTATAGAGTAAGTAGGTGCTTCCTATCAAAAAGCTCTTGACTTGAATTCGACACCTTTGATGATAATATATGTCATAAACCTGTCTTCATTCTTTGTCTTGTTTGCTTAAGTTGGCAATTAGCAGTAAGTATCTATGTTGTTTCCATTATTTTAATAGAATGGAAGGTGTCAGATTAAGCTGTCTTAACAAGTAATGGTGACAGGCCCCAAGAATTAAATGTAGGAAATTTACATTGAACTTCTCATTCAATTTGTTCCCTCTGCGCTAGGGAGTGTACATTATACCACATAATATTATTATATTTCATCATCATTCTTCTTATAGATTTGTACTATAGTCGTGACATTTATGATTTTGCTGCATATATATACGAAATACGTGGCTTCTCGAACTGTTTCGTCTTGCTTATTGATGACTGAATTAATGTTTTATCCATATCACAAGTAGATCCCTTTCTCTTTCATTTACGGATTGTCATAATTCACCCAAATTTGTCCCAATCCGCTCATTTGCCCGCTTACTCGATCATTTGCATCCACGATTAGTCTACTTGTGGAGCCAGCATTTATCAAAGTGGAGGAAACCGGCAAAGAATTATATACATCTTTATAAAACTACTACATAATTTTGTAGATTGATTTTCTGTTCAACCGAAATGCAATTACGTGATAGGCTTGCTCAGTCAATAGATCTAGTGGCGGAAGCAGAAATTTCATAGAGAGGAGAACCCAAATAAAAAGAGAATGTTCTTTGTGTTTAGGTGATCTAGTGTCTTGTTGAGATTGTGAATCTCCATCCATACATCCATCCATCCATATATGGATATGGATGGATGGATGGGGATTCACAATCTCAACAAGACACTTCAGCAAAATCGTTGTAACGTTTCCTATAATTTAAATTTTTTTGTCCTTTATTTAAAGTATCTGCTTTAGATAAAATCGCCTTTTCACTATTTTTTAATATTTAAAAATTAAAAATTAATTAAATATATATAGTATAAGCTTTACTTATTACAAGTCAACAAAATTAGTGACAACTAATACTTTTTTCCTTAGCTTAAAAATTCTAAATCAACTAAATTTGATTTTAAGAAGATTTGAAATTTTTAAAAATAAATATAAAGTTAGAATAAGAATAATTTAAGAAGTAGCAAATTTTTAAAAGATTTAAGTACATAATAAAAATATAATAAATGATTTTGTAAATATTTGATTTTAAAAATAAGAAAAGATTTTAAATATAAAAAAAATTATCGTACCATAAATATAGTTTAAATTGATGCATCTCTCTTAGCCTCTGACAACAAGGAAAAGAGGTACTGCATGATAGCCGTAAAAGTGATGATTCATCAACCACTTGAAACTTCTAGTGATAAAATACATATGTGCTTACACTAAATTATATGCATATGATTATATTATTATATTTAAGTGTGAAAGATCTTTGAAAAGTGATTTAAACTTTTTACACTTCATTCAATATTTCCACAATAGATAAAATTAATTAATTTTAAATAATCAAATGTTACACATGCGAGCTATGTGCGGTTAAATTAGTATATTCCAAATAATATGAAAGAATCAAGAGAAAAGAACAAAAACCAATGAGTAGATACAGATACCGTTCGATTTAAATTCCACATATCCAAAAAATGAAGAGTAACTGCTACAGAAATATCTAGAAAACCATATTAGATCTGGCTGGCTCACAGAGTTTCCTTCTCTTTACATCACATCAAATTCTCTCTAGCTATATAGATTTTTCCCGGGTGTTAAGAACATTAAACAAACAAACAACATACTGTTAAAATTGATCTTGGGCCTAACTCACACCTCAAAAACTAGCTCATGAGCAGGAGGATTGCCCAAGCCTTATAAAGAGACCACCCATCTCATTAACCACCAATGTGGGACTTTCTTCTCAATATTTAACACTCTACCTCATGCCCAGGCCTAGTTAACTTGGTATCCGAGCAGGGCCTATTCTCACCCAATGTTGGGCCCACGATTTAGATTTGGGGAGATTGTCCACGCCCCGTTAACTAGGCCTGAGCGTGAGGTGAGGTGTTAAAGATTGAGAGGAAAGTCCCACATTGGTGGTTAATGAGATGGGTGGTCTCTTTATAAGGCTTCCACAATCCTCCTCTTCCTAGACTTTTTCCTTCTTGACCTCCTACTCCTGCGTCTAGCACTCGATTTCTTCCTCCTCTTCATAGAACTGCTGCTGCAAGTCAGTTCTAGCTTGAGCTATTAATGTTGAGTTGCTACCAGTGACCAATAAGTCATTAACATATACCAGGATTGCCACCAGATCACTGCCCGATCTCTTATTGAACAAGGAGTAATCATAATGACTCTGAGTGAACCCCATCTGCATAAGAGCATTAGTTAATTTTTTGTTCCACTGTCTAGGAGCCTATTTGAGGCCATACAGTGACTTGTGGACTTTGCAGACCTTGAGACACTCCCTCTATCTGGTAAACCCTTCAGGAATACACATATAAACCTCTTCTAAAAGATCACCATTCAAGAATGCATTATGAACATCTATCTGGTAGATCAATCGATTCTTAGAGGTGGCAAGTGTAATAAGAAATCTCACAGTAACCATCTTAGTAATACGTGAAAAAGTATCAGAATACTCCACACCTTCTTTCTGACTATAACCCTTGGATACAAGTCTAGCTTTATACCTTTCAACTTTACCAGAGGCCCTATACTTTACTTTGTACACCCACTTACACCCAATAGGTGTTTTACTATGTGGTAGATCCACAATGGACCAGGTGTGATTATCTTCTAAAGCAGCAATTTCAAGGTTCATGCCTTGCACCCATGCGGGATCTTTAGAAGCCTCAAGAAAAGAGTTGGTTCATGGATAGAAGAGTAAGCATACAAGATATGTTGATAGGATAGATTAAGTTGAGAGAAAGAGAGGAGAGAGAAAAGATAATGATCTGATTCCATTAAATTGTATTGATCTTAGCTGAGCTATTACATGTATTTATAAAGTATTCTTTAGTGTACAGCTGTAAACAGTCCAACTGTCAATCCTAACTAACTTTTTAACCACCTATCTTAACCACTAATCAACTTGACAAGTGATCATCTTGGAACATTTTCTCTTCTCAGCTCAATACTCCTTCCTAAGCTGATGACTTAAAGATATTTATGAGACCTAGCTTACTTAGTAGATACTCATGTTTCAACCTTCCCAGGGATTTGTTACAGATGTCTGCCAACTGATCTCCAGTGGATACATGTTCAGTTTTGATCATTCCTTGAGTTATTCTCTCCCTCACAAAGTGACAATCTATGTCAATGTGCTTGGTTCTTTCATGAAATATAGAATTTGCAGCAATTTGAATTGCAGCCTTGCTATTACATAAAAAACTTATAGGCTGCTTGACTTGCACTCTCAGTTCCTTCAACAATCCAATTAACCAGGTAATCTCTACTGTACACATAGCCATACATCTACATTCTGCTTTTACAGAACTTCTGGATACTGTTTCTTGTTTTTTTTGACTTCCATGATATCAAAGCTCCACCAAATTTCACCAAGTATCCTGTAACTGATCTTATTGTTTGCAAACATACTCCCTAGTCAGAGTCACAATATGCCACTAGCTGATTTGTACTAGCTGCTGGCATTAACAAACCTACACCTAGAATGCCTTTGTCACATCTTACTACTCTCAAGGCATCTTCTATGTGTGACCTTTTTGGACAATGCCTATATTGACTTAGCACTTGTACAAAAAAGGCCAAGTCAGGTCTAGTCATGGTCAAATAAAGCAACCTACCAACCAGCCTCTGATATACTGTAAAGTCTTTGAGTACTTCATCATTATTTATATGCTCTATACTGAGATGTTTATCATATTCTACAGATGTCAGCTTGTGGTTTATCTTAAGTGGAGTATTAGTAGGTTTTGACCCACTTAAACCAGCTTTAGACACAAGCTCTAAAGCATACTTTCTCTGGCTTCGTACTATTCCATCCTTGGATCATGCCACCTCAATTCCTAAGAAAAATTTGAGTTCTCCAAGATCTTTTATGTTGAACTGCTACTGCAAGTTAATTCTATCTTGAGCTATCAACATTGAGATTCTACCAGTGACCTATAAGTCATCAACATATACCAGGATTGCCACTAGATCACTGCTTGATCTCTTAGTGAACAAAGAGTAATCATAATGACTCTGAGTGAACCCCATCTGCATAAGAGCATTATTTAACTCTTTGTTCCAGTGTCTAGGAGCCTGTTTGAGGCCATATAGTGACTTGTAGAGTTTACAGACCTTAAGAAACCCCCCTGTCTGGTAAACCCTTCAGGAATACACATATAAACCTCTTCTAAAAGATCACCATTCAAGAATGCATTATGGACATCCATCTGGTAGATCAACCAATTCTTAGAGGCAGCAAGTGCAATGAGAGATTTCATAGTAACCATCTTAGTAACAGGTAGAAAAGCATCAGAATAGTCCACACCTTCTTTCTGACTATAACCCGTGGCTACAAGTCTAGCCTTATACCGTTCAACTTTACCAGAGGCTCTATACTTTACTTTGTACACCCACTTACACCCAATAGGTGTTTTACCATATGGTAGATCCACAATGGACCAGGTGTGATTATCTTCTAAAGCAACAATTTTGAGGTTCATGGCTTGCACCCATGGGAGATCTTTAGAAATCTCAAGAAAAGAGGTTGGTTCAAGGATAGAAGAGTAAGCATACAAGGCATGTTGATAGGATGGATTAAGTTGGAAGTAAGAGACATAGGATACAAACACTAATGTATGGATGAAATAAAGGTTGATTTAGAAGTAACAAAGTCAGTGAGCCACACAAGAGGGTTAGTAACTCTAGTGGACTTTCTTTGAGGTACAACTAGTGTAGGTAAAGGGATGAGAGCAGAGTTATTAGGTACATCTGGAGAAGACATACCAGAAGAAGAAGCTGGAGGCATACCAGTAGGAACCTCCTTTGTAGGTGCAGCTGTAGGTAAACTAGGAGAGATCTCCTTTGAAGAAGAGGGTCTAGGAGAATGAGATAGTGTAGAATTAAGAGAAGAGAGCTCAAGGACAAAAAATATAGGTGAGCCAGTACAATGAGCTTGTAGAAAGGGAAAAACTGATTCTATAAATACCACATTTCGACTGATGAAAAAGGATTTTGCCTGCAGATCATACACCTTATAGCCTTTTTGAGTGGATGCATATCCCATAAACACACAAGGAATAGCTCTTGGAGAGAATTTATCTGAGATAGGTCCATTTATAACATAGCACAAACATCCAAATACTTTCAAGTGAGACAGATAAGGAGGCTGCTGATACAACAACTCATAAGGAGTTTTATAGTGCAGTAACCTAGAAGGAATTCTGTTTAGCAAGTAGGAAGCAGTATCCACACACTCACCCTAAAATTTCAAAGGAATTCCACCTTTTAACCTCAATGATCTGGCCATACCAAGTATAGTTCTATGTTTTTTTCCTACTACTCCATTCTGCCGAGGAGTGTAAACACATCAACTTTGATGCAGAATACCAAGGTCAGACATTAAAGACGTAAATTCATGAATAAAAAATTCACAAGTATTGTTAGTTCCTAAAACCTCCACTGTTGTAGTAAGCAAATTCTTTATTCTTTGTAGAAAATCTCTCAGTACAACTATCACATCAAACTTAAATTGAACTAGAAACAATCATGTGAATTTAGAATAGTCATCTACCACTGTGACAAAGTACCTCTTGTTATTGTGAGTAGGTACTCTATAGGGACCCCACACATCACAATATAAAATATCAAAAGCATACTTAGACACAGTACTACTGAGTTAAAATGGTAGTTTTATGTGTTTAGCTAAGGGACATACAATACAAACATGGTCTTCAAACTTCAAGTGCATTAGCTCATTATGTCTTTTAATAATAGCTACTGGAGCATGTCCCATTCTTTTATGTCAAAAAACACTAGAATCTGATACCTGTTACATATTACTTGCAAACTTATTCATACTTGGCTGAGCATGACTCCTTTTCATAGATGTTCCATCTAGGATATATAATCCCTGATCTTCTTTACCAATCCCCTTTACCATGCCAGTAAAGAGATCCTGAAATATGCAGAAGCCAAGAAAAAAACTTATTGAACATTGCAGTTCCCTGGTTAGTTTGGAGACAGATAACAAATTGAATCTAAAGTCAGGTAAAAACAAAACATTAGATATAGAATGACCATCCAACACCATAGGATTTCCTGTATGTGACACTAAGACTTGACCATGTGTGGGGAAATATACCTTACTATGCTTTGAGGTTGAGATTGTCTGATGGCTACATAGAAACTTTGAATTAAATTTTATGTGATTAGTAGCACCGGTGTCTACTATCCAACTAGCACTAGTATTTTCATCAAGTATGTTATTCACACTATTAACAATAGCATCATGTACGCTACTGATAGTAGAAGCAGAAGTGATACCTAAAGTACCAAACTGAGATAGAACCTTTTCATGAAGTCCTTTATTTAACAGCAACATAATCTATTGATACTGATCCTGAGTAAACTGTGGCAGCATTTTTGGTAACTCATCTTGAGATGTATTGGTTTGATGTTGTGATTCAGTTGATACTTTGCATCCTACCTGATTGGAAAATTGACCTGGAGCTTCCCTCTTAACCTTAGGTCATCAGGAGGATAGCCAACCAATTTGTAACATTGCTTTTTAGTGTTACCATTGTAGACACAACATAATTGTGCCTTTTCTGAGTGGTGTTCTCAGGTTACTCCCACTAATATTGTAATTATGGTTACCTCCAGAAGTACCACCATAATACAAACTTCCTTTATTAGAACCAGTATTGGAACTTCCACTAGTACTCTTCCCCTTGTTTCCTCTATAGTTAGAACTAGATCCCACTTTATGAGTAAAGAAGGCTGTAGCATCCAGAGACTCTGACACCTGATTAATTTGGGAGAAACTAGCAATAGATCTCTGACTTTCATGCTCTACTATTTGGAGTATACTTTGTTTAAGGATGGAATAAGAGACATCATAAGTGTCTTACTCCTACACTAAGAATAGGTTTTATTAAGCCCCATCAAAAATTGTAAAACCCTTTGATACCCAAAATGTTGAGAATATTTGTAGATTCTGGGCAACAGCACCCTGGACAGGGCATGAGAGCATCAAACTCATCCTAGAGATTTCTTATTTTTGAAAAGTAATCAGCTACAGACAGAGTACCCTGAGATAAAGTTACAATATCTCTACAAAGGAAAGTAATTCTAGAGCCATTCACCTTGTCAAACCTTTCCTTTAGGTCAATCCACACCTTATGAGCATTGAAAGCATATATAATTCTACTCAAAAGGTCTTTCCATACTGCATTCATGATCCACGATAACACTACTGCATTCACCTTTTCCCACTGTTCATGCAGAGATGCAGGAAACTTATCTTTGGTATATCTACCATCAACAAAACCTAATTTGCTCTTTCCTACCAAATATATAGCTATTGACCTACTCCACATAGCATAGTTCTCAGATCCAGTAAATTCAAGTGAAATTAGAGAGCTACCTGGAATATTATTTGGATGGAGATATAGAGGATGATTATGATCAATTTCATCTCCACTGGAGCTCAAGTTTGCAGGTATAGATGGAGCATTCAACTCAGTTTCAACCGCCATTGATAAACTGCACAAATTGAATGACTACAGACATATTTCCCTCACTATATTATGTTTAGTCGTCGTTCTCTTGCGATGATAACGACTGTCAATCTATGCGAGTAGGCTCTGATACCATCTTAAAATTAGTCTTAGGCCTAACTCACACCCCAAAAACTAGCTCGTGATGAGGAGGATTGCCCAAGCCTTATAAAGAGACCACCAATTTTATTAACCACCAATGTGGGACTTTCTTCTCAATCTTTAACACATACCAAGTATAACCCTCAAGTGTATTCTGGTGGGTAGGATATACAACTTTTCTCCTACCTTTGTGAGATATGGAGCCATTTATGATAGACTCTCGGTTCAAAAGAGTAGTTAGCAAAGCAGGGTTGCAAGAAAATATGATCGCAAAATAACAAGATGACATTGGAGAATAAAAAATTACGTGATTACGACAACACTCAAGCAGGGGCGGCTCAACCCTTTTAGAATAAAGACGACCGTCTTAGGCCCCCAAATATAAGGAGCCTCATTTTTTTTAGCAATAATTGATTATAGATTTTTTCAAAAATATATTAAATATAATTTATAGAAAAAGTAAATAAAAAAAAGAATTATTAGAAGAAGTTTGATATATCTGGAGTACTGAAGATTAAATGCATTGATTATGTAATTAATTAAGAAAAGTTATTAAAAGAAATCGGTTATATAATTTAAAAAATAGACTTTATTAAAAAAATAAAAAACTTGAGGCCTTTGTTTGATTTTGGCCTTAGGCCACAGATATGCTTGAGCCACCCCTGCACTCAAGTACCGGTTAGGTTTTTTAAGAGATGTGAATGGAAAGTAAATAAGTTTTTTTTTTAAAAAGACACCAAGAGAAAGAATGCAATTTGATTAGACACCTTTTCACTTTGGATGGTTATGAGCTTTCTAATGGGTTGCGATTTTTTTGAAGAGTTGCACTTTTATGAAGAGGTGCACCTTTCTGAATTCTTTCTTCTCTTTATGAAGCAATGCTTTGATGACTATAAATACGTGATTTTTTTCTCTGGTACATACATATATTTTTGAAGTAAAACCACTCTTTTTTCTTGAAAAATTCGAGTGTGATTTGCTATCGTTGAGTACGTTCGTAGTTCGATAGAGTTTGGGGTACCACTATTATGTCGAAGTGATTCATTTTATCTTAGGAGGATATATTCCATAACCTCGGGTATTTGAGGAGAATAATTTTCGTAAGGACACACCATGTATTCGATGGACTTGAATCTTCAATTTTTTATCTTTTTCTAAGCATTTGGTTTTGCTATTTTTCAGAAAATAATTTGAGCTTTATTTTTTTAATATTCATACGTTGGGTTGAACTTGTTGTTGAAGTTCAAAGTTGTGACTACAGAGTTACAACTTTATTTGATTGTTCATATGTTAGTTTGAACATGTGTTTGAAATTTTGTTGTAAAATAAAATTTTTACTAAATCTAAATAACAACACTCTTAAGAAAATTAGAAAAATATTTATTTTTATGCTTGTTTGGTGTAAAAAGTATCATCATTTATAAATAAAATACTTGGTTAATCTTTATTGGGTCTGATTTTGTGAAGACTAAAATCTTTTGATTTCTTTTCTCTCGGTTAGAAGAATATAAAAACTTCATGGAGAAATTGGATTGAAAATTCAGTTTGAAAAATATAAAAACTTCACAGATTTGTTAAAATTGTCTGTATTAGTTTTTGGAGATTAAAACCTATGATTTTCTACTCTGTTTGAATTTGATTCTGATTTGAAGAACATAAAACTTCATCAGGTTTCAAAGTTCGTTCGGTTGACGATTTGAAGACATAAAAACTTAATTCTTTACTAGTAATAAGTTGTTTAATGATTAAGCCTTTATTGTTAGTATACTAAAATACTATATTATTTGCCTAAAATTAACTTTAATATGATGAATGAAACTGAGCAACAAATTGATTCGGTTGTGAATGATTCTGTCCCAACGACAATCAAAGTTGTATCATTAAGCTGTTTAGATGTTGCTCTAGCAATGACAACGACAGAGAATCAAAAAAAATATTCTGGCATAAATTTTAAAGAATGACAGCAAATAATGTTCTTTTAGCCGACCAAACTTGAAATGCAAATATTCATAAGTAGAGATCTTCATGTTCCAGAAAAGAAATATTTGAAAATCGATTGTCTGGTTTAAAAGTTCTTGTGATTTGTCTCAAGATAGAAAGGAATAATGAGTTGAATGAGAAATCATCAATGATGGTTGCAAATCTTTTAAAGATTAAGCTACACATAATAAGAAGAGGAATAAGTCTTCTGGACAAAAGAAAGAGCAAAATAAAAAAAAGTTCAAAGGCAAGTGCCATAATTGTAATAAAGTTGACCATAAAGCTCTAAATTGTCAAGTTCTAAAGAAGAACAAGAAAACATATCAAATAAAAATGTTGGAAACAACGGAAATTATCAAAAATCTATGTGTTATAATCACTAAAAGCAATGACTTCCGCCCAGGTGTTAACTCTCAACAATGTTCTCCATGTTCCTACTATTAATAAGAAATTAGTATCGACAACCCTTATTGTTAAAAATGAATTTAAATCTGTGTTTGTTTTAGAGAAAGTTATAATAAGCAAGAATAAAATGTATGTAGGAAAGGGCTACCTCATGTCTTTTCAAACTTGATGTAATAGTTGTTGAAATAAAGAAATTTGAGGCTTTTTCTTACTTGCTTGAGTCAAATGAATGGTGACATGAACGTTTAGGACATGTCAATTACAAAACTTTGTGAAAACTGATTTATTTAAAAGTTTTGCCTAACTTTGAGTGCAGTACATCAAATTGTTAAACATGTGTGGAATCTAAGTATGCTAAGCATCCATAAAAGTTTGTTGAAAGAAATTCCATTCTCGTAGACTTAATTCATATAGATATTTCAGATACAAAGTCAACACCATCACGTGGTGGAAAAAGTATTTCATAACTTTTATTGACGACTGCACTATATACTGTTATGTTTATTTGCTAAAGGGTAAGGATGAAATAATAAAAATATGTCGGCAATATAAAACTAAAGTTGAAAATCAGTTAGATAAAAAGATCAACATATAAGAAGTGATAAGAGTGGAGAGTATGTGTAACGCCCCAAATATGGTACTCAGAATGAGACATGGTGCTCATGACCACGAAGGACAACAAGATAACCCATGATTGATATCTATACCTGAACACTACATAATATACTGTATAAATGCAAAAATAAAGGCTGAAAGGCCATAAGGTTCAAAACTGTAACATAACTGATAAAACATAACATCTGGATGGGGTATGAAATACCCAAAACAACTAAAATAAACTGTCTGAACATGGTATTCTGAAAAGCCTCTAACTGTCTGAAAAAGGAGTTGATGGAACATGTCCCCAACTAACTCCATCTACTGAAATCTAACTGAGATAATAAAATAACTAATAATATCATCCTCGAATGATAAGGACTCACTGCTAAATCTGGCGGCTACACATGCTCTGGAGCTCGTGCTTCTGAACCTATGGTATAAATCACTATAGCAAAAATACGTCAGTATGATTGAATGTACTAGTATGCATTTGAGGTAGGCTGAATACAAAGGGTACATAGGCACGAACTGAATTAACTGACTATATAACATGAACATGAGAATGCATGTATGAATACATAATAGTTATAGCTGAGTTCTTGATAACATGATTACTGAACCTGAGTACTGATAGCATGAGATACTGATAACTGTATAACTAAAATAACTGATACTGAGTGAATGTATCTGATAGTCTAGGTTCTGATGGAACTAGATGAGTTTCGTACTATTCTGAGTTGACTGTATCTGACAGTCCTGAATACTGTCGAACTATCTGAGTTCTATTATTGAAACTGAGACTAAGACTGTGGGAAGTAGTATCTAACTGTTATGCCCCAAATAACGCATTATAGCTGAGTTGGGGTCCAATCTATAACCTCAATTAGAAGGGTGTCAATACTGCGCCACTAGTAAAGACAAGTTATGGGTAATCCTCATCTGACAGTGTCCCTAAAAAAGAATGGTGGGACCCTCATTTGACAGTGTTTATCCACCTCATCAACCCTCATATAACAGAGTTGATGTCTCAACCTATGCTGGCTACATAGTTCTGGAATGCAAGGATGACGTGTAAGAATCACACCCTCATCTAACAGTGTGTGTTCCCATCCTAGGGTTTACTCGGTTCTAATTTCTACTCCCATCTGAATAGACACTGAACATGATTAAATGAACTGGACTACACTGAATTCATGGAGTTTCGTTAACTGACGGAATAATATTAAGATTACTGAATTATTGAGCTTTCCTGAGTCACATGACTGACTGAGTTCTATAGATCATGGCTTGACTGAGGATATTGTGAAGCATGTCACTGACTCTAGGCACACAACTATATTTTTTGGGTACAAGTACCCCCAGGACTCGATAGAAGGAAACTGACAAAGCTTGACTTTCTTGAATACAGGACCAACATCCACAATACATAATCCATTGGCTAAGGCATTTCATCAAACACTTGACATACATAACTTGTAAATGAATGGGGATGTCATATTATCAAACTAGTATGACTCTTTTCCTTCACATAGGCATTTAATTAAACATATGGGGAGCATGCTTTGGTTATTCAATTATCAACACATCTAATAATCATGGATACATAAACCAACTTGTAAATTGAAGGGTTTATCATGAATATCGCGTAAATCATCACATATTAGAATTAATTCTTGTAAATAAATAGTCTATAACATGGAACAAAACCAACCAACAACATGAACATCAATTTTCAATTCAATCAAATCATGAACATTCATAAATATATAAATCTTGGATTTTGAAAAGATATTCTTGAGCTTCATGGGTGAAAGAGACCCATGAATCAACACATGACATATCTTAAAATGTAACTCCGCAAAGATCCTTAGAGAGATTATTGATCCTTACCCTTGAATTTTTAAGATTAAGGTTTCTTGGCTTTGAGAGTGTATGAAGAAATTGGGGAAAAATAGAGTGAATAATGATATCCTTAAGTCATATAAGGTTAAATTTCGTGTTTAAGGCAGAACTAAAATCATAGAAAAAGACCCATTTAACCCTGAACGCGTCTTTTAAATTTTCTGAAAAATTTTCCAACCTGGACCCCTGGCGCGATGCGATGCTATCGCGCCGTGTCACTGGAATTCAACAACTGGGAAATTGGATGACGGCACGACGCAGGGTCATCGTGGAGCTTCATTGGATTTTGACAATTGGAATTTGGGAGTCCTCCGCGATGCGGGAAAATTGTGGAGTCTTACTGAAAATTGACAAATGTCATTTTGGCTTATGGCGCGACACACCACTGACTGAGGTGATGGTGTTTTACGACTGAAACTTTAAATCGCCATAACTTCTTACCCGATTGTCCAATTTAGGCGAATTTTATATCGATGGAAAGCTTATTCAATTTCCCTCACAACAAAAAGTGATAATCTTGAAAATACCATATGTATAAAAGTGGATTCATATTTTAAACAAGTCTCTGACATCTTTGGGATGAATTTAAGTTAGCTAGAAGTACAGAGTATTACAATATGAATCTCCTTTTACAACGATATGTTTGAAAAATAGAATTGTCTATCAAACTACTACCTCGTAGGAATTGCAAAAAAGAAAAACTAAATGTTGAAGAAAATAATGAATGGCTTACTTATAAGTTCTGGTTTATTGCAAAATTTATGGGGAAAAGCTATCCTTACAACTAATCGAATATTCAATTGAGTGCCCTATAGTAAAACACAATCTACTCTATATGAGAAATGAAAAGGAAAACAAATCAACTCGAAATATTTCAAAGTATCAGTGTGTCTAGCCAAAGTTCAAGTTTTTATATCCAATATGATTAAAATAGGAGCAAGCCCATGGATAATATTTTTATTGGATATGCTACAAACAGTAAAGCATGTCGACTTTTTGTTCATAAATTCGAACATCTGAATATCAATAATAATATAATAATTAAATCATATAATGTTGAGTTCTTTGAACACATTTATCCGTATAAGACTAGATATGTACAGTATAGTGAAAGATTAAAATGATCTAGGAATAAGGAGAAAGTATTTAATGAAGAGAATCCAAGGTGACGTAAGCAACAAAGGATATTGACTTTATTTGGATCAAATTTTGTTATATTTCTTCTTGAAAATGAGCCTCAAATATTTAAAGAAGCGAAATCGTCTGTGGTCTCATCCTTTTACAAAGAGACAGTCAATCTTGAGCAGCCATACTTAAGAGTTGGTTGATCTTCCTCGAGGCAATAAAATTTTAGGTTCTAAATGGATCTTCAAAAGAAAAATGAAAGTTGACGGTATTATTGACAAATTATCACAATCCAAAATTATTTTCTTATCCTAACACAGTGCTTAGAGTCACAAGTGACCCCAAGCTAACCCATGGAATAGCAAAACACTAAGAATATTGAAGAAAATAATGAGATACTGAGTGGAAGCTAAATTGAAATAACCTGATTAATTAATACTGGATAACAAAACTAAGACTGTCTGACGAAATCAATATTATGAAAATATAACTATCTATCTGAAAGCCTCTAAATATATGAGTTGTTGGGACAAGCCCTAAACTGACTCCAACTGTTTAAAACTAAAATATTACAAAGCATGTAATGAGTTGTTCAGATACATGATATGAGTGAACACATTGGATGAAACTATAGTAAATAAGCATGACGTTTCCTTTGATTTCCTGGTTATCCTCTCTTTGTGAGTTTTAATTTGTGCCACCGTGAGATTATTTGGGAAGAGATCTATCTCGTACTCATCTTCTACAACCTCCTAAAGCTCCAAAGCTTCTAGATATGTCTGCATTCCTACTGCCCAGATTTGATAACTTTCTCTATTGAAAGTTGGTGGTGCAATTGAAGATAAACTTACTTCTCCATTAATAGTGTCCATTAAACCTGATTGATGCACACGCTCACAAGTCCCTCAGGATTAAAGCTTTGATACTAATTGTTTGTTTTATACCATTAAGGGAAATAAGCAGCAAGGAAAGACAACAATTAGTGGCTTAAAATAGAGCTGTAGTTAAAAGAAAAAGAGACATGGAGAGCCTTTTCTTTTTTCTGGTTAACACGACACACTTTATCAGTTAATCGGATCCTAACATAAATAGTCCCTATTATAACTAAAAATAGGTTAAACTTAACATTAATAAAAACTTGTTTGCAATAAAAAAAAGCAGAAACAACTAACAGTTTCCTACCAAAAAAAAATCCTATTTGAATAGGTATACATATAAAAAAATGTAAGAAAAAAAAGAAAATGTCATACATTCTTAAAGCAACTTACAACAGAATCTAAAATTTAAATAATCCACATAAGTTATATTATATCATTTTTCTTGTTAACACAAGTTCTTTTTTTTATAACATTCGTGTTTGGGCCAGCTTACTTGCACCAGGATAATTTCACAATATCCTTGTTAACACAAGTTTTTCCTTGTATATAACTATGGAAAGAAGTCACTAATAGCCTAAATCTAGCCCCATTTCCTCCGATTCATAATTGAAAAAAATGACATATTTTATGTAGTCTTAACTACTGCATAAATGATTGAAAATACAAGAATATTATATTTCAAAATTTAACTAGTATATGTAATTAAATTTTTCGTTAACAATTGAGATGTTTTCTTAAAACATTACTTCCTTTAAGTGCCTAGATAAAATATTCTACATGTTTACAGGCTCGCAATGTATTAAGGCTAATATACATCATGGTACTAGTTGGTATAGTACAACTTAATCCTTTTTAAGGAACTTGGATTAGAACAACAGTAGGATTGCTTCAGCTGTGCAGGTAATTTTAGCAAACATCAACAAGTTAAGCGCTTCATAAGTATTTCATCTTAGAGCTTTTGCCTATATTCTAATAAGCAAAAGTAACAAATTTCAATGGAAGGAATCAAAAATTTGCTAAGTGCCACTCACTTTGGATTTTCTTATGGAACGAAAAGCTAATGGAGAATTGAATTTCACAGTCCAAAAGGTTATGCATGTTCATAATTAGAAGTACATTCATGACGCTTAAGCATCGTGAGTGCGGTGGCTACTGTTCTAAATACGACTACATAATTGAGGCAAAAAAGTATTCTACTATCATTTCTTTTGATTTGTCAAAACTACGGAATAGAGAAACATTATTAGGTACATTGATCATTTCTGCTACTCTTTAGTTTCCACTGCAAACTATCAAAAATTTGGTGGGAGATATCTCTTTCGGACTTTTCACTGAGTTTCAAAATTTTTAAGCTTTATTGCCATTGCGATAGCTAGCATATACAATCGTTGTTGAAATCTCCCAGACTCGCTATATCAATTTCACTAATAAAAATTGATTTTGACATTTCCCATAATTTCACATGGTATCATCCCATCATCCCATCATCCCATTGTATCGTAAGTTTGAGCAGAAACAGGGGGTTTCAACTCAACCTCTCTTATCTTCATTTGTTGTTTTCTAACTCAAACTCTTGATTCAACACATGGTACTCATTTATCCAAATTGGTCATTATCTCCACCTTTATTCTTACACACGTCTTTGTTGATAAAGTATACTTGGATAGTGTGTCTTCGAACAACTTTCAAAGTATTTCATGTATTGTTGTCAATCACCAAAACTTCTCAGACCCTAAAAAATTCCCCCTTTTCTATAATGACAAACTCCTTGCCTCTATGCAACCAATAACCCTACCTGTAAGTACTAAAACATAAAACACTAAATGAATAGACTATGTTAGATAGTGAGTTATAAATAATGCACAAGCTCAGGTAACTTCCCCCTTCTGGCATCATTGAAAAGCTGTGACAATAATAAGAATAACTAAGGAAGAGATTATACCAATCATAGCCACTGGGACAATTAATAAATAAATAGAGTGGACAAGCCGTACCATAACTATGTAAAGAAACACAAGTCAGATGGAAAAGAAATAATAGTAAAAATAAGTCCATTCATTCAACAAAAATATAAACTACAACTGAATAAGAGAAACTTAAACAGATGGAACTTAAGCGAAATACAAAGAAGGGGCTGAGATAGAAAATAGGAAGGACTGGGATCAAATAGATAAAGAGCTTGGGGCTGAGGAGGATGATGGAGCAGGTGAGATCAACTGTGTTAACCTTCTAATGGACTCTAACATTTTCAATTCTTTCACGAGCAAGATAAGTCTCCAAGGTCAGGATTCTATCTTGAAGAACCTCGTTCTCCTAAGCATGAGCAGCTTGATCCTTCTACAACTCTGCAACTTTTTCATACATTTTATTTCTCAATCTTTGCGGAGAAGTATCCTCCATGCACATTGAAACAGGTAAAGAAACATGGTTCACCCTTCTAAGAAGATCCTTGGTTGTCTGCAAGGACCATACTTGAATAGGGGTACAAAAATATTCAAATATAGGATCCAACTAAAAACCATAAGGAAGAACATGTCCCTTTTCATCCTTAAGAAGCACGCGCTGCATGTGCTTGATAATCAAACTAGGAAAATTAATCTTGACTCCAGTGTTAAGAAGTTCTATTAGTGTAAAATCTAGGTAATTCACCTCAGTATGCCTTTCCTTGCGAGGGGTGATCATCTTATGAACCACATTAAAATACAATTGATGAAGAGGTGTTATTTCCCTTTTGAAAACACTCCTGTGATAAGGAAGATTTGGATTTCCAGCAAACATCCTAGTAATGGCAAGGGAATATGACATGTTATCTTAAGGAGGCCACTCAAACTTAACATAATGATCCCATCCCCCAAGAGGTACATCAAGAATGCGATCCACATCCTCATCCACAAGTGTGAAAGACACACCCCACATAGTGGTAACAAAAAAAGACTCATTCACAGAACCATTTGAATAAAACTTGTAGAATTTAGGTAAACCAAATTTTCATTGAGTATCACCTTGAAAAAATAGGTGAGACTAACAAAGAGCCTCTAGTTTAACAAGTAGAATAGCTATTTGAGGGCCTCTAAAGCTTATAATGACTCTAACTCATACTAAGGATCTTTTTTAAAAGTTTAGAATGTGCAGTAATTTAGAATCTGAAGGTTCAAAGACCACATACTGAACCATCACCTTATCATGAGTGCGTTCTAATTCAGTGTCAAGAGATGGAACAAGTCGAGAGACCCATTTTGAGAAATGAGACTTTGAGGTAGATTTTGATTTAGAGAGCAACTTAGAGGGAGGAGATGGTTATTTTTTTGGTGTGGATTTTGAGGACTGAGATGGTTTAGAAGGAAAAAAAGAGAAAGATTTAGGAATAATGCATTTGATAGTGTTACCATGAAGAACTTTGTAAAGAAACAAGTAATCATCAGAAGGAATGGAGGTGAATTGAGGAGGAGTAGAGGTAGAAGACTTCTTTTTCTTACTAGGTTAAAAGGCTAGTGCCAGAGTTTCATCCTCCAGCTGTTTACAATATCTGGTATGAGGAGTACGATGTGGAATAAGAGTTAAAGTATGGAAACAAGATGCAGATTATATCACTACACTGTGCAAACCTTGTCACTAATGTCTAGTTAAGAATTTTAAAGACATAGAAGAACCCACAATTGAATGTTTTCTAGCATTTTAAATAATTTTTTGTTTCCAAAGTAACATTAGTCAACACATAAAAAATCACTTCAATACAATAAGATACTACCAAATAGAATAAAAAATTTGCATTGATCTCAAAAGCTCATATTTCAAGCATTAGTCCCCATTATATTGTGTTTGTGCTTACAAAATGGACGATTCAAAGAGTCCAAATAATACAGTGGATAGATACCTCGACAACTTGTGCAAGTGTTGTTCTTGGATATACATGGAATGAGACTATAAAGATTCAGAGAAGGAGATTAAAAGGATAATTCTATCAACTCTGGCAGTAAGCTTTTAAATACACTATATACAACTAACTGAACCTAAAGTACAAGCCACTATCTGCACATTATCTTCAACTAACTAACTAAAGTTAACTATTTGCTGATTCCACTATCTTCACATTATCTACAACTAACTAGCTGAAGTTAACTATTCCTAAATATGCTCCAAATATCAAAGACTTATTCAAATTATAAAAAATAGTAACAAGAGGTAAATAAAGATATTTAATACACCCCCTCAAGTTAGGTAAAGTGAAATAATGCATAACTTGGAACAACACCTAATAAAGGCTGATTTAGGCAATGGCTTGGTGAAGGTATCGACAAGTTGATCACAAACATGAGTATGAGTAACATGAACTTGATGAGCATGAACCTGATCATGAACATATGCAAAATCTACAACAATATGTTTTATACGGGTAGGGAACACTGGTTGTGAGATAAATAGGTTACTTCAAAATTGTCACAGTAGATTATTGGCGTGTTCATAATGGTGACATGTAACTCATGAAGTAAGTTTTGCACCCTGTGAACTCTAAAAGTGCATTGGCTACTGATTTGTACTCTGCCTCAGTGGATGAGCAAGCCACTATACATTTCTTTCTGGACGACCAACTAAATAGATTTGTTCCAAAGAAAAGTGTGTAACCTGATGTAGAGATTCTGTCATTTGGATTGCCAGCCCAGTTGGCATCAACATACATATACAAATTGGAGTCAGAGCTGTGAAGGCTGTGAAGTCCTGAACTTGCAATTTCTTTGAGATACTGTAGTACTCTTTTAACTACTTTCCAATGTTTATCAGTCAGAGTATTCAAAAATTGTGACAATTTATTATCTGCATAAGATATGTCTAGTCGTGAGAGGGACAGATACTGAAATTTACCAAGGGTACATCGGTAGCATATGACATCAGTTGCTGGCGAACCATCAACTACTCGAAGGGTTACACTTGAACATATAGGAGTGGAAACACCTTTACAATTGTCCATAACTAGTTTAGAAAGAATTTCCAAAATGTATTTTGATTGGGAAAGAATGAGACCATCTGGTAATTGATTAACATCAACACCCACAAAGTAGTTTAGATAGCCAAGATTCTTTAATGAAAATCTTTTTGTCAAGGAATTGATGACAAATTTAGTCACGTGTGGATGTTTTACAGTAAATATCGTGTCGTTAACATAGACAAGCACATAAATGGTTACAACCAAATGCTTCCATACAAATAAAGAGGTGTCAGATTCTGTTCTAACAAAGTGCATTTTGAGCAGATTTTCACGTAGAGAATTATACCAAGCCCGGGAGGCTTGTTTGAGGCCATGAATATCCTTCTTCAGTCTGCAGACATGAGTTGGAAATTGGGGATTAATAAAGCCTCGGGGTTGAGACATAAAAACTTCTTCATCCAATTTTCCTTGTAAGAAAGCATTATTGATATCAAGTTGATGGATTGGCCAACTGTATGGCACAACTATAGATGACACCAATCTTATGGTTGTCGGTTTGACAACAGGACTGAATGTCTCATGAAAATCTAAGCCAGCGCACTGTGTAAACCTTTTTGAAACTATACGACCTTTGAAATAATCTATATAACCATTTGCTTTTCTCTTGATCCTATACAACCATTTGTAATCCACAACATTTGTTGACATATTTTACGGGACAAGTTCCTAAGTCTAATTATTTATTAAAGCATCATATTCTACTTTCATTGCTTGTCTCAAATCTTCATGTTTATTATCCTGTTTGAAAGTTACAAGCGTAGGTGTCAAATGGATCAAAAAAGAAACTTTTCTTTTAGGATTCAATATACTATTCTGGGATTGAGTTATAATATAATTTGAAGATGGTGGTGGAATTGAGGCAATAGGTACTGAAGTAGTGGGATCAAGTAATTGGTTTGTGGGATTTGAACTTTATTGGGGTGGTAGGGGTAGAGGAGTGACTTTACTGGTGGTTGATGGGATTGCAGTTTTGAAATTTTTCATCTCTGGTATGTGAGCAAAGACTTAGGTATAGCAGTGTCATGCACAGAAGAAGAAGGGGTAGGGAGTTGATTAGAAGAAGGAACAGGGAGATATGTATTACCTGATATCTCTGGAGCTGTTGGTACTTGGTCATTGCTATTGGAGTGAGCATTTCCAAGGGATGTCATGACCCGAGTCTACCCCTTAGTCACGACAAGGGTGCTTACAGTCCCAAAAGACCATACGCTAACTTATGAACTAGTACCTGCTGTGAGTACTAAATAATACACTGATAATAAAGATATGTGCAAAAAATAACTGAATATGCCAGAAGGTTTAAAATATTGAAAATGATTAAATTATAATTTTGATCGTCTGAAGACATCTTGAAAAGTTTGAGATAAAAAGATGATAAACTAACTAACTGAACAACATGTCTGAAAAGCCTCTAACTGACTGATTATGGAGTTAATAGGACAAACCCCCAACTAACTCCGACTGAAGGGAAATACTGAACTACTGAACTAAACTAAAATAAAGTAATCACGACCTCGATAGATGCATACTCACCACAACTGCTGCTACTGATAAGCTGAACTGTCTAGGAATGATCATGAGTATGAGAGTCTGAACCTATGATATTAAACATCATAGCACAAGAAAAGAGTATGCATTAGTACTTTGAATGTATTAGTATGAAGATGAGTTCAGGCTGAAATGCATAGGTTTATATGCATGAAATACTGATTGACCGAATATCATGAGATAATGACTAATTGAATAGCATGAGATATATGATGCATAATATGCATGAAAGCTTTAAAATCTAAGACTGCATGACCAAGTATATAACATAATACTGAAATAACTTGTAAGCTGAAATACTAAAGAGTTTGCAAACTGAATAACTGATAAACTCTATGCTATGGTCGCACAAACCTGAACTGATATCTGTACTGAATACTAAACTGAGACTGTGGAAGGTATAATCTAACCGACATGCCCCAATATAAGCTAAGTGGGTCCAACCTTTAACCCCAGTTGGAAGAGTGTTAGTACCATTCCATGAGTACCAATAATGGCTATGTGGATCTACTAAAGAGTCGCCCTCAACAGGCAGGTGATCTAATGAGAAACGTGTTATCCTCAACTGGTAGGTAAATACTTTATCAACCCTCAACTTGTAGGTTGATATCTCTAACCTACGCTAGCTATGTAGTTCTAAAACTAAGGGACTGCTACTAAAGGTCACACTCTCTACTAGAAGGTGAGCCCCCATCCCTAGGTTCGCTCGGTGCTAAATATTGCTCCCAACTGAATGACACTGGCTACTGGGACTAAGTTGAGCTTAATTGTGCCAACAACTAAACATGAGACTAACTGAATGAAAAGGCTCATGGTTTATCTGAAACAATTCTGAATATACTGTAAACTATGTAAAAAGCTAAGTTTTGGGTATTCATAACCCCCAAAACTAAATAGAAGTATCATGAGGGGGGATGTTAGTATTATGGATAACTCAAAAATCATGAATTAATAGTGAATATTGTATATATTAATGTAATTATATATTGTAGTATATTTGTAGTTATAGAGATATGATATAGTAATTAAAGAGATAGAATAACAGATTATAAGAGATATAATATAAGATTCAAAGGGATAAAATACCCGATCTTTAAGGATAGGAAAGGTGGATTTTGGGGGATGTAATCTTTGAATACTTTCTATTTAATGGCAAGGCTCTCAACATACAGAGACATTCAATATAAATTTGACAGGCACATCAGATCATCCAGGTCCTTCAATCATGCAACTTTATCCTTTGTGAATAAACTGTAATGTATAGCAAGATAGAGTATGAAGCACCACTTAGGTGCTCCCAAGTTGTTACAAATCAGCTTCTTCCAAGGTACTTTAATGAAGCCACCTCTCAATTTTGATACAGTTTCTTGATAGAGAGAGAAAGCAGCTGATTAACTTCATCACAAGTACACCCAACCTCCTCCAAAATTTCCCTTCCCTTGAGTATCTTCTGCATGAGCCAGGAGGCTTGAGGGATTTGAACATCCCATACATCCTTCCCTTTTATGTAACTATGTATCCATTGGACCCACAAGGTTTCCTTTTTTCGTCTTAAATTCCAAATCAACTTGGCTATAACAGCCTCGCTATAGTGGTAGATACTCAGAATATTCAAACCACCTTCATTCTTAGTCCAACTTAGTGTTTCCAATGCTATCAAGGCTTTTTTTGATGCACCTGCCTACCCCGTCTCTATAAAAACCTTCCGTACAATAACTTTATCATCTGAACAATTTGTTGGGAAACGCAAAGAATTGGGACCAGAACACTTAAAAGAACAAGAACACCTAATGAACACCTAGTTATCATAAGACCTTCTAGGGAGCGAGCTATGAAAACTTAAGCCTCCAACAATCGAGAAGAAACAACAACTCGTTACACATGATCTTATGAATCCAGCTACTACTTTTATGCGCCTTTCTAAAAAATTTAAGATCAATTCTCACTACAACTTCCTTATTGACTTGTGTTATGACTAGCTATGTATGTACATTTAATCCTTTAAACAACTTCCAATCCCTGGCCCTTCATGTGTGATAAATGATAACCCCAAATAGCTGCCAACACCTTCTTTTGAAATTGCCTCTAGTGCTTTCGTGCAATCCTTTTTAGTATCTTATTTACTCCACCAATCTGGACATGTTAACCAACCCATCAAAATAATGCAACCCGCATAATTGTAGTTCATTCACATTTAGCAAATAAGTGCTAGGCAATCTCTTGATACTTGCCCTCACATAAGCAACAATCAATATTATCAACCAAAATATGCAGATGAATCAGTCTCCCTTTGGTCAGTAGTCTTTTCTGTACAGTTATCCATAACTCGATGTTTTGGCTGCATAATTGAAGTCCGCACTAAGTCAGCAATACTCCACCTAGTTAGGCTCCCTTTGAGAGAACTATAGCTCTATGTAATACAGTAACCACCCCCCACTGTCTGCATGTATTTTCCTTGATGGTAACAAGTCTTCACATCCACCTTGAATGAATTCAATTTTTCCAATACCAATTTCAATCTTAGGGCGATATATGATCCCAAATATTGGTATCAGTTTTAATATAAATACCATGAATCTAGCAAACCCATAGAGTTAAAAGATATATATGAGAATAATTTGTAATTATATCATTAGTTATCTGCTTGTACATCTGTAATTAGTTATTGTATCATTTTAGGAGTGCAATTAGCCGTTGTATTACTCTAGGACCTCAGTGTTGTATTAGAGCCTACATATTCTCCATTAACCTATGAATAAACGAGAGCTATTTTTATTCTCTGTCCAGCAGTAGTAGCTTTATCGTATTCGGGCTCTAAAAGCTCACACTAGTAGATCCCAATTTTTTTCTCCAACCTTAATTACTACCTCATGTAAAAAAGATGGCCACCAAAGCCACTGTTGTTAATACAGATAACACTGCCAGTAGTACTACCATCGTGCAGTTCAATCAATCCTACATCTCAACTACCCATCAAACTTGCAGGCAACTACAACTTCACTACTTAGAAGGCACAGGTGTCAATGCTCATGTATGGATACAACATTTTTGGTCACCTTGATGGCACAATCGCTACTCCTTCGACCACACTTACAGAAAATAATGAAAGCACTCCTAATCCAGCTTATATTAACTGGTTTTGCCAAGATCAGCTTGTTCAGAATGCCATCTTGGCATCGGTGGAACCTGCACTTGCATCTACTGTTGCAATAGCCAAAAAAACAAACAAAGCATGGGAATCCCTGCACACTGCCTTCACAAACAAATCACATACTAGAATTATCAGTCTCCAAGATAAATTACATCGTATTACAAAAGATTCTCGGTTTGTCACTAACTATCTACATAACATACATTTCATTGCTGATGAGCTTGTAATTGGTGGATCGCCAATCATGATGTGCAACTTACCATGCGAATCCTCCAAGGCCTTGGTCCCGAATATGATGTTATTTATGCAGCCATCCGGTCACGTGAAACAATGATCACCTATGAAGAACTCTATGAGAAACTTTTTGATCATGAGATCTTTCTTAAGTCGGAAGAAGCCAAACGGACACCACCAATTACTGCTGCAATTGCTCAACGAAACAACCAAGCACCTTCAAGAAACAACAACAATAAAAAACAAGGAAGTAATACCTCACAAGGTAGCCAACCATAGCATTCCTAGACAGCTTGAGACTCTTTAAATACCCAACATTGGCGCTCTTATAGAAATCAACAGCCCTGAAATACTAACAGTTTTTTTTGCTGTCAACTCTGTGATCGACCTGGTCATTCTACCAAAGTGTGTAGATCCAAGTCTAACAAACACTTTCAGGCTCGTGCTAATTATGCTGCTCATAATTTACAACAAAAAGATCATTGAATTGTTGACTCCTGGGGCTAACCATCACATGACAATTGATGATCGTCGTTTAGCCAGTTCTCAGGATTGCAACGAACCTGATGAGATTTCAATGGGAAATGGTAATACCATTCCAATTTATCACACTAGTAACACTCACTTATGTGCATCAAATAAAATCTTCAAATTAAATGATACCCTCTGTGCCCCATTTATTAAAAGAAATCTTCCCTCTGTGTATAGATTTTCTCATGATAACAAAACATCCATTGAGTTATTTTTGTTTAATTTTGTTGTGAAGGAGCTGAATACCAGGGTGCCTTTGGTGTGCGAGTAGAATAGAAATAGGTCGTACGAGTGGCCGCAAGAGATAACGCGCATATTCCAACCTCCATCAAATTTGGTAGTTAGTCGTCTTTCTATTGACCTGTGGCATTGACGATTGGGGTACCCAAATTGTCAAAGTTCACATAATCTATTAAGGAAGTTTTCAATTCCATTTTGTTATTCAAAAACTCATTTAGTTTGTATTCTTGCAATTCAAATAAAATACATAGGTTACCTTTTTCTAAAAATACTCTGCAAAGTTAACGACCATTGAAAATTATATATAGCGATTTATGGGAACTTTCTCCGGTGTTGTCAATTGATCAAACGCTTTACTATGCACTATTTGTTGATCTCTTTTTAATATATATGTAGATATATACTTTGAAAAATAAAAGTGAAGTTAAAGATGTTTTTAAAAGTTTACATCCATTACTCAAACGTCGTTTTAACACAAAAATTCTCTCATTTTACACTGATGGTGGTGGTGAATTTGAAGGATTATCTCTCTATTTAAAAACACATGGTATTGAACATCTTGTTTCACCTCCTTATACACCTCAACGTGTAGCTTTAGTTGAACGACGCCAGAGACACGTTAAAATAGCCAAAACCTTAATCTGTCAAGTCTCCCTTCCCTCAAAATTTTAGAGATTTGCTTGTCACCAAGCAGTTTATCTTATCAATAAGTTACCCTCAACTACCATAAAAGTTAACTGTCCTCATGAAATACTTTTTCAAGACACCCCAAAATTTGATTCCATAAGAGCTTTCGGGTGTTTATGTTATCCTTGGTTGCGAACATACCCCAAAAATAACCTTGAGCCTCATTCAACTCTATGTGTATACCTTGGTTTTTCCAATAAATGTTACAACCATTAGTGCTTTGATCCAATCTCTTCAAAAGTTATTTATCAAGAGATGTTCTACTTTTTAAGAATAATTTTCCTTTTCAAAATATCTTCTCCCATTTATCAAATTTTCAAATTAAATCATGGGAAACGGTTGAAAATAAAAACAACCAAATCACATGTGAAGCTCAAAATTTAAACATGGAACTTTCTCCTGCTATTGCGTATGGACCTTGCCCACAAAGTTAGCCCATTCCAATCGCCACAACCAGAGAGCAATCTCAGGGTTCAGGTATGATCCTCAACTCTCCCCAGAATTCTCTATCTAAAGAAGCTATGATTTCCTCTTCAAATTATAGGCAGCCACTCGACCTTCCTACACCTTATTCAATGAACCAAAACACCTATTTCCAAACAAAGAATCCACCTCTTTTAACTTATAAATGACAGAATCCACCTTCAACTTCTAAGTTATTGCCTTCATCTAGTAAAACCATACATTTTCCACCTTCCGTACCTTTCCCTATTGCATCTTATTCTACTCCAAATTTGTCGGCTATCATCACCTCCCCAAACACACAACCAAGCCAAATCACTTCAATCGTACCTTCCACCACAACGCCAAGTCACCCAATGGTTACCCATTCCAAATAACATCCTTAAGCCCAAACATCAAAATAACTTTCTTGCTTACTTTCCAAGTCTAAAATGCCCTCTTCCTATAAGAAAGCTCAGTGTGAACCACACTGGAAAGATGCTATGTAAGTTGAATTTGATCCCCGTGTGATAAACCAAATATGGACTTTGGTTCCCAAAGATCCTTCGAAGAATGTAGTAGACTGTAAGTGGCTATTTCGCATTAAGCATCATCTTAATGCTGCTATTGACAGGTATCAATATTAATTAATGGTCAAAGACTTCAATCAGTGGCTTAGACTTGACTACCATTCCACTTTCGTTCCGGTAGTCAAGACTATAACTATTCGCCTAGTTCTCACCATCGATGTTCAATATAATTGGCGTTTGCATCAACTTGATGTAAATAATGCATTTTTGCAAGGTCATTTAGAGGAACAAGTTTATATGAGACAACCACCTGTCTTTGAGCATCCGACTTTGTCCAATCATGTCTGCAATCTTCACAAAGCTATTTACGGTCTTAAACAAGAACCTAGAGCTTGGTACATCGAGCTCAAGAACTTTCTTGTAACATAAGGTTTTTTCAAATCACAATCTGGCTCATCCTTGTTCATCTTACATCATTTAGGATTCACTGTTTATATCCTTGTATATGTGGATGACTTTATTGTTACTGGAAATCAAGAACATGGTGTTCAACAAATTATCAATACCCTTGCTCAACGTTTCTCTATCAAGGACCTTGCCTACTTAAACAAGTTTTTTGGTGTTGAGGTTTTGTCATATCAAGGTGGACTTCTGTTATCTCAACAAAAGTATACAGAAGACCTTTTCCAGGAAGCCAATATGCAAGACAGCAAAGGAGTTTCCACTCCTATGTCGTTCTCTACTTTTCTTAGTGTAAATCAAGTTGATCCTATTGTTGATGGCTCTCTCTTTCTAAAAATCGTTGGTAAGGTACAATATTTGTCCTTCACCAGACCTAACATCGCTTTTATAGTAAATAAACTTTCCTAGTTTATGCATTGTCCTCAAGCTACTCATTGGAAAGCTGTTAAGAGATTGCTTTGATATGTCAAACAAACCTCCTTTTTTGGGATCCAAATAACCCATGAGACTGATAGTCGAATTATGGTGTACTCTGACTCAGATTGGGCTAGTGGCCTTATAGACAGAACTTCCACAACTTGCTATGTTGTATACCTGGGAAGTACGCCAGTCTCGTGGTCCTCCAAGAAGCACTGATCCGTCTCACGGTTATCCACCGAAGCTAAATACCTAGTTGTAGCTGCTGCTCTTGTAGAAACCAACTGGATCACCAACCTACTACGTGAGCTTCATTTCTCCCTTGCTTGCATTCCGCGCATACTCTGTGATAATATTGGAACTACATACATCTAGGAGAATCCTGTCTTTCATAGTAAGATGAAGCATATTGCCATCAATTTCTACTTTGTCCGTGAGCAGGTGCAACACAAAGAGGTTGAAGTCAAGCACTTACATGTTTCTGATTAGGTTGACAAGTTGGGTGTTGAAAACGTCAACACCAACTTGTGGGGGAATAAAAGAGATATACGAGAATAACTTGTAATTATATCATTATAATTAGTTATCTGCTTGTACAGCTGTAATTAGTTATTGTATCTATTTAGGAGTGTAATTAGCTGTTGTATTATTTTAGGACTCAGTGTTGTATTAGAGCCTATATATTCTCCATAACCTATGAATAAACGATAGCTATTCTCATTCTCTGTCCAGCAGTAGTTGCTTTAAGAATGTCTTTCTTCACAGCCAATTGCCATAACAATTTGCCTACTGATGCAACATTCCAGAGATCTTAGGAAACCAAACTTTATCCCAAGAGACCAGTGTCAACTTCTTTTTCTCTTCATTACATCCCCAAAAGTACTCTCTTCATAATCTGTCCACCTTTTTAAGCACTCTTTGAGGGAGAATAAAAGCTGCACCCCAAAAATTATGTATAGAGAATAAAACAACATTAATGATCTGAAGCCTCCCGGCATATGAGAGTTGTTTAGCATAGCCCTTAGTGACCCTATTTGTTATCTTATCAATAAATTGATGACACTCCATTTTGTTCCACTTGTTAGACGACAGAGGCAATCCTAGATATCTAATGGGAAAAGTACCCACTGAATAACCTGTAATCCTCAGAAGTTGCTCGTGTTTGCTTACTAATAGCTGCTGAGATACACTGGATTTTTCTAAGTTGACATGATTTTACCAAGTATTTTATCCAATAGTGGTTTATATTGAAGAACAATGGTCTTTTAGGTGTTGAGTGGTATTCCAAGATACCTAAATGGGAGTTTACCAACTTTACAAGCACTATATATTTGGGACAGTTTAACGAAGTTGCTCCGTATTAAGAAATGAAGTAACTTGTTACATTCAAGCTAATGTTCCAACTCAAGAGGGTTGAGAGTGTGTTAGTTCATTATTAGCAACATTAATACTTGTTCTCAACCATTACAGTTAATGTAGGTAATTTGGAACATATTATCAGTAAAATACACTACGCACGGAGATGAAGTATGGAAACGAGATGCAAACCTTATGCACATTCCCTTTGCATGGAACCTGTTTTAACTTTTAACACATGAAGGTTTGCATTTCACATTCACTTGCATCCCTTATGCGGGGACTGATCTTCACATACGTTGGTTGTTTCCAATTTGACTAGACCTTGACAAAAAGGCAAACAGGAAGAATTAATAATGCTTATATCATTATGCTGAGCAGGCCTTGTTGCTACTGTCCAGCAAAGAATTCAAAAGAAACAAAACAACTAGCAATTGAATGCTTACTAGCACTTAAAAAAAATTACTTTGGTTTCATATTAAACATTAGTCAACACATGACACATCACTTCACTAATCACTACAATATGCTACTGCCAAAAACAAACAAAGAATCTGCATTAATCACATAAAGAGCACATATTTCAAATACTAGCCTCCAACATATTATGTTTGCGCTTACGACATTGATGGTCCATAAGGGGCAAATAATGCAAAGGATAGACTGCTCGACAAGTTGGGCATGTGTTTTTCTTCAATAGCCATGGGAGAAGACACCTTACATGAAAGGTGTGCGAACAGTAAGTTACAATCACCTCGTTCTCGTCTTTGAACACCTCATAATAAATTGGACAAGTTTCATCATTTAGATTTTTGACTAGACGAGATGGACGTGTAATCTCCTCATCACATGGCTAGACTTCAACAAATCCTCTGGCTACATCCTCCGCAATGGGTGGCCTCGTTGGAAACCTCCCACCTTCACCCGTATATACGTGAAGATACTCAAGGACATCCTTAGTGTATTTACAATATGGATCATTCCTACAATCAGCAGCACTGACATCACGTATGGTGAAAGCCCCCCTCTTTCTCAAACCGGTGATAGAATGGGCTATCCGGAGGATTGGGCAAAACGTTAAGAGCACCAGTAAACTAAATTCAGCGAGTTTGTGTGATTTCACCGACGACTACGTACCTAGCACTCCTATGTGGCGGCGACGCTTGAGAATATTGAAACTCATTGAAAAGATGATAAGAGATATCGTTCGCCAACTTTTTGATAGTTTCCAGAAGAAACTGAAGAGTAGCGGAAACAAGCATCAAACCTAATGAAGCTTCTCAGTTAAGGAGTTTCGACAAATCGAATGGGACGACAGAACACTTGTTATTCTCAACTGTGTAGCTTCGTTTACTAGGATTAAATTGTCCTCTATATATACTTGTGAAGAACACTTGTTATTCTCAACTGTGTAGCTTCATTTACTAGGATTAAATTGTCCTCTATATATACTCGTGACTATGAAAATGCATATACTTGTGACTATGAAAATACATAAACAATCCTAATGTATTTATTAATGAAAAGGTTTAAACTCTCTTATTAGTCGCAGAAGCTTCTTCCTCAATATATACAAGATGCTATACAAAGTATAGTTAAACACCAACTCTCTAAGAGATAAACTGTACAATTCTAATCAAATATAAATACATAATATGTGACTATTATGGTGTCCTAACAATTACTAATGCTTAACTTGATGATCAAGTTTTAATTTTAACATCAACGAGCTTAACTTGAAGATGAATTTTTAATTAAACACCTCAAATTCTAATAAAATATTATAATTAGATATTTTCAATTTAAATTTCAAAAAGAAAAATTACATGTAAATTCATTCGTTTATTAGGTAGTTAAGTTAATCTTATATCTATAATCTATAACGTATAATATAATGTATAATCTATAGTTATATCTGTACTATAATTTGAAATAATATATCTAAGGTGCGAAGGTTTTAAAAATATTGGTTGAATTTTTTGTCATTCATTAAAATAGTCTTTTCACTTATTTTCTCAAATAATTATTTAATTTTATTAGATTAATTAATTTAATTTTTCTTTCATATTTCTCTAGGACTAGAATTAGTGTAGGTGTGGAATACTTTCTTCCATATTTTAAGAATTAGAATTGATTTAGGGATAACATTTGGTGTGCAAATAAAAGGAAAATACGACATATGGTAGTTTAATTGCTAGTAGTCAAATTGTGGCTCACAAGAAGCTGGATGCACGAGACCTGCTGTTGGACAATAAAATTCTCGAGACTGAAAATAATAATCGAGACAAGAAAAATACTGCAACAATCGATTTATTGATTTCAATAAGTGAGTATTACAATCTCTATGATTCCTATGATTCGCCTTTTCAACTATAAATTCAAGGGCTTCGAGCTTGATCTTGAACTTTAACTTGAACTTGACGGATTTGATCTTGACTTGTGCTTGAATTCAAGGGCTTGGTAGCTTGTTCTTGAATCTTGCGGTCTTGATCTTGAACTTGAACTTGATTTGAAGATTTGATGAACTTGATCTCGACTTATATTTGAATTCAAGGGCCGTTGAGCTTGTTCTTGAATCTCTTAGTCTTGATCTTGAAGCTTGAAGTTGTTCTTGAATCTTGAACTCTTGAGCTTGTTCTTGAACCTTGAACTCTTGAGCTTGTTCTTGAACCTTGAATCTTGAACTCTTGATCTTGAAATCTTGAGCTTGTTCCTGAATTTGTAGAGAAATCTGTTGCTTTGATCCACGAGCTCTCCCTTGATTATTGTTAAACTTGTTGGTCCCTTTTCTGAATTATGAGCCTCCTATTTATAGTTATAGGAAGTAGAGAGTCATGATAAACATGAACTTCCTTTGATCAATCAGATTTAAGTGACATGACATTTCTTATGGGCTTTTAATTTACTGCATCATTTTGACACATGGTATGATCCTATTGACTCCTTCACTTGACTTGGCATGCCACGTCATTTGACACGTGGCGCTTATTTGGGCTTCTAGAATATGACAATATCTTGGGCTTAGTAAAGTGGACTCATAATTTGTAGCCCAAATCAATGGGCTAGCCCAATAAAAAATTAAACTTTAATTAAACCCATATATGTTTGGACTTAAATAATTAATCCAATTATAATAATTCATAATATTTATTTGGGACTAATATACTTTAAATTTAATATAATTCAAATTTTGTACGGATTTAAATTTAATAAAATTGGATTGTCCACAAATGCCCCCTACATCAAGACTTGTTGAGACATTTAATATTTTGGAGACTAGCCTTGAAGTATGATTATTTAAGAATGTTTCCTTCGTGCTTCAACGATCCTTATACATATGAATACCTCATTCAAAAATTTAAAGCCAAACCATATTGATATTGCCTCTCAAAACTGTCTCATTTTTTTCCCATGAATCTCTACACTTAACACCCATTGGTTAGGCATGATATCCAATTTCAAATAGATTTTGAAAGACTTTTTCATCGCCTTACTTAATCAGGAATAAAAGTCTTCCAATTTGAACTTAGATTGGAGAAGCAGAGAACCTCTAAATTGAATTTGTATGGGAGAAGGAAATAATCTCCAATTTAAATTTGGAGATGGAAGCTATTCTAATCTGAATTTATATTGGAGAAGGAAACAATCTCCAATTTGAATTTGGAGATGGAAATTATTTCAATCTGAATTTATATTGGAGAAAGAAACAATCTCCAATTTGAATTTGGAGATGAAAATTATTCCAATCTGAATTTATATTGGAGAAGGAAACATCCATCCTACAACTCTATAAAAGGAGGTAGTTTCTCCACTTTTTCAATATCAATTTTGGGGTTTCTAAGTCATCAATAATATTGAGGTAATTTCTTTTGCTCCCATTTTTCTCTTATTTTCGTCACTTTTTTTCAACACAGTAGAAAATTCATATCTCATTGTAAGATTATTGAAATCATGATCCATTTGATGTTTCATAAACTAGACTTCAAGATCTACAATGTATCCAAAATTTAGAATTAAACTCCTTCAATATAATTCTTGATAATTTTTTTGAAGCTAGCCCTGAATTTTATCATGTTGAAAATTTCAGATCAGCGCACCTCTATTAAAATCTTCATATCTCAATGTAGGAATGATGAAATCATAAGGCGCTATAAAACTAGACTCAAAGATATATAACATATCCAAAATTCATGATTTAATACCTTTATCATTATTTTAGACAAAATTTTGAATTTGACTTTAAATTTTGCCATGCTGAAAATTTCAGATCAACGCGTCTTCACTAAAACTTTCATATATCAAAGTAGGAGCGATGAAATCATAAACCGCTTGATTTTTTTTGAAACTAGACTCGAAAATATATAACATATCCAAAATTTATGATCTAAAATCTTCAGAAGTATCCTAGACAATATTTTAAAGTTGCCTCTGCCTGCTAATATGTTTTCAATTTCAGGTTTGTGTGGTTTTACAAGACAAATCATATCTAGGCGTGGGAGTGTTGAAATTGTGAGTGTCCTTTTTTCGTTGGAAATAGAACTCTAATATTTACAACACTTTTGGTAGGCGAGCAAACTCAAGGGTGTAATTTGATCCATCTTTGCCGATCGAGATACTCGCCATTTTTAAGTAAGCAGTCCTTTTTTTTTTCTTTCTTCTTTTTCTTCTTCTCCTTTTTTTTTTTAGGTGAACTACAAGATTTTGATCAAGATAATGCCTTTTATGTAAAGGATATAGTATTACGATGCAAAGGGATAGATATTCTTTCCTACTATAAGTAAGGTAATCCTAGAAGATAATCTTACGGTGCATAGGGACGGCTACTCATCCCCGCCATAAGAAAGATAAATTCATGGTAATCTTATGGCAAAGGTAAAGGGTAACTTCATGGTAGTATTATGGTAAAGGTAAAAGGTAACTTAATGGTAGTCTTATGGAAAAGGTAAAAGGTAACTTCATGGTAGTCTTATGGCAAAGGTAAAAAGTAACTTCATAGTGGTCTTATGACATGAAGAGATGGCCATTCGTCATCGCCATAAGAAAAAGTTAATTTCAGGGTAATCTTATGGCGCATCGGGATGAATACTCATCCCCGACATAAGAACAGGTAAAAGATAACTTTATGGTAATCTTATCGCTCAACGAAATCACCACTCATCCCCGCCATAAGAAAAGGTAAAAGGTAACTTTATGGTAACTTATGGTAAAGGTAAAAGGTAACTTCATGGTAGTGGCAAAGGTAAAAGGTAACTTCATGGTAGTCTTATGGCATGAAGAGATGGCCATTTGTCCTCGCCATAAGAAAAGGGTAATTTCAGAGTAATCTTATAGCGCATCGGGATGACTACTCGTCCCCGCCATAAGAACAGGTAAAATGTAACTTTATGGTAATCTTATGGCGCAATGGGATGACCACTAGTCCCCGCCATAAGAAAAGGGTAATTTTAGGGTAATCTTATGGCACATCGGGATGACTACTTATTCTCGCTATATGAAAAAAAGTAATTTTATGAAGATTGAAAGGTAAACTCAAGAAGGTTAGAAGGATTTAAAGACTTCAACTTATAGATTAAAGAACCTAATGACTCCAACTTTCAAACTCTGAAAGCTTTAAAATGGATAACTTGAAGACTTCAACTTATAGTCGCAGAGCATCTGAAGACTTCAACTTGTAGACTTCGTGAACTTGCAGGTTTCAATATGGTGAAGTTGAAATCTCTAACATAACGACTTAGTGAATTTGCAGAATTCAACTTATATGCATAGGTCATTTGAAGACTTCAACTATTAGACTTCGTGAGCTTGCAGGCTCCAATATGGTAACTTAAAACCTCCAACATGAATACTTAGTAAATTTGAAGACTTCAACTTATATGCATAGGTAATTTGAAGACTTCAACTATCAGACTTCGTGAACTTGCAGGCTCTAATATGGTAACTTGAAAGCTCAAACATGAATACTCAGAGAATTTGAAGACTTATAGTATTACGATGCAAAGGGATAGATATCCTTTACTACCATAAGTAAGGTAATCCAAGAAGGTAATCTTACGGCGTATAGGGACGGCTACTCGACCCCGTCATAAGAAAGGTAACTTCGTGGTAATCTTATGGCAAAGGTAAAGGGTAACTTCATGGTAGTCTTATGGTAAAGGTAAAGGGTAACTTCATGGTAGTCTTATGGCAAAGGTAAAAGGTAAATTCATGGTAGTCTTATGGAAAAGGTAAAAGGTAACTTCACAGTAGTCTTATGACATGTAGAGATGACCATTCGTCATCGCCATAAGAAAAGGGTAATTTCAGGGTAATCTTATGGTGCATCGGGATGGCTACTCATACCCGACATAAGAACAGGTAAAAGATAACTTTATGGTAATCTTATGGCGCAATGGGATCACCACTCGTCCCTGCCATAAGAAAAGGTAAATGGTAACTTTATGGTAATCTTATGGTAAAGGTAAAAGGTAACTTCATGGTAGTCTTATGATAAAGGTAAAAGGTAACTTCATGGTAGTCTTATGGCATGAAGAGATGGCCATTCGTCTTTGCCATAAGAAAAGGGTAATTTCAGAGTAATCTTATGGCGCGTCGGGATGGCTACTCTTCCCTGCCATAATAACAGGTAAAAAGTAACTTTATGGTAATCTTATGGCGCAATGGGATGACCACTCATCCCTGCCATAAGAAAAGGTAAAAGATAACTTTATGATAATATTACGGCATAACGGGATGACCACTTGTCCCCACCATATGAAAAGGGTAATTTTAGGGTAATCTTATGGCGCATCGGGATGACTACTTGTTCCCGCTATAAGAATAAAAGTAATTTCATAAAAATTGAAAGGTAAACTCAAGAAGGTTAGAAGGATTTAAAGACTTCAACTTATAGATCAAAGCACCTGATGACTCTAACTTTCAAAATCTGAAAGCTTTAATATGGCTGACTTGAAGACTTTAACTTATAGTCGCAGAGCATCTGAAAACTTCAACATGTAGACTTCATGAATTTGCAGGTTTCAATATGGTGAAGTTGAAATCTCCAACATAAAAACTTAGCGAATTTGCATACTTCAACTTATATGCATAGGTCATTTGAAGACTTCAACTATTAGACTTCTTCTTCAACTATTAGACTTCGTGAACTTGCAGGCTCCAATATGGTAACTTAAAAGCTCCAACATGAAGACTTAGTGAATTTGAAGACTTTAACTTATATGCATAGGTAATTTGAAGACTTTAACTATTAGACTTCGTGAACTTGTAGGCTCCAATATGGTAAATTGAAAGCTCCAACATGAAGACTTAGAGAATTTGAAGACTTCAACTTATATGCATAGGTCATTTGAAGACTTCAACTATCAGACTTTGTGAACTTGCAGGCTCCAATGTGGCAACTTAAAAGCTCCAACATGAAGACTTAGTGAATTTGAAGACATCAACTTATATGCATAGGTCATTTGAAGACTTCAACTATCAGACTTCATGAACTTGCTGGCTCAAATATGGTAACTTGAAAGCTCCAACATGAAGACTTAGTGAATTTGAAGAATTCAACTTATATGCATAGGTCATTTGAAGACTTCAACTATCAAAATTTGTGAACTTATAGGCCCTAATATGGTAACTTGAAAGATCCAACATGAAGACTTAGAGAATTTGGAAACTTCAACTTATGTCCAAGAATCTTATACTTCATAGGGATCTGCCCCCATTGAGACACCAACACTTGGTGCAAGTCTGAAGATTGATGATGTTAAAAGTTTTTTAAAGATTGAATTTTCTTATATGAGGGGGAACATGTATTTTTTTTGACACTCATGCAACTGAACTCAGAATAAAATTCCAAGCACCTACGTACCTCAATGAAGAGGATCAAGTCACAACTTAGTTTTGGGGTGAGTGTTATTTTTTTCTGCGTTCTAATGATAACGCTCAAACTATACCTCTCATGTGACAATGTAAGCGATCGTTGTCAATATATAACCCAACTAGGTTGGGGTCGAATCCGACAGGGAACAATGTGAGTAGCGATTAAACTAGTTTGAAACTAAAGCTACAAGTTAAATTCAAACAAATGATACGAAAAGCTAAAATGCGGGTTTTCAATGATCAAACAAATATTAAAGTTTAATTTGCTTCAGAGCTCAAATCTTAAACTGCAATATTTCAAATCGATGATATAGAGAAACTAAAGTTGTGATCACTATGATTAGTAATCCTCCATTGAATAACAGTTGTAGTATTGGGTTCTCGTGACTAATGGGAAACACCAAATTATCTGTTTCGATAGTCCATCTAAGTGTTTCTCAACCTACCAAGATGTTGAACTCCCTAATTCTCTCGAACTTAGGAAAGCATTCTATTCATACTAATTTTATCTCGAGTTGATCAATTTTGTTACAACATTAATCATTAGATGAGAACTTAACCTTCCCAAATCCTCATTGATAATTCACTGCTTACTGGGGTTGATTTCTTATATCAAGCAAATCAATGGTAAGCAAGGCGTATTGTTTGCAACCAATATAAAATAATTAATACAAAAGAATTATCAAGATGTTCCTACAATCACTCGAACCCTAACCAAATATTAAATCCATAGAGGAATAATCATAGATCCCATAACCCTAGTTGTGAGTTTTAGTTCCACATGAGAAAGAAAGAGATAGCAACAATTATATTCATCATTCAAAGTAATTAAACTTACAAAAGATGAAGTTTGAAGTTGATTCTCTTCCAAGTTCAAGAGCAAAATCTCAAAATCTAATCAAAGAGTTGAATATTCAATTCTAAGGTAAGATCCCCAAAAAGAAAAGTAAACTACCTTGGAATAAGTTCCAGAATGTCCAGTCCCATGAATGAACCATAAAACCTACTATTTATACCCATAACTTAAGAAAAATACAAAATAAAAATTTCAAAATTTTTCTTCTAGGTGATGACATGTGTGATAACTTATCACAAATCTAATAAGTTATCAGGGATGTCGTCAGAACTTCTGCTTCAATGTGACGAATTCTGTGATAACTTACCAGGAGTTTGACGACTTATAACAAATGTCGTCAGCTCTCTCTTCAGTTTTAGCACTTTCTACTTAAGCCTGCCTGATGACTTATCAGAAATGTGACGACATATCAGACAATGTTGTCACTTCTCCACCTCAGCTCACATGTTCTGCCTAAGGCTGACGGCGACTCTGATAACTTATCACAGGGCTGACGACTTATCAGGAATGTCGTCATCCTAACTTTTCTATTTGCTTTGGATTTCAACTCTTTTGCTTCCATCCCTGTCGGTTCTTTTGCATCTTGGCTTCTACTGCAAAATTAGAGATAAAACAATCAAAAACAACAAAATTTGCTTTAGACCTTGCAATTATTCTCAGTCAAAAGACTCAAATGTGTTAGCATCTGCTCATACATCAACACCCTTAACTTAAAACAATTGCTTGTACTCAAGAAACTTAAACACAACCAAAAGGATACAAAGTAAATTCGGCAGTCAATCATCCATATTATCTCAAAATATCTTCACTATCTCCAAGGTCAATTATTTAAAAAAACAATTGTTAATATTTTTAAAGAACAACAATGCGACATACAGGAATCAAGATATGAACTCAATTCAGCAACAACAACCATGCATGTACCAAGATTACACTATCCAAACAAGTTAGCAACTAGCAACGTAACCAGTGTGCCCTCACTACAAAGTAGCCCCACTTCACTTTTATCAAACATCACATATGTAACCATGTGGACAATCAAAAGACACTAACTCTCAGAATGAAGTTCCAATCAATGTATGCCAAATACCATAGGCTTGCCCTTATTTTAATTACCAAGATTTTTCGACAGGTTAGCTAGGATCACTATAGGTCTTCTCTTAGGCTTTTAATATAGGCTAGGGGTTGGTATGATATTCCATGATATTTAAAGTGACTAAGCCTCCTTGAAATTACACTAGCTTTTGGGGTCTCACTTATTAACCTTTTTCTATTATTCTCTTTTCTTGATCAAACTTATTCAGGATGGGTGTGGTTCTTTTCTACAATCACTTCTTTTTTTCACAACTTTTCTTTTCTTGCTATTTTCCATCGCACCCAGCTTTTTATTCTTTTATTTTACTCTAACTTTCTTCATACTCATTTTACATCACGCACCCCTATGATAGCTACCCTCAACTTAGGCCATTTGCCTAAGTCAAGATGCACAGTGTCCAAGGAGGACCAGGGCCAAAACCGGTTCATTATGATATAATTGGGACGGTGATACGTTTTATAAAAAGAAATAGGCTATTCAGGATCAAAATAGGAACTAAGGGATATTATGCATATAGGGAAGGTCATTTAGGCTAAAAGTAGGCTAATATCAACAACGACCTATGATTCTTTCCTAACCGCTATCCTACAACCAAGGCAAGACCAACCGGGTAAGTTCTGAATTTAACGAACAAAGGGAACTAAGTAGTATCTCACACACATGGCATAAAGGTACATCACAAGATACTACCCATTCGGTTCATGCAATTATTTAGCAGTGGTTATCATGTCACTAGTACTAATGCCAAAACAAGATGTACAGTGGTCACACATAAATGCATATCATACAGTTATAAAATAGACCATTGGAGAGGTATCTAAAAATCAAGAAAAATACGTTAACTGCCTAAGGTACTTGTTTTTTCCCCAGTTAATCACAACACATCACAAAACAAACATAATACGCCTAAACATGCCGGCTCTACTAGGAACAAGACTCCGGGGAAAAGAGGCACGACAATAAAAACCCCAAGAGGACATCAACACCCACAAGTAGCCCCACCCTCAACTTAAAATCATGTAGTGTCCCCAATACGTCAAACCAAAACAAGAGAGTTAGAAATATACCTATGACACCACAAGAGCGAAGATCTGATGTCAATCATATAATACGAATACAAACAACAAAATACCTTGGGTTGCCTCCCAAGAAGCACCTAATTTAGTGTCATGGCACGACATCATTCAGTCATTCTTTATCCCTCCACTTAGATGATTTAAATTATCGGCCCATCTTTTGATATTTACTTCTTTTAGGTCTATTGGGCAAAGGTGAGGGCATGATAAGGAATGTTCTATCACGCCACTTCGAAGACTTGAATCACTTGCCTAATTTTGCATCAAACTTTCGTGTGGGATCATTGGAAAGCAGTAAGAATCTTAAAAATCCATTAAATGGACATCGATCTTTAGTCATATTGGCTTTTAGGATTGGGGTTGTGGTATACCCTTTTGGAAAGATAAACTCCAAAATGTAAGAACTTTTCTCCTCATTTTCAAAATTCATCATTTGCTTGGGTGATTCGACTTTCATCACATCCACCAGGAATAATGTTGAAAAGTGGTTTGAATGAGGACTAGCTCTTACTTTTAGAGTAGCATCCCTATTAGTATCTTCACCCCGAAATGGACTAGAGTCTTCAAAAGGATTGTGCTTGATTTTTTCTTTTGCCTCTAGCTCCATTTCCTCAATCTTGGAATCATCCCTTATGGTTGGTTGGGAAATCTCCAAGGGTTGCTCAACATCAAGCTCATCATCAGATAGGATTCTTGCTCCTTATATTCATACTCTTCGATTAGTCTAAATGATTCCACTGACAAGATATCATCTAAACACAATGTAGAAGAGTGCTTTGTATGATTGACCTTGATATCCATCTCTCCTATCCTTTCTTTTTCCTTGGTAAATGCCCTAATGTCTTGACATATATCACATATCATATCATATTTTATCCATATGATCCAATATTAGTTGAAGCATAGCTTCAATGCCACTCTTTCTGGTGCTTCATTCTTTCTTTTCTTGACTAAAAGACCTATAAAAATCATAAGAAGAACGAGAATTTGGGTTAGCACAATGGGGGGAGGGGGTATTTGGAAAGTCACTCTAATGTCCATCTTGACCACCACATATAGAAAAATCATACTCCCGATAGGATGGAGATGGTACACACATCTCTCTCCGGAGAGCATATCTACAATCTTACCAAAAGTGAGGTCCATCACAATATGGACATAGATCATGAAGATAAGACTTCCAACCACCAAGATCATGTTCATTCCATGATGCCATAGTAGTAAGTAAACTAAAATAAAAATCCACCTAACATAAGAAATAAAAGTAAACTAAAAATAAATATTTACAAGTTTGAATTCAAGCAAGTAGTCTAAAATTCAAAACCAACTCAATATGCCAAATTATTCCCCGGCAAAGGCTCCATTTTTTGATAACGCTCAAACTACACCCCTGATGTGGGAATGTAAGTGATCGTTGTCAATATATAACCCAACTAAGTTGGGGTCGAATCCCATAGGGATCAATGCGAGTGGCGATTAAACTAGTTTGAAACTAAAGCTACAAGTTAAATTCAAAAAAATTATACGAAAAACTAAAATGGGGGTTTTCAATGATCAAACAAATGTTAAAGTTTAATTTGCTTTAGAGCTCAAATCTTAAACTACAATATTTCAAATCGATGATATAGAGAAACTAGAGTTGTGATCACTATGATTAGTAATCCTCCATTGAATAACAGTTGTAGTATTGGGTTCTCGTGACTTATGGGAACACCAAATTATCAGTTTCGATAGTCCATCTAAGTGTTTCTCAACCTACCTAGATGCTGAACTCCCTAATTCTATTGAACTTAGGAAAACCTTCTATTCATACTGATTTTATCTCGAGTTAATCAATCTTGTTATAATATTAATCATTAGATGAGAACTTAACCTTCCCAAATCCTCATTGATAATTCACTTCTTACTAGGATTTATTTATTATCTCAAGCAAATCAATGGTAAGCAAGGTCTATTGTTTGCAACCAATAGAAGATAATTAATACAAAAGAATTATCAGGATGTTCCCACAATCACACGAACCCTAATCAGATATTAAATCCATGGAGGAATAATCATAGATCCCACAACCCTAGTTGTGGGTTTTAGTTCCACATGAGAAAGAAAGAGATAACAACAATTATATTCATCATTCAAAGTAATTAAACTTACAAAAGATGAAGTCTAAAGTTGATTCTCTTCCAAGTTCAAGAGCAAAACCTCAAAACCCAATTAAAGAGTTGAATATTCAATTCTAAGTTAAGAGCCCCAAAAAGAAAAGTAAACTATCTTGGAATAAGTTCCAGAATGTCCAGTCCCATGAATGAAACCTAAAAGCTGCTATTTATACCCATAACTTAAGAAAAATTCAAAATAAAAATTTCAGAATTTTTCTTTTAGGTGACGACATGTGTGATAACTTATCATAAATCTGATAAGTTATCAGGCATACCGTCAGAACTTCTTCTTTAATGTAATGACTTCTATGATAACTTATTAGGAGTCTGACAACTTATCATAAATGTCGTCAGCTCCCTCTTCAGGTTTAGCACTTCCTGCTTAAGGCTGACGATGAATCCTGATGACTTATCAGAAATGTGACGACATATCAGACAATGTCGTCACTTCTCCACCTCAGCTCACATATTCTGCCTAAGGATGACGGCGACTCTGATAACTTATCACAGGGCTGACAACTTATCAGGAATGTCGTCAGCCATACTTCTTTTCTATTTGCTTTAAATTTCAACTCTTTTGCTTCCATCCTCATTAGTTCTCTTGCATCTTGGCTTCTACTGCAAAATCAGAGATAAAATAATTAAAAGTGATAAAAGTTGCTTAAGACCTTGCAATTATTATTAGTTAAAAGCCTCAAGTATGTTAGCATCTGCTTACACATCACCTAACTTTTTCCTAGGCTGCCTCTTTCGAGGTTTTTAACCTAGCTGACATTTTTTTTGACCCATTCATAGTTTATACTTTTGCAGGCTAGGAGTTGACATGCAGTTTATATACGTGCCTTAAGGAGTGTCATTTTCATTCAAGGATAGTACTTCTTTAAGAACTTGGCATTGATGGGGCCAATCCTCACACCATCTGCATCTACAAGCTTGTAACCACCATTTGAATATGCCTCTTGTATGATGTATGTTCTATCCCACTTTGGGGTAAATTTTCCCCTAGACTTATGAGATGTGATAATGGGTCTTCTTACTGCAAGGACTTGATCTCCAACTTGCAAGCACCTCAAGCAAACCTTTTTGTTAAAAGAACGAGATAGCCGAGCTTGGTAACATTCAAGATTTTGTTGAGCCTCCAGCCTTTTCTCATCAAGAGCTTCTAACTCTGTAAGATGCAACTTAGCATTTTCTTCATCGGTGAGCTTTCTTGAATATCTAGTCTCAAATAAGGTATTTGAATCTCAAGTGACAGGACTGCTTTAACTCCAAAAGCAAGTGAGTATAGGGTTACTTGCGTCGGTATACGATAAGTTGTCCTATATGCCAATAAAGCTTCTTCCATTTACTTATGCCAGTCTCATTTAGACTTGGTGATGACCTTCTTCAACAAATTGCATTAAGTCTTATTGAATGCTTCATCTAGACCATTGGCGGAAGCATGGTACATAAAAGACTTGTGCTGCTTGAAACTGAAGAGATAACAAATTTTGTTCATCAGCTTGTTATCAAAAGGCTTTCTATTGTCATTTATTATGTACTGAGAAATTCCAAAGTGGTAGATGATATTTAGTTGGATAAAGTTTGTAATATTTTCCTTATTTACTTCCTTGAGAGCAACAACTTCGGCCCATTTTGAGAAATAATCTATTACAGACAAGATGTATAAGTGTCCACCAGAAGATTTTGGTAGTGGACCAACAACATCCATTCCCCAAGCATTGAATGGCCAAGATACTACAGTTGGGTGTAGTACTTCTGGAGGTTGATGTATGAAATTTGTATGGAATTGGCAAGCTTTGCATCTTTTAGCATAGTCCAAGAAGTTTTTCACCATCATTGGCCAATAATATCCCATCCTTTTAATGTAAAAATGGCTTTGATCCAGACTGATGTGATCTACAAACTCCCGAGTGAACTTCTTGCAAAGCTTGAATTTCTTTTTCCTCTTCCAAACACCGTAAGAGTACTCCTTCAAATGACCTTCGGTATAATGTGTCTTTGTAGTAAAGGAAGCGAGGTGCACGATGATGAATGTCAGTCTTTCTCCTTGGATGTTCTGGAAGTATTCCATAACACAAGTAGTCAATGATAGGTTGTATCCTCCTTTATTGCTTTGGACACGAAGACGAGGTATTTAACCTTACCTTTTACATCATCGTCTTCATTTGATGGCGGTATGATCCATTCTTAGAGAATGGTAACTCGTGTCTGATTCGGAAGAGTTAGAGTTGAAGCTAAAGAAACTAGGGTATCAACTTTCTTATTTTTTTTCCTTGGCATATGCTGACTCCAAGCCATCCTATCAACTTCTGTGCATAATAATAATATGGTCTTAACTCAGGCTTTCGGACTTCGTAGCTTCCCAAAAACTGTTTGATCACCAATTATGAGTCACCAAAAACTTGTAATTATAGTTGCTTTATTTCGATAGCCATCTCAAGTCTGAGTATGAGAGTTTGATATTCAGCAACATTATTGGAGTAATGATTCATCAGCATAAAAGAGTAGGGGATGACTTCTTCTTGTGGAGTGACAAATACTACGCCAACACTAACTCCATCTCAATGTGTAGCACCATCAAAGTACATCTTCCATGGGGATCTAACTTCAACAGCCATTGCGTCTTCATCAGGAAGTTTATCACTTAGCTCCCAGTCATCAGGTATTGGGTGATTTGCCAAGAAGTCAGCCAATGCTTGTCCTTTTACAGCTTTTTGGGGAACATACACAATCTGAAACTGTTGAAATTAAAGGTAACACCTTGCAAGTCAGTCATTGAGGACTGGTTTTGACATCACAAACTTGATGGGATTTGCCCTAGACACAAGACGGATAACATGATCTTGAAAGTAGTGTTTCATCTTTTGGACAGAGAAAGCCAATGCCAAACATAACTTTTTAATCGGAGAATACTTTAGCTCATTTGGTGTCATCATTCTGCTCAGATAGTAAAGTGAGTTTTCTTGGCCTTCACTATTTTCTTGAGCCAGTAGTGCTCCAACTGACCTCTTTTGTGCCGTGATGTAGAGTATCAATGGTTTCCCAGGTATGGGAGTCGCAAGAACTGGTGGCTTCATTAAGTATGATTTGATACTCTCAAAGACGTTACTACAAGCTTGGTTCCATTCGAAGGGAGTATCCTTCTTTATGAGATGACTAAATGGTTGACATTTTTCGGCTAAGTTTGAGATGAACCTCCTTAAATATGCTAACCTTCCTTGAAGGATTTTTAATTCATGAATATTTTGAGGCTCGAGCATCTTTAAAATTGCATCAACCTTTGGTTGATCAATTTTAATTCCTCGGTGTTGCACAATGAAACCAAGAAACTTTCCAGAAGTAACTCCAAAGGCACACTTCAATGGATTCATCCTAAGTTGATATCTACGAAGTAACTCGAATACCATTCTTAGGTCTTTTAAGTGGTCGTCTCTCTTTCTTGACTTCACCACTAGATAATCCACGTAGCATTCAACATTTTTATGGAGTAGGTCATCAAAGATGTTTTGCATAGCCCTTTGATAAGTGGAGCCAACATTCTTCAAACCAAAAGGTATCACCTTGTATCAATAAATACCTTTGGGCATATGAAATACAGTGAGCTCTTCATCCTTTGGTGCTATGCGGATTTGGTTGTAGCCAGATGAACCGTTCATGAAGGACATTGCCTCATAACCAGTGGTGGCATCAATCATCAACTCTGGTATGGGGATTGGAAAATCATCCTTAAGGCATGCATTGTTGTAACGCCCTAAGAACCCATCCCGAGATGTCACATGGTGCTTAAGGCCACACGTGGCCTCTAGCTAATCCTCTAAGCCTGTCATTACTTTTAGAACTCATTATAGCGTAAATCATGCTAAGATAAAGAGGAATAACCATGTCATGAACATACTGAAATATAAAGTAATACTGCCTTATACAAACAAAATACTGAAATATCTGTACACGCTGGTACACTAGTCTGACAAGGCCTCTACTACATAGGACTGAGGAGCCATTGGGAAAGATCCCCAACTGACTCATACTGAACTAAAAGTAAACAACCGTCTATAAATAAGACAAAATTGGAGACACAGGTCCTCAAACCATGAGGACTCACCAACCACAGAAATATAGATGAAGGTACTCGAAGATCACTGTCGCCGCTGAGACTAAGCACCTGAACCTGTATCATGAGGAAATATAGAATACAAAGGAGTATGAGAGTCAGTACTTGAGAATATACTGAGTATGTGGGGGTGGATGCAACATTTTAAATAATATCATAAATGTATAAGAAATCATGTATGCTGACAATAATAACTCCCTTCGCTTGAATTATCTAAAACATCATTTCTGTAAGTCATTAGTAATAACATATGCTTCATAAATCATTTAACTCAACTCAAACTCTTTGACTCTTTGAATAATGACTTAGAGTGACTCGGTAAATCATGGTACTTAGATCATTATGGACGAGGGAGTTTCTTATAACTGACATAACTACACCATGTGAGCCGCATGGAGTCCAACATTTTGCCCTCCTAAGAAGAGAACCCCATATTGGAGGGGGTGTCATACTCTTGCCAGGGAGTACAACCTAAATCTCGTTATCACAATCGCATACTCATCCTCTGGCCCACAATTATCAACATCAATCCTACGGTGGCATGTAGTTTTGGGGAAATAAGGAAATCCACCTTCATCAACATCAACTCATGGGTCTATTTTAAAGACCAAAACATATATATATATATATATATATATCTCATCTGAAAATCATAAGCATCTTATGGATTCCTAACCTGACTCAACTCAACACAATCTTTCTCAACATTAAGTACATTTGCTTTTCGAATCGTTTTCAAATATCAAAGCTTCAAGGAAACATCATAGGACTCATTCTTGACTTTCAATCTCAAATATCGATATATATTTAATAGTAAAGTTTCTCATAAAAAGGCATAACTCATGACACTTGTCTTAAATCGCTTAGAAATCATCAGTACGTAATGACAATATACAACTCATGGAATAAATTCTCAATTTAAGAAACATGATGGTGAAATAATCATAAATATCAAAATTATTCAACTCAAATCTCATAAATAATAAATAAAGAAATTTGGGTGTAAATCCACTCGCAAAATCATGTAAATCAATAATAGAAAGTAAATCTTTAGGCACAAGAACGAAAAAAGTGTTCTAGTTCAAGCCCCACATACCTTGAATTATAATTTTGGAGATGTAGAAACTTGTTTGGTACTTCTTCCTTGCATTTTTTAGCTAAGATCCTTGATGCCTTTGACTAGGGGAGCTTAATTCTTGGACAACTTGAAGAAATCTATGGAAGATCCTTGAATTTCTTGGAAGGAGTTTTCATTTTTGGGTTGAGAGAAAACCCTAATTTTCTAGAAAATTCTTGGAGAAATTGGAGAGCAATAGGATAAAATGATCTTCTCTTTACTACTTTGATGTATATATAAGGCAACAAGGAGCGGAAATGACCAAAATACCCTTTTGAAAAAGCTAAAATTCGCTGATCGAGGCCTGTGGCGGTTGATCTGACGGTCCACCAAATCGTCCGTCACTCGAGTGCCAAAATTAGAATGTTCTGCCTCGACGTGATGGTCAAAATGATGGTCCGTCAGGAAACTGACGATCCGCCAAGTCATCCGTCATTCGAGGGCCAGAAACGAGACATTCTGTCTCGAGCTGACGGACCCCTTGGCGGTCCATCAACTTTTTGACCATCCACCATGTTGGCCGTCACATGGTGAACAGGGACGGGACACTTGACGGTCCACCAAGGACTTGACGGTCTGCGAGGTC